>NW_026067935.1:1123461-1136770 GCF_014885135.2 Alexandromys fortis
GAGAGAGAGAGAGAGAGAGAGAGAGAGAGAGAGAGAGAGAGAGAGACTTGTGTACCTGAGGGCACACTCGTGCATGTGCTGGACCAAATGTTTGTGTGTGAGTGTGGGGGTGTACAAGTGCTCGGGTGGAGGTCAGAATACAACTTTTTGGAATCAGTTTTTCCTTTTTCTAGGCTATTCTAGGTTCTGGGAATTGAACTTAGGTCATCAGGTTTGCACGGTAAGTGTTTTTATCCACCAAGCCATTTGACCATCCCCTGGCATTTTTAAAAACACCATTCTAGTGATTGAACTTAGGTTGGACCTTACCGTGTGAGCTGTTTTCCTGGCACCCACCGCCTTGAAATTTTTTTTTTTTGAGGCTGGCTCTTGCTATGTAGTAGAGCCTGACTTCAAATTTAAAACCTTGTGCCTTATTCTCCTGAGCACTGAGATTATGGGTGTGTATCAGGATGTTAGTTATTTGCAGTTTTATTTTATTTTATTTTATTTTTTTTCAAGACAGGATTTCTCTGTAACTTTGGAACCTGTCCTGGAACTAGCTCTTGTAGACCAGGCTGACCTCAAATTCACAGAGATCCTCCTGCCTTTGCCTCCCGAGTGCTGGGATTAAAGGTGTGCGCCACCACCGCCTGGTGCAGTTTTATTTTTTAAAGACTTACTTATTTTGTGTTTGTGAAATGTTTTACTTGTATGTATATCTGTGCACCATATGTGCGCCTGGTGCCTCCCAGAGGTCAGAAGAGGGAGAGGGCATCAGATCCCCTGGAGCTGGAGCTACAGAGGATTATGATATAACATCTGGGTCCTGGGACTTGAACCTAGGTCCTTTGCAAGAACAGCAAGTGTAGTGTTCTTAACTGTGGAGCCATTTTCTCTGCAGCTTCTATTTCCATTTTAATGTTTTCTATTGTTGTTGTTTCTTCTACTTAATTTTTTATTAAATTTATTTATTTATTAAAGATTTCTGTCTCTTCCCCGCCACCGCCTCCCATTTCCCTTCCCCTTCCCCAATCAAATCCCCTCCCTCGTCAGCCCAAAGAGCAATCAGGGTTCCCTGCCCTGTGGGAAGTCCAAGGACCACCCACCTCCATCCAGGTCTATCTACTTAATTTTTTAAAATAACTTTTTGTGGTGCTGAGAATGGAACCTGGTGCCCACTAAGTAACTCTTGGCCACTGAGTACTTCCCTGGTGTTAGTGATGGAAATCACAATTCACAGTTGTTAGCTTTGCTCCCTTGAGGCTAGCGCCAGAATTCCTTTAAATATCTGTATATATATTATTACTGCGAGAATGGTTGTGGACACACATATGCCATGGTGCCTCTGTAGATGGCAGAGGTTAACTCAGGAACCAGTTCCCCTCTTTCACCAAGGGCTCCAGGGATTGATCCAGGTCCATCAGGGTTTCAAGGTGAGCATCTCTATCTGGCCGAGCCATCTTGCCAGTCCCTGAATCATTCTGACTCCTTCGCTGTTGCTCTTGGCTTTGTTTCCCTGACTTGTAACTAACTGATCGATTGTGTGGTTTTGTAGTATTGAGCATGGAGCGCAGGCCAGGGCACTCTACCGCTGAGCCACACCTGCGTTTCTAGCTCCCCGTTATTTATTTCTTTTCCTTTCTGAGACAGGATTAAAACTCAGAGCCATCCTCCTGCCTCAGGCTTCCTTAGCCCTTCAAATGTTGAAATTACAGGCATGAGGCAGCACACACACACACGTGTGTCATATTTTGAAGAAAGCAAGGACTGTTGGGTCTACCCTCTGCTCAAGTCTCTTCATTCTGTATCTGTAGGTTGTTCTCCCTGCGGGTCCTCTTTGTGTTCTGTTCATCAGGCAGAGTAGAAGCCACGGACAAGGCTGTAACTACTTCTCTGCTCTGTTTGAACATAGCCCAGAGGAAGCAATTTTTGTTGGAACAATCTTACTAGGAGGTCTATCAGTCTTCCTTCCCCCACACTCCCGACCCTTCTGTTTGTGACTGGGTCTTATATAACCCAGGCTTGCCTTGAACTGTTAACTCCGAAGATCACCTTGAACTTCTGATCCTTTGGACTGATTCTGTCCCTTGAGTGCTGGGGTTATAGGTGTAGGTCATCAACCCTGGCTTATGAACTTCAGAGGGTGAAACTCCAGGCTTGCTGCATGCCGGGCAAGTACTTTACCAACTGAGCCAAAACCCCAGCCCTTCTACCTCCTTCTTTGCCATTATTCTGTTCCTGGTTGTTCATTTTCTCTCTCTCTCTCTTTGTTTGTTTTTTAGGCTCTTGCAAAATCCACAGATATTTCTTTAAAACAAAACTCTACCCTGAGGTTTATGGTGCATTTTTGCCTTCAAAGGGGAAGAGAAAGACACTGTCCCTCAGGAATCCCGCTCTGGACAATCGTGAGTACTCGTATGTCCAGGCATTAGATTTGCCTGTGAGCTAACCTCATCGAGTGAAAAGCAGCATCTGTTGGTTTGAGGATGTGGCTTGGTGTGTAGGGCGCAGGCTTACTGTGCTCAAAGCCCTGGGTTCCACCATATAAAGAAGGTGTAATGTTCATGCCTGGCATCTCAGCACTCAGGACGGGGGAGGATCAGGAGTTCAAGGTTACCCTTGGCTATGTAGCAGGTTTGACACCAGGTAGGATATAGGAGACCTGTCTTTGAAAAGAAGGAGGAGGAGAAGAAGCATTGTCTGTCATAACATACGTCACTTCTGTTTATAAGAAGTTTATTTCTTTTTTTTTAAGTTTATTTATTTATTATATACATGTCATAAGAAGGCACAAGATCTCATTACAGATGGCTGTGGGGAATCATGTGGTTGCTGGGAATTGAACTCAGGACCTCTGGAAGAGTAGTCAGTGCTCTTAACCTCTGAGCCATCTCTCCAGCCCCTATTCTTTTTTTAAAATTACAGTTTTGTTATATGTGTATGGGTGCTTTTCCTATATGCATGTCTGTGCACTGCTTGCATGGCTGATACAAATGGAAAGAGCTCCTGTAACCTTAGGTGCCTCGCACAAGATACTAGATGGAAGAGCTTCTATCTGTTTAAGCAAGGAGATTTTCTTCCTCTTACCCCAATCCGGGCCTCCTAAATCCAAGCCCCGAAGGGAAACCCCTTTCTTCACTTTGGAGCTCCGGTGAAGAAAGGCTTGTCAGCACAAACTTAAGAACAAAGTCAGGTGGGCTTCACTGCCGAGCCGGAGCCCCAGTCTGCACCCCTGAAGGCAGTGGGTGGGCCTGGGCCTCTGTGTGGACACAGTCCTTTCTCCCGGCACTCTGTCCACTCCTCATCTCTGGGCTTCCCTTCCCCCAAAAGCCCCATGTAAAGTTCCAGAGTCCGTTTCCCAGCAGTGATTTTTCTTTCTCTCTGTGGACGTCTAATGTACACAATTTACTTGGAAGCAGCCTAACTTGGTTTTCCCCTATCGCCAAGGTTTTTCAAGGTGTTTTTTAGACCAGGCTCACTAAGTAGCACCAGCTTGGCGTTCGCAATCCTCCTGCCTCAGCCTCCTGAGTGCTGGGAACACGGGTGTGCACCACCACCCATCCCCACTATTTATTGATTTAGAGACAGGATCTCTAGCCCAGGATTGCCTTGACCCTATTACCCAAACCCAGTGCGTACCCAAGGATGACCTTTAGCCCCCATCCTCCTGCCCTCTCCTCCCCTCCCTAGGGCTGAGATTGCAAGCACAAACATGCACCGCCATGCGGCCCAGCATCTCTGAAACACCGGGAGCCTCTGCAGGACACGGTTGCTGACAGGTTCCATGCCAGGTGCCTGGCCTGGATTTGTCTTTTCACAGTTTTGAGGCCCTGCGGGCCGTAGGTTATTCTGTCACTGTCTCGTTTTAGCTCTTACATAATTTGCCTTCCTGGCTAGCTTTCCCTTCACCTGTGCCTCATGGTCCTGTCCCGTCGAATCACGTGATATATTTACGGAACAAGCTTTCTTTCTTTTCTGTGTGAGCACAGAGGTCACAGGACAACTTTTCAAGATTCCTCTCTTCGCTTCTGCCGTGTGGCTTCCAGGGATGGAGGTTTGGACGCAGGCATCTTTACCTATTGAACCATCTCCCTGTTACCATTTTATTGGAAACAGCGTCTTATGTAGTCCAGACTGGCCTCAAATTTGCTGCGGAGCTAAGGATGGTCTTAAACTAACTCTCTCACTCTACTTTGTTTTTTTGAGACAAGGTTTCTCTGTGTAGCCCTGACTGTCCTAGAACTCACTCTGTAGACCAGGCTGGCCTTAAACCCACAGAGATCTACCTGCCTCTGCTACCTGAGTGCTGGGATTAAAGGTATATGTCACCACCACCAGCAACTCTCTCTTTTTAAAAAATTATTATTGCTATTTTTAGTTTGTGTGTGTGTGTGTGCATGTGCTAGAGAGGGTGATAGGTCTCCTGGAGCTGGAGTTACAGGTAGTTGTGAACAGCCAGGTGAGGGTTCTGGCAAATGAATTTGGGTCTTGAAAGAGCAACAAGCACTTTAACTACTGAGCCATCTCTTCAGCCCCAATCCTTTCTTTTGTTTTGTTTTGTTTTTGTTTTTGTTTTTTGTTTTTCAAGATAGGGTTTCTCTGTGTAACAGTCCTGGCTGTCCTGGAACTTGCTTGGTAGACCAGGCTGGCCTCAAGCTCACTGAGATCCACCTGCCTCCACCTCCCGAGTGCTGGGATTAAAGGAGTGCACCACCACCACCTGGCCTTCAGCCCCAATCTTAAACTCTTGATCCTTCTGCTTCTACCTCCAAAGAGCTGGGATCCTAGGCATACATCGCTACACCTGGCTTAGGCGAAACTTGGGGCTTCGTGAATGCTGAACAAACTCCCGCTGAGCCACACCCCTCGCCCCGCCCCTTGTGACTGACTCTATGTGACATCTTTAAGCACACTTCTCTCCCTCTTTTCTAGGAGGAACGTTCTTCCCAGGATGGTCTCCCACTCGGAGCTGAGGGAACTCATCTGCTCGGCGGATGCGGTGTGCTTTGATGTCGACAGTACAGTCATCCGAGAGGAAGGCATTGATGAGCTGGCCAAATTCTGCGGTGTGGAGGCGGCTGTGTCTGAAATGTACGAGCTGTCTTTATTCCCTTTGGGAGATGCTAAAGAAGTCACCACGTCTTTAAAAAGCAATGGGCAACTGGGCCTGGTAGCGCACACCTTTAATCCTGGCACTCAGGGAGGCAGAAGCAGGCAGATCTCTGTGAGTTTGAAGCCAGCCTGGTCTATAGAGTGAGTTCCAACCACAAACAAACAACAGCAACAAAAAGACCGGATGAAAGGCTAAGGTCTCAGTTCCTAGCTTCTGGTTTTGGCCCAGTGCTAAGACAAAACTCCAGATTACCCCCCCCCCCCAGTGGTAGAGTGCTGAGTGCTGTCTTCACCTGTCCATCTGCAAATATTCTATTACAAACAAAGGGAGCAAAACATGAATGTCTCTGCAGAGGAGGCTGGGAAAATGATTAATCCAAGAAGGTAGCCTGGGGCTCTAAGTATTCAGTGCCCCCAGTCAAGGTTAAAAGTGCAACCCTACTGCCTCAGTGGAGAGAGATGCCAGGTCAGAAGCTCTGTCTCTTCCCTTTGCCCTCCCTAATCTGCCACAGCGACACCTTCCTGAGCTATGGCTGCATTTGATACAGGAACTTTCAGCCTTTGGTTTCTTTCGAGGTTATAGTTTGTAAGCAAGGTGCTTGTGTTTGGGATGTGAGGGTTTCTGTCCCGTCTGTGGATGCACAGTCCATGGTGTCAGAGTCCCTGTGTGATTCCCAAGCAGACCCCTCCTGTACGCGGCATGCAGCATGCCCGTCGTTGTAGAGTTGGGCTCGTGGCAACACCTTCCTGATGGTTATCATGAAGTCCTGGCATAGGAAGGCATGTTGACTTCAAGGACAGCTAACCCGGCTGGCCTGATTGTGCGTGGGTCTTCCTCCTAGGACACGGAAAGCCATGGGAGGAGCATTGCCTTTCAAAGACGCGCTCACTGAACGCCTGGCACTGATCCAGCCCTCTAGGGAGCAGGTGCAAAGGCTCCTAGCTGAGCACCCCCCACACCTGACCCCCGGGATAAGGTAAAGCACAGTCTTGGCCCTTGGCATACTGTCTTGCTATGAGCTTGGGGATTTGCGGAACTCCTTCCTCCAGAGAGTATCTGTTGCTGTTGCCTTCTGCAGGGCTCTCTTGGTACTTACATCTGCTCTTATCTCACTCTCTGGTCTCGTGTATGTTTGACTTTATGCTTTCACCAGGCTTCTCTAGGAGTTCTTTATCTTAACGTTAGTGCAATGGTTTCCAGAAACAGAGAAGTCCCACCCATTAATTTCTAAGCACATCTGAAAAACACATATAATGCTGGGAATGGTGGTGCACATTTCATAATTCTCATGAAGCTGAGACAGGAGGGTCTTGAGTTCAAAGCTAACCGGGGTTACACATTGAGACTTTGTCTCAGAACGCACACGCGCGCACACACACACACAGGCGGGTGTCTGTGTAGCATACCCTTGTAATCCTAGGACATAGGAGGTGGGGGCAGGTTATCAAAAGTTCAAAATAATCCACAGACACATGAGATCCTATCTCAAAATCAGCCAGCAAAACAGACAAACAAAAAAGCTAAGAATAGGTGTTGGTTCACATCTGAAATGCTAGCACAGAGGTAGCTCAGGCAGGATTGCTCTTGTGAGTTCAAAGCCAGTCTGGCTACATAGCAAGAGTTTGTCTCAAAAACAACAACAAGCTGGGCTGGCAGTCGTGGCACAAGTCTTTAACCCAGCACTCGGGTGGCAGAGGCAGGTGGGTCTCTGTGAGTTCAAGGCCAGCCTGGTCTACAAGAGCTATTCCAGGACAGCTTCCAAAGCTACAGAGAAACCCTGTCTCGAAAAACAAAATAGGGCTGGAGAGATGGCTCAGAGGTTAAGAGCGAGCATTGCCTGCTCTTCCAGAGGTCCTGAGTTCAATTCCCAGCAACCACATGGTGGCTCACAACCATCTGTAATGGGGTCTGGTGCCCTCTTCTGGCCATACACACAGATAGAATATTGTATACATAATAAATAAATTAAAAAAAAAGAAAAACAAAACAAACAACAACAAAGAAACAAAGAACAATGAAAAAGACAACAACCTCACAACAAAAGAACACAAAAGTGGGCACGTGAAGAAAAATGTAATTGCTAGGGAAAGGGCCAAGCCTCAGCAGAGAGACTCATGGCTTCCGAATGGCCACTCCGACTGGACAGAAGTTCAATAACACACAGCCCAGGGGCTGGAGAGATGGCTCAGTGGTTAAGAGCACTGTCTGCTCTTCCAGAGCTCCTAAGTTCAATTCCCAGCAACCACATAGTGGCTCCAAACCACCTGTAATGAGATCTGGTGCCTTCCTCTGGCATGTGGGTATACATGGAGGCAGAAAGTTGTATACATAATGAATAAATATATCTTAAAAACACACACACACAACCCAAACGAACACCACCTTACCAGCCCCTCCTCAAACATAGAAAATGTTAATCCCATAGGCATTATCTTTATAGATGGACTTCCAGCATTGGAGCTAAGAAAAAAATAATAAAAAAAAGAGCACCATTTTCATGTTTCCTTTTTGTATTAACTGCTGTTTTGTATGTTGTGTTTATTTTGTAGGGAGCTGGTCAGTCGCCTACAGGAGCGCAATGTGCAGGTGTTCCTCATATCTGGTGGCTTTAGGAGTATCGTGGAGCACGTTGCTGCGAAGCTCAATATCCCAACAGCCAACGTATTTGCCAATAGGCTGAAATTCTACTTCAATGGTAAGATTTTTTAACCACCTGGCTAATGGTAAGATTTTAATGGTAATATATTTCCTTTCTTATCTGTTCTGTTGTTTAGTATTTTAGTTAGTGTCTGTTGAAACGTAACTTAAAAGAGTGGTGGTTCTGGGGTTAAGAGTTTGGGGGCTGGAGAGGTGGCTTAGGGGTTAAAAGCACTAGGCACTCTTCCAGAGGACCTGGGTTCAGTTCCTAGCACCCACATTGGACGATCCACAGCAATGTAACTCCAGTTCCAGGAAATCCAACTCCCTCTTCTGCAAGGGCACCAGGCACTCGTGTGGTGACAAACAAGCACGCAGGCAAAACATCCACACACATAAATAAAACAAATCTTTAAGAAAAATCCATGTGTGTGTATGTGTGCGTGTGTGTATGTGTGTGCGCGTGTGTGTGTCTGTGTGTGTGTCATACAAGTGCCCTCGGAGGCCAGAAGAGCTTACCAGATCTCTTGCAGCTCAGCTGGAGTTACAGGCTATTGTGAGAGATGGCTCGGGTGCTGGGAACTGAACCCTGGTCCTCTGCAGGAGCGGTTTGCACTCTGAGCTGCTGAGCCATCTCTCTCCAGCCCTGTGCGAAAGGCTCTGTTGACTGATAGCCTCTGCACTTTGGTGTTCTTTACTCTGCAAAACAGGCTGAGGTCATCCGCCCTGGCTTGATTTTGCATATTCATGCTGCCACCAATCTAAAATGTTAGCCTGCTGGCTTATTCTGTGATGCTACAGTTGAGGGCCGGTTGTTTGTTTTACTGTGTCTGGAGCAATGCAGACCCAAGAAGGAGTCTGGTTAATGAGTTGCTGCATTTCCATTGCCCTGGGGACACCTGGGGTCACAGCTACCGATTACATCGTCTCAAGAGGGCTCCAGTGATGCTGGGCTCTTGAGGTGCTGAGGCAGGAGTATTTCAAGTTGGAGTCCAGTGTGGACTACAGAACAAAACCTAGTCTCTAAAAACAGGATGAGCGACGGCTCGACAGTTAACTGGGTCCAGGCTGTCATTGCACCTGCGTTTGTTCCCAGAGTGTTGGTTTGCAGCTCACAATAGCCCAGATTCCACACACCTTCACCCACATATACAGCCTCCTCACACACACAAACACACACACACACACACACACACACACACACACACGCACGCACGCACACGCGCGCAAATAAAGCATAATAAGTAATGGAAAGCAAAATAAACAGCAAAGAGAGTGCTATTGGGCCAGGGTGGGGTCCCTTGGTAGTGCGTTTGCCCAGCCTGCCTAAAGCACTGGCTGGCACTTAAACCAGGCAGGTTGGTTCCGACCTATACTCCCAGGTGGAAGCAGGAAGATCAGGCTTTCAGGGTCATCTTAGGACACACAGTAAGTTCTAGGATAGCCTGGGCTGTATGAAACCCTGTTACAAAAGAGCCAGAAGCTCTGTAGTTATGTCATAGCACAGGTAGCGAGTAGTCTTGAAACCCCATGAGGGCCAGGGAGGGCTCAGCAGGTAAAAGAAATCGCCCAAAAAGCCTGACTTGAATTCAGTTCCTGGAACTCACATAAAAGTGGAAGGAGAGAACGGACCCCACAAAGTTGTCTGCCGACCTCCACACAGGTGCCATAGTGTGCACGTCCCTTCCCAAGCTTGGTGGCGCACGCCTTTCATCCTAGCACTCGGGAGGCAGAAGCAGGAGGATCTCTGAGTTCGAGGCCAGCCTGGTCTACAGAGTGAGTTTCAGGACAGCCAGAGCTACACAGAGAAACCCTATCTTGAAGCTGGGGAAGAGAATACCTATGTAATCCAGCATTTGGGAAGCAGCGCCAGGGGATTAGGAATTAAAGGTCATATTTGGCTACTTAGACTCCATCTTTAAAAATAAAAACAAAACTAACTAAGCCAACAAACAAAACAAATGAGTTGAACCAGGCCTGGGGACTCACTCTTAACACTTGGGAGGCCGAGGTGGGAGAATTTCTTCAAGTTCTATACCAGCCTGAGCTACAAAGTGACCCCGTCTGAAAGAGAGTCAAGATCATCCTAGGATTCATAGTAAGTTCAAGGATAACCTGCTCTACAGGAGCTCCTATCTTCAAAAAAGTAAGGAAAGTTGGTTAATTCCTTTAGGTAATGTTACTATATTCATGTGATAAATCAATGTATTACATGTAATATATTATGTATAATATATAAATTAATGTATTATGGTGGTCTGATATCTCAACAAGGCTTAAAACGGCTACATCAGAAGTTGAGAAGATGCAGCTAGTTCAACCCAGGTGACCCACTAGAGCCACCTCCTCGGGAATATGGGTCAGGTCCCATGCTGTGTGACCAACCCAGGGCTGTTTTAGACTTAACACTTAAGTTCGGCGTCATCCATATGAACAAGCTGTGGACCTAACATCTTCTCACTGTCCTCTGAAGGTGAATACGCAGGTTTTGATGAGATGCAGCCAACAGCCGAGTCTGGTGGGAAAGGAAAGGTTATTCGATTTTTAAAGGAAAAATTCCACTTTAAGAAAATAATCATGATTGGAGATGGAGCTACAGACATGGAAGCCTGCCCTCCCGCCGTATGTACTCAAGGGTGCTGGGTTTTTGTTTTCTGGTTTTTTTCAGGTGGTAATTTTTTTTTTCTATGTCTGGCTGAAAACCCTATGAAGTTAACAGCAGAAGTTAAACTAAAACAGCTAAATGTCATGATAAGAACACAAAGCAACCAAAAGACATTCAGCTTAGGAACATGCATGAAGTGTCTTAGTCACTGTTCCATTGCTGTGAAGAGACACCGTGACCAAGGCAACATATAAAAGAAAGCATTTGAGCCAGGCAGTGGTGGCATACACCTTTAATCCCAGCACTCGGGAGGCAGAGGGAAGCGGATTTCTGTGAGTTCGAGGCCAGCCTGGAATACAGAGTGAGTTCCAGGACAGCCAGAGAAAGCATTTGATAGGGAGCCTGCTTACAGTTTCGGAGGGTTACTCTGTCATCATCATGGTGGGGAGCATGGTGGCAGGCAGGCAGGTGCTGGAGCAATAGCTGATGGATTACATTCTATCAGCAATTGGAAGCAGAGAGAACAATACTGGGTATATATAGATACATACACATATATACATATAAATAGCAATACACCCATACATATGTATGTATGCATGTTTTTTAAGTATGTACATAAATTTTCACTTACATATATTTTGTTTATTTTATATGTTTCTGGGTGTGCCGTTTGAAAAGACGTTAACCCCTCCCCACTTTCCTTCCTAGGATGCTTTCATTGGGTTTGGAGGAAATGTGATCAGGCAACAAGTCAAGAGCAACGCCAAGTGGTACATCACTGACTTTGTTGAGCTCTTGGGAGAACTGGAAGAATAGTCTCAGCTTCCTGCCCACTCAGAACACCTCCAGTCTCTCAGAGCTACGGTCAGGCTCCCGGTACAGTCCGGGAGGTAGCTAGTTTTGTCTACTGCAGTTCCAATATTAATATGACTACTAATTACCTGGAGAGTTTTATACTCTGAATTCTTTGTGTATATTCCTACCTATATCTTACCTGGAGCTTTCTGAGGTGTGTGGTAAATTAAATGCTTTTACTCTTGCAGCATGGACTCAGTAGCCTTCAGTGAGTATGGGGTTTCTCTTAGGTATAAAAAGAATGTTTGTATATCTGAACAGGCCTGTTCAGTTTTCTTTTTTCCTATTTATTTATTTTTGTTGTTGTTTTTTGAGACAGGGTTTTACAGTGTAGCCCTGGCTGTCCTGGAGCTAACTCTGTGGACCAGAGCTAGCCTTGAACTCAGAGATCCTCTTGCCTCTGCCTCCCGAGTGCTAGGATCAAAGGTGTAAGTCACCACAGCCAGCTGATTTGTTCAATTGTCTTTTTGTTTTGTTTTTTAAGACAGGGTTTCTCTATGTAACAGTCCTGGCTGTCCCGGAACTCACTTTGTAGAGTAGGCTGTACTCAGATTCAGAGATCCTCTTGTCTCTGCATACTGAGTGCTGGAATTAAAGGTGTGTGCCACCACTGCCCGGCAATTTATTCAGCCTCTTAGGCATGCCTGTGTCTAGTGTTTCAGTGACTGTGAGTATGCAGGTACAAACAACCCCCGTGCCAAGAAGAGGGTTGAGCTTTCTCCATTCTGCGTGCAGAGTCCCTGTCCCTACCTCGTTACAGGAAGCCCTGGCACAGAGGAGTGGGAACCCTTTTCTCACCCGACTTTGTTTTGTGTGGCTGGGTATGGTGGGTGGTGCACACATATAATCCCAGCACTTGGAATGCTGAGGCAGGGGGATGGAAACTCCCAGGCCAGCCAGAATAAGACCCTGTCTCTAGAAAAAGGATATAAAGAAAAAAGATGTGTTATGTTTAAATGTCACAAAGGTTTTAAGAAAGTAAGAGCCCTTGCCATTCTCAAAGAGGACTTGGATTTGGTTCCCAGCATATGACTGTTCCCAGAAAACTGAAACTACAGTTTCAGGGTATCCATTTTTTTTTCTTAAAGATTTGTTTATTTATTATATACCCAGTGTTCAGCCTCCATGCAGGTGCCAGAAGAGGGCACCAGATCTCATTTTAGATGGTTGTGAGCCACAATGTGGTTGCTGGGAATTGAACTCAGGACCTACGGAAGAGCAGTCCTTGCTCTTAACCTCTGAGCCATCTCTCCAGCCCCAGTTTCAGGGTATCTAATGCCCTCTTCTGGCTCCACAGGTACTGGACATGCATGTGGTGCACTTACATGCAGGCAAAACACACATGTAAAATAAACATATAAATTTTAAAGCCAAGAAGTAACAGAGCTGGAGAGATGATGGTTAAGAGAACTTGCTGCACATATAGAAGATCTGAGTTTAGTTCCCAGCACCCACAACAGATGGTTCAAAACTTTCTGTATGTGCCACATGCAGAAACACACACATAATTGAAAAGAATAAAAACAAATATTTTCAAAAGTAACGATGGAAGCTTAAATAAAAATACTAGTTTAGGCCAGGTGGTGGTGGCACATGCCTTTAATCCCAGCACTCGGGAGGCAGAGGCAGGTGAATTCCTGTGAGTTGGAGGCGAGCCTGGTCTACAAGAGCTAGTTCCAGGATAGGTTCCAAAGATAAAGAGAAACCCTGTCTTGAAAAAACAAACAAACAAAAACAAAACAAAGAAAGGAAATAAAAAACATTTATTTTTGAAAGTTACAGCCAATACGTATGGTTTACAAATCACGAAAGAAAGCAGCCTTTTCCTAACGATTGCACAGTTCTTGGGCCTAAAGAGATGGCTCACTGGGTAAAAGGGCTCGCTGCAAAAGCCTTGCCATGCAAGTTCAATTTCTGGAACTCGGCACAGAGGAGACAACTCTCTCAAAAGTTGTCTTCTAACATCTACATGTGTTCTGTGGCATGTGCAAACCACACATTCACATGAGCACGCAGGCACACACACCGAGTTCTTTTCCACAGATGACTTGGGAAGAAAGATCTGAAGGGACAATGCTGGGCGATGGTGGCGCACGCCTTTAATCCCAGCACTC
>NW_026067935.1:1138079-1158030 GCF_014885135.2 Alexandromys fortis
AAAAATCAAAGGAAAAAAAAATCCTGAACACCAAAACAAAGCAAAAACCTTAGGCTTTGGAGGAAAGGCACGGAGGAGTGTGTTGGCAGAGCTCACACGGGCTCCCAAACAACAAGGCTGTTGTCCCACAGTTGTAAATGCTTCCTGGCAGCTCTCCTAGATGTCGCTTTGTGGCTTTGCACTTTTCAGCAGAGCAAAATGGGCAGGACTAGGCCTGCTGAGGCTCAGCAGAGCACTGCTAAATGTCTTAGTTCTCATGACCACCTAGGGCACACAAGCCCAGACAGAGGTGGAGGAGGCGGCCAACCCCGAGTTGGTGAGGAGAGCTTGCTTCAACAGGATGGCGGCCTGCACAGGTGCAATGCCAAATTGGCCCCAGAGGAATCTGATAAGGGTGCAGATTGAGATTCTGACTGGCTCTGAGCTCACCACCCCAGGGTACTACAGTCTCCTCTTTGTTGTGGGGGGGGTAGGCGGATGGGGGGGGTGAATATGAATGAGGCAAGAGCTGTAATGACCTCTTTCATGGTTTTCTAATTGTAGCCTGGGTGGAAGCAGTCGGGGTTCCTCTCAGAGGCGACATCTATGGGTACAGTGGGGTGGGGGTTCCCTGAGTGGTAGCTCCTGCTTGGGAGTGCCATTTTTTCAATCTATAAAAACTGCTTCTATAACCAGAGAAAGTTAAGGAAATGAAGCTCGTCCTGGTAGGAAGTTGAAGCAATACAAGCCTTTATAGCTGGCTATAGTGGCATACACTTGTAATCCTAGCACTCTGGGGTCTGAGGCCGGAGAACGGACTTCACAGCATGGTTCTGTAACCAAGAAACGAAGCAAGCGGGCAACAGTGGTGCCTGCCTGTGACCCCAGCAAAGCCGGATGATCAGGGCATTAAGGCCCACCCTGGGTACAGAGAGAGACTGAAGCCAGCCTGCCTGATCTGCAGGAGACCCTGTCTCAAAACAACTGGGCAGTGAGATTGCCCTGTGGGAAAAGGTGCTTCCCAGGCAACCTGGGTTAGAACCCCAGAATCCACATAAAGGCGGAGAGAAGCCACTTCACAAGACTGTCTTCTGATCTCCCCCCCCCCATAGCGCGCACGCACGCGTGCGCTCACACACACACACACACACACACACACACACACACAAGCACATGTGAGTAAAACTAATAATAAACTTTTGGGAGTGCTAGAGAGAATTTAGGTAAGAATTTAGGTTACTGCTCTTAAAGATGACCTGGTTCCTAGGATCCACACAGGGTGGCTTACCCCTGTAAACCCAGTTCCAGGAGATCCCCTGCTCTCTTCTGGCGGGCACCTGTATATACCTACACTTAGGCACATTTACACACACATAAAATATTAAAAAGGAAGAAAGGGCCCGGTGGTGGTAGTGAACACTCCTTTAATCCCAGCACTTGGGAGGCAGAGGCAGGTAGATCTCTGAGTTCGAGGCCCAGACTGGTCTTAAAAAGTTCCAGAATAGCCGGGCTATGGTGGTGCATGCCTTTAATCCCAGCACTCGGGAGGCAGAGGCAGGCGGATCTCTGTGAGTTCAAGACCAGCCTGGTCTACAGAGCTAGTCCCAGGACAGGCTCCAAAGCCACAGAGAAACCCTGTCTCAAAAAAACAAAAAACAACAAACAAACAAACAAAAAAAGTTCCAGAATAGCCAGGGCTACACAGAAAAGCAAAAACCAAACCAAAACAAAACGAGGAAAGGGTGGTGAGGACCAGTGTGATGGCTGGACTTGTAAAGGCTCTTGCTGTCAATCCTGAGGACAACCTGAGTTTGATCCCCAAAGGTGGAAGGAGAGAACAGAGTCCACATACACACACCCACAAAATATAATTAAAAAGAAAAGGGGGCCACAGAGATAGCTCGGTGGGTAAAGGCTCTTGCTGACAAGCCTGACACCCTGAGTTTGAGTCCCAGGACCCACATGATAGGAGGAGAGAACAGACTCTTGCAAGGTTTCCTCTGGTGTCATGCATGTCGCGGCACGTGCACTCGTAGACAGGCTCACACAGGGTGAAGAGCTGGAGGAGCTCAGTTGGCAGAGTGCTTGCCTAGCTTGCAGGAGGCCCTAGGGGTCCGTCCCCAGTGTCACAGATCACCAGGTGTGTTCGCACAGGCCTGTCTTCCTAGCACTGTTCTTCAGAGTCAGAGCCTTAGGGAGCGAGATTTCCTCGGCTGTATTAACATGCTAACGCTGGGGCCAGTGTTAATAAGTAGTAGGCCAGGGTGGAAGGGCCTGGTTTAGGTCAATTGTTAACCTTAGTAATGCATTAGATACAGAATGCTGTGGAAATGGCTCCAGCTCTGGACGTGACCTGGTGATCTATCTGTTGAAGACAGCAGTTCTGGTACTGCTGACCTCAGGCTTGGAGGAACTGTATGAGGAGAGACGCAAAAACACTTTGGAGGATGTGGACAGGACTCATGTGACTGTGGACAGGTCACTCGCTTGTCCAGATGAAATTGACCATTAATTAAGATTCTGAGGGCTGCCAGGCGGTGGTGGTGCTTGGCTTTAATCCCAGCACTTGGGAATCAGAGGCAGGCGGATCTCTGTGAGTTTGAGGCCAGCCTGGTCTACAGAGTGAGTTCCAGGACAGCCGGGGCTACACAGAGAAATCCTGTGGGGGGGGGGGGGACCCAAACTATGAATAAACAAACAAAAAAAATTCTGAGGGCTGTTGAGGCAAAACCAAACCAAAACAAAACAAACACCACCCTATCCTATCTCCACCACCACTAAGGTGGCTCCTCGAATCTCTGGACCCTCACTCACTGCTGCTGCTTTGGGGGTCTCCTGCCCTTTCACGGAGAGATACTTGCCTGTACAGATCCACTAGAATAGCAGTTTATCCAGAGAATGAGTCGGACTGGAACACGACAGGAGGCATGGCATGCTTTTTGTTTGATTTTGCCTTTTTTTTTTTTTTTTTTTTTGGAGACAGGGTTTCACGGAGCTCAAGATGGCCTCAAACTATTAAGTAGCTGAGGATGACCTTGAACTCCTGGTCCTCCTCCTTCACCTCACCCGTGCTGGGATTAGAGCACCCGCCACTGTACCCATATATGGATATGTATGATGCTGGGGACTGACTGAACCTAGTAGAGCTTGTGTGTGAACACTCTGTCAAGTGAGCTGCATCCTCAGCCCTGGCCCTTTTTCTTTTGTTCGAGACAGGGTTTCTCTGTGTTGCTTTGGTTCCTGTCCTGGAACTAGCTCTTGTTAGGCTAGGCTGGCCTCGAACTCACAGAGATCCACCTGCCTCTGCCTCCCCAGTGCTGGTATCAAAGACATGTACCACCACTGCCCGGCTCCTTCATTTTCCTTTTTGTTTTTTGAGACAGGGTTTCTCTGGAGCTTTGGAGCCTGTCCTGGAACTCGCTCTGTAGACCAGGCTGCCCTTATAGTGATCCACCTGCCTCTTCTTCCCAAGTGCTGGGATTAAAGGCATGTGTTTTTTTTTAATGGTGTGGCTGCTCATGTATACAATCCCTGCACCTGGGAAAGTAAAGACTGGAGGATTCTGAAGGCTCTGGGACAACATGGGCTATAGAGTGAGACTCTGTGGGGGAAAAAAAAAAGAGCCGGGCTGTGACAGTGTACACCTTTAACCCCAGCACTCGGGAGGCAGAAGCAGGAGGATCTCTGTGAGTTCAAGACCAACCTGGTCAATCAGTGAGTTCCAGGAAGGTTAGTGTTATTACACACAGAAATCCTGTCTTGAAAAAACAAAAACAACAAAAACAAACCCAAAAAGGTTTCAATCATGCAAAATGTGAAAATTAAGAGGATTTTATTTACTTTTCTATGTTCTTTGAGAAAACCTTTCACATGTAAAAATTAGGCATCTGATAGGAGTTTTAGTCATACTTTATTTTATACATATCAATTTGTAGGGCAGACATAATTCTTCAGTTCAATGGGACTTCCACATGATTACAGTCACAGAATTGGCACACTATATTAAAAAACAAAACCAACGGAGACAGACAGAATATGAAGCTTTATGCCAACTGAGACCCAGCGTGCCCTGCCCTTCATACAAGATCTTGGAAGCTTACCAAAATAGAACCAGAGGTCAGAGGTGACAAAGGGTGGTTTACAAAATAAAAACCTCTTTTCCAAGAGCTACTTGTTTCATAGAAAAATATTACAAATAAAATTAGAGCTATTTGAGGTGTTTACTCCCAAATAGCATGTGGTGCACTGGTTCGTGCCAAGCCCTTCGGACACAGTGCCTGGTGGAGCCTGCATTTCTGGCATTTCTGGTCAGGTACACCGTGAGCACCCGCACCGCTCAGCCTGCTGACTGGCCAAGAGTCACAAAATCAGAACATTTTCAGCCATTGGGTACACTCATAATTTGTTCAAAACGAAACAAAAAACTGCTTGGGAAATATGATGTAATTTGTATTTCTTCCTGAAGGAAGGAAATTTGTAGAAATCTGTAAACATAAAACAGATTTTTGAAAATAGAAAGCAACAGCTAATTCTTTTTCAGAGCTGGAATTTTCCTCAGAGATGATTTGAATTTGAATTTTGGTTTTAGAGACAGGGTCTCACTATGCAAGCCCAGGGGTCCAAGCTGGTCTGAAACTTTCTATGTAGCCCAGATTGACCTAGGACTTACTGTAGTTTTCCTGCCTCAGCTCCCTGAATGCCAAACTACCACCCCCGGCTATCATATTTTCCTGAGGGGCTGGAGGCTTAAGTAACATTTGGTAAGCAGAGATGCGGCAGGTCGATGCTCCACATAGTCAAACCCCGATTTCCCTTCGTGATTATGCAAATCTTAAAGAAAAGAGATTTATAAGCTATGTACAGCAGTTTACACCTCAGTTTCTTTTTCACTCGATGAACGGTTGAAATGAATTCATGACATATATTCGTCACGGAGATCCGTGTAGGCACATGGAAGCTTCACTGGAGGGGCGAGGTCTTGAGCGGGATCATGATTCTGGACTCCATTTCCTGAATGAGAGGGACTGGAAACAAGGCGGAGGTTACTTGGCTGACTTTCCAAACGCACTGGGGTAAAGACACATGACCAAGGCGCCTGCTCAGACCACAGACATATGCTGTTAGAAGGCAGGGGAGCGCTAGAAAAGAGACCGGTTACCAGGGCTGAAATCTGTGACAGCACCGACTAGGATGTTAGTGAAACTGAAAGAGTCCACTGGAGAGCGGGCTTGATGGGAAAGCCTCGGTTGTGAAAAATAGCGCTTTCTCAAAAGGTTCTTTAAACTAAAACAAACAAAAATTCAAATCATTCTGGATCAAGATGTATCCCACAGAAAGGAAAAGTGAGATGGCTCAGTGGGTGACGGCACCTGTCACCAAGCCTGAAGACCTGTGTTGATCCATGAAGCCACCATGGCGGAAGAGAGACCCGACTCCCACAAATGGCCCACAGACACACGTGTTAAGTGTGCTGTGGTGGGCCCACCCCCAGTAGAACAACAGCGCTCATGGAAATCAATGCAAAAGAAATTTTTTTCCCATTTAAAAATTTTGTAAAAGCTACTTCTGTGGACTGAGAGACTCATTCAGGGAACCAGTAAATCTAAGTGGAAATTACAAACAGGCATGGTGACCCACACCTGTAATCCTAGCATGTGGGAGGCCCAGGCAGGAGGACTCCCTCAAATTTGTCACCAAGTTTAAAACAGAGAGAGTGTGTATCAAACAACAGAATAACACACAAAATTACAGGATTTTGTTTCTTTTGTGACTGGTGTCCACTCCCTATGTAGCCAAGAAAGGCCTTTAGCTGGGACCCTCCTACCTGCACTTCCTGGCACAGTCCTGGCCCAATTGTGTGTGTGTTTTGTTTTGTTTTTATGTTTTTTTTTTTTTTTGAGACTGGGTTTCTCTGTAGCTTTTGGAGTCTGTCCTGGAACAAGCTCTTGTAGATCAGGCTGGCCTCGAACTCACAGAGATCTGCCTACCTGTTGACTGATTTTTTTTTTTTTAACTAAAACAAGCTATTTTCTGGGTTGCTATCTCATTTTCTTACTCAGAATGCAGCTTAAATAGCCATCGAATTTAACTTTATGCTGATCTCTATGAATCTGAGGTCAGCCTGGTCTACATAGAAAGTTCCAGGACAGCCAGATCTCCACAGTGAGACCCTGTCTGGCAAAACAACCAACTAAAAAAAAATTAACTTTATAATTTCTCTTGAATTTTAGTGCTGTAGGTCAAACCCAGGGTTGAGCCATATCCCCAGCCCCAAAGTTGTTATCATTGTCACTATTATTATTGCTGCTGTTTGTTACTCTGTAGCCCAGTCCATCTTGGGGCATTCTTTTATCCTTAACCTTTTAAATGTGTTTGCCACCATACCTGTTTGCAAATATATTCTTTTTAATTGATGTATTAATTATTTTGGAGAAGTGATGGCTTTAATGAAAAGAATTTAGAAAAAAATTGTAACTTTTAGAGAACAAATTAACTAAAAAAATATTTTTAAGAAATTAAGCTAGTCCAGCACGGTGGTGCAAGCCTTTGATCCCAGCACTTGGGAAGCAGAGGCAGATGCATCTCTGTGAGTTCGAGGCTAGCCCATTCTATATAGTGAATTCCAGGACAGCAAGGAAATAAAATAATTAAATAAAAAAGTTAAGCTACCCACAAGTCTCAAAACTCTACTAGGCGGGCTGGAGAGATGGCTCAGTGGTTAAGAGCACTGCCTGTTCTTCCAAAGGTCCTGAGTTCAATTCCCAGCAACCACATGGTGGCTCACAACCATCTGTAATGAGGTCTGGTGCCCTCTTCTGGCTTGCAGACATACATGCAGAGAGAATATTGTATACATAATAAATAAAAAAATTAAAAAATAAAGAAAAGACTCAAAACCTGCTTTCATTGTCAGAATATCAGAAGCCCGAACTCTGACATACGGCCCCAGTTCACTGGAAGTTAAAAAAGAAAAAAAAAAACTCTACTAGGCAATATAACAGTTGAAACAATCAATATTCTTATTTTATCTGTCTTGTGCTTTAAAAATAATTTTATTTATTAATTATATGCATATAGGTGTTTTATCTGTATGCTTGACTATATGTGTTGTGACCACGGAGGCCAGAAAAAGGCATTGGACTCCCTAGACCAGGAGTTCCAGGCAGCTGAGAGCCACCGTGAGGTTCTGGGAATTAGACCCAGGTCCTCTGGGAGAGCAGCCAGTGCCCATCTCCTGGGCCTTCTCCAGCCCCTTCTCTGGCTTTTTTCAGACAGGGTCTAACTGTAGCCTAGGCTGGCCCAACACTTTCAATCCATTGACTTTCCAGGGAGCTGGATTAGTCATGAGGCACCGCCCTGGATTACAGAATCCAGGTTGTTAATCTGAAACAAAGCCAAGTTAGTATCAAAAGAGAAAAGAACATTGGTCTATCTCACGTCCTGTTAACCTTCCCGTCACATTGTAATTCTAACAATAACACTGGAAGCGGGAGGTGTCGGGGTCTCTGGCAGCTTACCCGTGTAGTACACCAGCTCCTCCCAGCTGTTTCTAACAATAACACTGGAAGCGGGAGGTGTCGGGGTCTCTGGCAGCTTACCCGTGTAGTACACCAGCTCCTCCCAGCCGTGCTTGTGCCACGCGGCGTTCCGTATGTCCTCCCTGGTCTGGAGATCTTTATAAGCTTAAACACAGGGGAAAGACCCGATCAGACAACACCCGCATTCTAGAAGTACAGTCATTCAGGTGGCTGTCCTGCTTTCTGACTCTGTTTTGGTCACCCAGTAACTGACTTGGAGAACAGCAAGCATGGACTGAGAGAAACCATGGCAGGCCCTCTAGGAGCGGTGAAGCTGCCTGCTCTCATGGTTTTATAATCCAGTGACCACATGCTGTCTCTACAAGGCAAGGAAGCTTCTTCGATAACACAGCCCATTTGTGACTGAGAACCTTCAGATTGGATAAACCTTAGACTCACACTCCTCCTGCCTTTTTCTCCCAAGTGCTGGGATTACAGGCATGTACAATACGACCAGGGAAGAACATGTGTTTTTATTTTGATTTTTTTTAAATTAATTTTTTATCTTAGGTATATGTGTTTGCCTGCATGTATGTATGTATGCATGTGTATCTGTGCATGTCATGGAGGCCAAAGGAGAGCCACAGATCCTCTGGAACTGGAGTTACAGGGGACCGTGAGTCACTGTGGATGCTGGGAAACAGACTGGGTCCTCTGTGAGATCGGCCAGGGCTGTTAACCAGTCAATCACTTCACCAGCTGTAGAACAAACCTTTTGTTAATGACTTATTATTTATTTACGCACATCAATGTTTTGCCTGCATGTATGTCTGTGTGAGGATGTCAGAGCTCCTGAAACTGGAGTTACTGACAGTTGTGAGCAGCCATGTGGGTGCTGGCAACTGAACCCGGGTCCTCTGGAAGAATAGGCAACACTCTTAAAGGCCGAGCCAACTCTCCAGGCCGATTGCTGTTTTTATATTTGTTTTTTTTTTTTTTTTATTTCTTCATAAACTCTGATTTGAACATTTGAAAACGCAGATGCTGATGTGGAGCCAAATCTCAGCTCACCAGATGATGCACTGTCCTGGACAAGGCTACTGGTGGACAAGGCTAGGAAGAGGGAGGGTCACTGCTATAATGTATCATTAGGCTTTCGGTTTCTAGGTTTCTACGTAAGCTCCACTGAGTAGAAGAGCCCAGCTGCAGCAGGGGTTTCTGGGAGTGATGATGGAAGCGCAGGGATGAAGTTATCTTTTTTGCGGCAATGTAACCACTGAGACTTAGCTTCCTAGCCGTGATGCTACTATGTAACCGGTCTGCACTATTTGTGGGGATCTTTTTTTCTGATGAAGACTGAACACAGGGCCTTGCACATGTCCTATCTCACAGCCATACCCTTTTTTATTTTTAATTAATTTTTAAATATTTATTTATTGTGTATATAATATTCTGTGTGTATGCCCGCAGGCCAGAAGAGGGCACCAGACCCCATTACAGATGGTTGTGAGCCACCATGTGGTTGCTGGAAATTGAACTCAGGACCTTTGGAAGAGTAGGCAATGCTCTTAACCGCTGAGCCATCTCCCCAGCCCCTATTTTTAATTTATTTATGTGTAGGTATATATGTTTATGTCATAAGCTGGAGGTACTGAACTCGGGTTCTCTGGAAAAATAGTGAATTTCTAATTGCTGTGCCATCTTTCCAAACCCTGACTGCTGTGGTTTTCCCAGTTTTAATTTTTACTTACGTACATACATGCAATAAAATACAATTATATCCATCTCCCATTCCCCCTTCCAATGTTTAGTAACCTCCCCAACAGCCTCTTTTGTTTTTGTTTTTGACCGTGGCTTGTTTTGTAGTTCAAGGCTGGAATCTTCCATGCAGCCCTTGCTGGTAGTGAATTCTCAGTTCTCCAACCTTGGCTTCCTGAGTGCTGGGATTACAGCCATGTGCCAACAGATCTGGCTTGGGTCCGACCTGTGGCCAGTGACCCACTGACCTCGTACTGCTGGCCTCTTTTGTTCTAGTTAGCCCAGCAGTTACCATCCACCTGTGTTGCTTGCGGCTGCTATCGTGTTTAAGGTTACTGAGTCTAGACTAACCCCACTGTTTATTACGTCATTAGTAATGAATTCTTCAATCCCAGTAAGTCTCAAAAGAAGGAAAAGTACACATACCCCAAAGATGATGCACCATATATAGCTGCCCAATTTGAGAGAAGAATCCCCCAACTGCCTCATTATTGTCCTGTCTAAAGCGGATGGCACGGGCCCTATGAGAGAAAAGCAGTGTTCCGATAGTTAAGGAGAGTCGGGAGGAGCCTGGGGATGCTGACGCACACCTGCAATCCCAGCACTTGGAAGGCAGAGACGAAGAAAGGCAGGAGGATCTGCAGTAAGTTAGAGACCAGCCTGGGCTACACAGTGAGTCCAGGCTAGCCCATGTTATATAGTGAGACCCTTTCTTAACGAAGACTCAGACTGTATTTCTTCAACTCAGGGCCAGCTATTGGGAATGAAGACTGTTTTCTTTTAATGCATATCAAAGTATTATATACAATCAAGTTTTTATTTTTATTTTTGTGTGAAGTTAGGATCTCATTCTACACTCCAGGCTAGCTCAGAATATTCTTTGTAGGCCAGGTGACCTCAAACTCGTGATTTTCTTGCCTCAGCCTCCTAAGAAAGCTATCTTTATAAGAAGTAGATAATATTTAACTATGACTTTTCAAAACAAAAACAGCAATATGAAGATATGTGGTTGCACTTCTGCTTACTCCTCAATTTAAATATAAACTTCTGATTCTTGAAATAAATGGGAGGGGAAGAGACCTGCGAACTTACAAGGAACTGCTTCACGGCTGTGAACTTGGCAGCCCACAATAACTTCTTTCCTCATGAGATGTGCCCCCTGGGGCGACGGTGGCACTAACGCTAGTGGGGAAGTCAACTACATTTGGTTGGATTTGAGGCCTCGTCCATGGTATGGACCCCATACCCAACACTGCTAACGAGGCCCAGCACCGAGAACAGACACATCACAGGCCCTGGGACACCTGCGGTGACCATGCTGCTAATGTTCATCAGGGCTTTGCGTGGCAACAGCAGCTAACACAGAGACCCACAACTGGTCAATATGCAGGTGAATCTCTGTGAATTCTAGGCCAGCCTGGTCTGCAGAGCTAGTTCCAGGACAGCAGGGTTATACAAAGAAACTCTGCTTTAAAAAAACAAAAAAAGAAACAATAAAAATTTGATTAAAAACAATCATTAAAAAAACAACAACAACAAAGCCTTCCAAAACCAGTCACCAAATACAAAACCCTTCTTTGTTTTCAATATTTAATACTGCAAAACAAGAATTTTTTTTTGTTTTGTTTTGTTTTTTAAACTTAAACATCATCTTCTCCTGGGACCAGACACTCTGTCTTCACATTTAGTGAGATCACCTGAAATCTTGAAAATATTTAAAATGAATTTTTCCCAAACCAATTTTCTATCATCCGGATAAAAATGAAGGCAGGGCTTTCAAATGACGCAGAGACCCCATCCACATGAGAGCAAAACTGGGTCTATCAAGGGCGTCCTTGCCATGGTTTACCCAGCAAATCTGTATTAATACTTCCGTGCTCTGGCCTGGCCTCGGGCACATGAAAGGCTTATCACTGATGAAATTTGAGGAGATAGATTCACCTTCATTTATTTAAATGATAAGAACCTGAAAAATAAGCTACGAATATCCACAGTGAAAAAAATAACCCTTAAGTAAGGTACAGAATACTTTAAGTTTTTTGAAATAGGGTCTTACTATGATCTTGCCTCAGCTTGCTGAATGCTAGACCTACAGGTGGGCATCACTACGCCCAGGAAGGAGTACTATTCTCCAGATGGCCTGACCAGTGTGTTCTCTTCCACCTTAACTGGGCTCAGAACAGCAGCAACCTGGCTGCTGAGGACCACTTTGTGTGCCGCCACGCTCATCCACAGGGACCCCCACCAAGGCCTCCAGGTTCCTCTGTTGTGAATCACATATGGATTACCCACAAATTATATAGATATCGTCAAAAAATTACAAATATGATCAATTGTCTTGAATTAAGGAAATCAGTTGAACTGTGCACTGTAACTGCTCAGGAGGAAGGAAAGAGTTTTTCATTGATCGTGATAAAATATTCTGGATTATTAATTTCATTCTGGACTTTTCTAATTTGGTTATGGAAGGCAGAGAAAATATACTTGCCGTAGCCTGGTAATAATCAGAAATGTGTGCTGCGGAGGAGACAACCATCTTAACAGTTACCTACACGCCAAAATACAAATCAAATGAGGAACTGGCTATGTGAAAAGTTTAAAATAACTGAGTAACCTCAACATATCCTGTAGATTCACTGTGAAAAAATATTAATTAGTAACATCCTAGTTGTATGAACATCTAAATTGCTAACATGAACAGCTCAAAAGCACAAACAAAAACCCCTTGATACAATGGTACTTATCACAGTAGATAATCAAATATATATATTTCTTTTTTGTTTGCTTGAAGCAGAATCTCGGTAGCCCAGGCTGGCCTCAAACTTGCTATGTAGCTGAGGATAGCCTTGATCTCCTGATCTTCCTGCCTCTCCCTCTCCCTCTCCTGTGTTGAGAGAAGTGGAAGCTACAATACCTAGCTAGCTAGAGATTTTGTACTGAACCTAAGAACTTTTGCCTAGTTCAGACTAACAAAGAGTTTCCCTGGGCTTTTTTCATGTTTAACGTCTTACATTTAAAGAAAATGTTTATTTTTATTTTATGTTTATGAATGAGTACCTGCATGCATGTATGTGTACTGTATGTATGCAGTGCCCTTGGAGGCCATTAGAGGGTATCAGAGCCCCCTGAAATTGGAAGAACAAATGGTTGTGAGCTGCCATGGTTGTTTAGAACCCAACCTGATGCTGGGTGTGGTGGCACTTGCCTTTAATCCCAGCACTCAGGAGGGAAATAAAAATAGGTGGATCTCTTGAGTTCAGGACCAGCCTGGTCTACAGAGTGAGTTCTAGTACAGCAAGGACTACAGAGAGAAATCCTGTCTTGGAAAAAAAAAAAAAAAAAGAATCCAATCTAAGTACTCTACTAACTGCTGAGCCATCTTTCCAGCCCTTGAGTTGGTTCATTTTTTATTTTTAAACAATATAAGCCAGGAGTGCAAACAATTTTTTTTATGCCCAGTTTTCCTGGCACCTTTTGATGCCAAGAAATAGTTATCTTCCCTCACTGAAGGAAGATTTACTTAGGCACATTTTTTCAAAAAGCACCTGCTCATAAATGCGGTCAAGTGTTAACTTCTGGCCCTTCAGCTCTGGACCACTGACCTACATTATATGTTTGTCCATGTGCCAAGACTATACTTGTTTAAAGACATCTTCCGTTGTATCCCAGCCTGCATCTAACCTTGGAGATCTTCCTGCTTTGCCCTCCCTGAGTGCTAGTACAGGCATCAGTCATAACATTAGGCTTCGGTACCGGCTCTCGGAGAGAACGGTCAGTCTTCCTACTTTGTCCATTTAATCTTCCATTGCTGCCTTGCTACTCAAACTACAGAAAAACAAAAAACAAAAAACAGCTGCACCATCAATCCCAGCTGCCCTGCTAATGTAACAAACCCCCAGGTCTCCGAGGAGCTACCCCTCAGGAGTGTAGAGAGTGGATTCATTCGGACTGGGATTTTGTCTGCAAGCCTTTTTGGAGAGATGCCTGCTGAAACGGTTAAGGATGAAACAGCATGTGGACTTGGTAATTCCTAAGAGGTCAGACCTAATCACGACTGGCCTGTGTTAGTAATTTACTTTTGTGTACATATTTTTCTTTTGTTGTCTGTTTGTTTCTTGAGACAGGGTCTTGCTGTGTCTTGTGATTGTCCTTTAACCTCCTAAGAGGTGGAATTTTATATGATGTTCAGCTTGTGTTAATAATTATAGAAGCAGTGCTGGAGAGATGGCTCAGTGGTTAAGAGCACTGGGTACTCTTCTAGAGGATCCGGGTTAAATTTCCAGTACCCATATGGTAGCTCATAAACTGCCTTTAACTCCAGTTTCAGGGGATCCAACACTTTCATACAGACATACATGTAGGCAAAACATAAATGCTCATGAAATAAAAATACTTTATAATTATGGAAGCTTAGAAATAAGTATAGAATGGGGGCTCCATCATATCGTTCTCTCTAGTTTTGTACATGTTTGAGATTTTTCACAAAAACATTTTAAAAAGGCAATCTAAATCAGGGGCCAGTAAGATGACTCAGGGGTTAAAGGCACTTGCAGCCAAACCTGATGACCTGAGTTTCATCGTAGGGATCCAGGCCTTAGGAAGAGAGAGGCAACTCCAGGAAGTTGTCCTCTGACCTCTTCAGGCACCAGGCCCTATCAATAAACAAACAACAGTGGAGGAAGAAGACAAAGGGAACAAAGAAGACAAATCACGGTGGCTGGAGAGTGGGCTCTGCAGTTAAAGGCACTTGCCCATCTCCTAGGCACTCACTCGGTGGGTAACAAACACCTGAAAGTCCAGTTCCAGAGGAGCCAACACTCTCTCCTGGACTCTGGGCACTGTATGCACATAGTACACAGACATACATGCAGACAAAATGCCCAGACACACAAAAGAAAACTAAATCCTAAAAAAAGGACAGTGTTGTGTGTCTGCACTTCCAGGTTTGTTGGCGGTGGAGGCAGGAGCACTGGAGCCCAGCATTCAATACAACCCTGGCAGCAGTGAGACTCTGGGAAAGCACAGCACTGAGTCAAGGCATTTGACGGTTTCTCACCTAAGGATTACAGTGTGAGCCAGATGTGGTGGTTCACACCTGGGAATCCAGGAACCTGGGAGGTGGAGGCACAAGGATCAGGAGTTCAAGGCCTGTCTTGGTTACACAGTGAGTTTGAAAGTAGGTGGGGACATGAGATTGTCTCAAAAAGCCAAACAAAAATAATTCATGGCATGGCTTAAAATAATTAATGAGATATACAGACTCAACACAATAATATACTCACCAGTAATTGCCCCATTCAATCATTGTTCCTGGCTGAAAGGGAATTTAGATTTTGGTTAGCTGTATGAAAATATAGACTAGGAACTGTGATTATCTGCTGTGTTCCCACGCAATCACTGTAGCATCATTTGAGAAAACAACCAACACATGGCACGGTCAGCCCATCCCCTGATGCACTGAAGGACCTCTTTCCACCTTCCCCAGTACAAAGGAGATCATTACATCACCGAGATGTACACCTTGTAATGCTGCTGCCACTGGAGGCTGCCAAGGGTGAAGGATGTATATAGAAAGAAGATGGAAAGTGGACACAATTATGTTTTCTATTGGATGGACAACCAGAATGTACCAATAAAAATGGGGCTATATCTAGGTCATTATTTTTAGTCACAGAAGGGATACAGCTAGAAAGTTGTAAAAAAAAAACCCCACATTCTCATTTTTTAATCTTTTTTTTTTAAAAAAAAGATTTATTTATTACTTTGTTTACAGTGTTCTGTCTACATGTATGCCTGCAGGCCAGAAGGGGGCACCAAATTTCATTACAGATGGTTGTGAACCACCATGTGGTTGCTGGGAACTGAACTCAGGACCTCTGGAAGAGCAATCAGTGCTCTTAACTTCACATCTCTCCAGCCCCCTTATTTATTTTATTTTATTTTATTTTATTTTATTTTTTTGAGATAGGATTTCTCTATGGAGCTGTGGCTGTCCTGGAACTTGCTATATATAGACCAGGGCTGGAACTGGCTATATAGACCAGGGTGACTTTGAGCTCACAGAGATCTGCCTGCCTTTGCCTCCAAGTGCTGGGATGAAAAGCCATTGCTGCCAGGCCTGGCTCCCTCTCGCTCTCACTCAGACAGGGCTGTACAATCTGTGCAGCACTCAGGGTTTCTGAGGCACTCCTGCCTTAGAGAGGGCAGTTGTTGCATATCTGTGCTTTCTGCGCTTGAACAGAAAGATGTTTGGGGCTGGAGATGTAACACAGCTCAGTTTATAGTGTTTGCCTGGCACACACAGCCCCGGGCTGGACCCTCAGCGTGGTGTACATCAGGCGTGGTGGTGCACACATTTGATCCCCATGCTCAGAAGGTAGAAGGAAGAGGATATCCCTGGCTACATACCAAGTTTGAAGTCATCCTCAAGAAAATTACTTGGGGGATGGAGAGATGGCTCAGAGGTTAAGAGCACTGGTTGTTCTTCTAGAGGGCCTGAGTTCAATTCCCAGCAACTACATGGTGGCTCACAACCTCCTGTAATGAGATCTGGTGCCCCCCCCCCAAACAAGGTGATTGGTTGAGAATCCCCTTCACATGCAGGTAAAGCACTGTATATATAATAAATAAATTAAAAAAAAGAAAATTGCTTGGAAAAACATCAAGTAATAAACATTATACATAATGCCATAAATACAAAAGAATTTAGCAGAAGAAAAAGGATGAGAAAGAGAAAATAAAGTAAAACAAAAAGACTAGACTGGAAGAAAAGAGGTCAAATCAAAATACAGGCCGGAGGTGATGCTGGCTATCTGTAATCCCAGCACTCGGGAGACTACTGCAGGAGCTCAAATTCAAGGCCAGCTGGGGCTATTGGAGACCCTGTTTCCAATCACTGCCACCACCCCTGAAAAATACATATAAGATGCTAAACACACATAACAAAACGCTCACTTCATTTCACTGTCTGCATCAGGAAGCTGTGCAGGGAGGCCTGGCCTGCATTCACTACTTACTCGGAGTTGGTAGGATCTGAGCTCGTATATATTGGGTCCTGATCTCGGCACGGGCTCATTCCAGAAACTGAACTCCAACAGCAGCTGATTTCTCCTGGAGAGAAGCATGTCGCTTCTGGCTTTACGGAAATTCACAAACTCCTTTGGGTGAAAAAAAATGCTCATGAAATCTTTGGATACTTATATATAAATAGACTTTAGTAACAACCAAATTGCAAAGGCTAACACGGTTATAAGTAAGACTATCTTAGTTTTTATCTACTGCATGGAAATAATGGATAGAGTGTGCCCTCTCACTTCCTAATGTATCCAGATTTTTTTCTTTTAAAGATTTATTTATTTTTGCATGTATGTGTGTGTACCACATGAGTGCTTGGTGCCCTGCAAAGTCAGAGAGGGCATCAGATCCCCTGGAACTGGAATTCCAGGTGGTTGTGAATGCTGGAAATCAACAGTCCTCTGGAAGCACAACAAGTCCTCTAAACTACTGAGCTGGAGTTTGATCCACAGTGCCACTTAAACCAGAGATAGTAGCACACACCTGTGAGTCCAGCATTTGAAAAGCCAGGAGAATCAGAAATTTAAGGACATCCCTGGGTACATAAAGAGTTTGAGGCTAGCCCAAGCTGTAAGAAACTGTCTGTCTCAAACAAACAAACAAAAATTCAAAAACAAAACAAACAATGCTGTGGCTGACAGCTTCTATTTGTAACCCAGGGCTGAGTTTACCATGCAGCGTGGCCAGTGTCAGAGTCCAGGCTTGTCAGTTTCAAGGTGCTATCATGCAGGAGCTCTGATGGTGATAGTATTAAAACTGGTAGTTTTGGCTGTGTGGTGGTGGTGGCGCACGCCTTTAATCCCAGCACTCAGAGGGCAGAGGCAGGTGGATCTCTATGAGTTCGAGGCCAGCCTGGTCTACAAAGCGAGGACAGCCAGGACTACACAGAGAAAACCCTATCTCGAAAAACCAAAACCAAACCCAAAACAAAACAACAACAAAACCCTGAAAAAAACAAAACAAAAAACCCAACAAAACTCAAAGACCTAACAAACAAAAAACCCCAACCAACAAATAAACATCAACAACAAAAACTAGTAATTTCATGTTTACATACAATTTTAAGAACTCATATGATGAAATTTCTACTATGAAAACTAAACGGTTTACTAACAAAAGCTGGTAAGTGTCTTCTGTGTGAATACACCTGAATCATTATACTACACAAGAATCTCTCTCTCTCTCTCTCTCTCTCTTTCTCTCTCTCTCCACACACACCCACACCCACACCCAAATTGTTACCTGGTTTTCTTTGAGCTTATTCATGACCTCCGTGAGGGCTGGATAGCCTCCTTCGTACCTCCAGAGGTGGACTGAAATGTATTTTAAAAGATAGCGTACATTCAGTCTCGAGGCATTTTTACCTTGACAATACAGAATGCATGCCACGTGAATACAGTACAGCATTGTAGTGTGTGCCTCGTATCCACCACATGAACACAATACATTGTAGCCTTGTATCTATCATATGAACATACGACAACATTGTAGTGCGCCTTGTATCCACCACAGGAATACAGTACAACATTGTAGTGTGCCTGTATCTGCCCTTGAGTTACTTTACAAAGTTTTCATAACAGATTTGAACATTAAAAAAGTAATTTTTACAGTGAGTTACTGTAGAAACCACTTGATCCGTGAAACCAGAATGGAACTTGAAAAGGACTATAAAAACAAGTACCACATTTACAAAATAAGGTATTTATCCCAAAGACTTTTGTTCCTACCGGCTTGATCCTGCTCGCCATACCACGTGTTCCACGTCCCCACCAAGGTACAAGGGTACTGCTTGCCCTCATGGATCTTTGGTAATACTTCTTGACTTAAAGAGAAGAGACAGCAATGCTGATTAAACCGGGGAGAGATTTCCCGGTAGACAGCACAGGAGTGTCAGTTGAAACACAACCACTTCCTATGTATTCTAGAAACCGAGCCCACACCATCCATATGTGTTTTGTTTGTTTTAGAGTTAGTTATTTCAGGTGTATGAATGTTTTGTCTGCATGTATGTCTGTCTACCATGTGTGACCCTGGTGCCCACAGAGGCCAGAAGAGAGCACTAGATTCCCTGAAACTGGAGTTACAGACAGTTGTGAGCCACTGTGTGGGTGCTAGGAGTCAGAGTCTTTTGCTGGAGTAACAAATCCTCTAAATCACTGAGTCATCACTCCAGTCCCCCACAACATTTTGTAAGATCATGTCCGGATCTGAAGTGTTAGCTAAATTCCGTTGTCTATCAGCACCCACTTACCAACAGCTTAGGTTTTAACCCCAGGTTATTTACAAGAGTTACAAGCGACTCCTGCGGTGTGATAAAGGTGTTTACAAGGGACCAAGGTCCCAGAGTCCAGGAGCCGGGGCTCTATTTGCTATTTCAGGAGAAAGGAGAAAAAAGCTGCTGAGGAATACGATGTTTACAGAAGTTAAGTTTTGCTGGTTCTCATCAAAAAAGAAAGTCGGGAATGACATACAAGACCATGGAAGAAACCAGAAAGCGGGGAGAAGCATTCAAGCCAGAGGTGAGCAATTGGCTGCCCAGTGGGGCAAAGCGGTGGGAAGGCCTTTGGGAAGAAAGATGACAGCCAGGTGTAGTGGTGGTGTGAACCAAGCTGTACCCCCCCCCCCCGCAGTCCCCAGCGCCACCAGCGTGGTTAACAACTGGAAGAATGAAAATGAAATATACACTTGAAACAACAATGGGTTCCACATACAGGATCTCAGAAGTATCACAGTGAACACCCAACCAACTCAGGAGCACCAAGAGCAGGACTGGTGCTGAGCCTTGACAGCCATGTGTGACTTCTGACAGGTGTCATATCCCAGCCGGACTCCACAGAAACCTTCCTATGTGTAGACACGGTCTCATGTGGCTGATGACTTTAAACTTGGGACTGATTTTTCCCAAAAACTATAGGCATATGCTACCTGCCTAGCTATATAGAAAATTAATACTAGACCTTGTCTCAAAAACCTGAAAGAAAAAAGAGATGTTACTGATTCCATTTATCTGCTGACAATACATCTTAATCACAGTGGTTGGTGACAGGCACTACATGTTGTTATTCAGTTTTTTTTGTGTGTGTGTGTGTGTGTGTGTTTTTTTGGGGGGGGAGGGGTATGAGTGCTCTGTCTTCATGTGTGCCCGCACGCCAGAGAGGGCATCAGATCCCATTATAGATGGTTCTGAGTCACCACGTGGTTGCTGGGAATTGAACTCAGAACCTCTGGAGGAGCAGCCAGTGCTCTTAACCACGGATTCATCTCTCTAGCCCCCAGAGTTTTGTTTTGTTTTTGACACAGGATTTACTCTGTAGCCCCAGCCAGCCTGGAACTTGCTATGTAAAATACGGGCTTCAAACTTGCAATGGTCTCCTGCCTCTGACCCCCCCCCCCCGCTCCCAGCATGCCAGAGTCTGATTAGAGCTACATGATACCACATCCACCTAACTTTATAGTTGCTTTTGAGATAAGGTCTTGTTACTACATATTCTTGGCTGGCCTTGATCTCACAATCCTGCCTCAAATTCTGGAATTTTAGAATCACAGGCGTGCACTACCAAGGATAGCGCAAGTCTATTTCTTGAGAGGTGGCATTTACTTTTTTGTGTGCATTGATTAAAAAA
>NW_026067935.1:1158609-1202008 GCF_014885135.2 Alexandromys fortis
TTATTTATTTATTATGTGTACAGCATTCCTTCCATGTGTGCCCGCATGCCAGAAGGGGGGCGCCAGATCTCATTATCGATGGCTGTGAGCCACCATGTGGTTGCTGGGAATTGAACTCAGGACTTCTGGAAGAGCAGTCAGTGCTCTTAACCACTGAGCCATCTCTCCAGCCCTTATTAGTGTTTTTTGAGACAGGGTTTCTCTCTGTATCCCTGGTACTCTCTTTGTAGACCAAACTGGCACCAAACTCAAGAGATCTGCCTGCCTCTGTCTTTCAGGTGCTGGGTTTAAAGCCATGTGCCACCACAAGCGGTCAAGATTTATTTTTATTTTGGGGCTGGAGAGATGGCTCAGCGGTTAAGAGCATTGCCTGCTCTTCCACAGGTCCTGAGTTCAATTCCCGGCAACCACATGGTGGCTTACAACCATCTGTATGTAATGAGGTCTTGTGCCCTCTTCTGGCCTGCAGGCATACACACAGACAAGACACTGTATACATAATAAGTAAATAAATGTTAAAAAAAGATTTATTTTTATTTTATATGTATAGGTAGTTTTGCCTGCATGTATGTCTGTGCATTATGCGCATGCAGTGACTGTGGCGGTCAGAAGAGGGCGCTATATCCATGGGCCTGGTGGGGCTTAAATGAGAAAGGATCCCATAGGCTCATATATTCGAATGCTTGGTCCTGAGTTGGGACTTTGTTTGAGAAGAATGAGGAGGTGTGGCCTTGTTGGAGGAGGTGTGGCCTTGTTGGAGGAGGTGTGTCATGAGGGGGTTAGACTTTGAGGTTTCAGAAGTCAGTGCCATTCCCAGTTGGCTCCCTCTCTTTGCCTCATGCTTGTGGATCAGGATGCAAGCTAGGGGCAACTGTTCTACCAGCTACCTGCCCACCTGCCAACCTCCCCACCATGATGGCCACAGACTCACCCTCTGAAATGGGAAGCCCCAATAAAATGTTTCTTCTGTTGCCTTGGTTATGGCATTACAGCAAAGCAACAGAAAAGTAACAAAGTTATCATCATGAGGGTGCTGGGAACTGAACCCAGGTGCCTCTGCAGGAGCAGTGAGTGCTCTTAACCACTGAGCCATGCTTCCAGATTCTTTATTTTTAACTTGCCGGGAAAATAATTAGCCAGATAATGTGTCATTATGTACTCCTAATTGGCCTGGAACTCACTGTGTAGACCAACCTGGCCTTGAACTCACAGAGATTGGCCTCTCTTGGCCTCCCGGGTGCTGGCATTAAAGGCATGCACCACCACATCTAGCTGAATTTTTTGAAGTTTTAGAAAGAGTTTCACATTGCAGCCCAAGCTGCCATCCAGCCTGGAACTCACTATGTGGTCAAGAACAACTCGGAACTCCTAATCTTTCTGTATTCACCTTTCATGTGCTGGCATACAGACCTTGTCACCAAGGCCACCCCAGTTCCTCACACAGTGGAGGTCACACTTATAATTGCTAACCCTCCAGGCTGTCCAGAAAGGGAGATCTTTAACCACAGGCCTGAAGGGACTCAAGGTCAGTCACAGGTGGATGGGAGGGTCTTCTGAGTCCTGATGGGGGAAGCTGTGAGTGTTCAGAACCAAACCGCCCCTGGCAGTCCCGCCCCCACCCCCCACCCCAACTCAGGCCAACCTCTGAGCACTCAGCTCTAGGGGTATCAAAGATATCGCTCCTGCTATGGAGTGTTAGCTGAGCCAACACGTGAAAATCGTTAGAGGTACCTTCCACCACCCCAGGAAATGACAGTTTGAGATACATACCAAATTTTGTTGTATGCGTCTAGGCATTCCGGCTTAACGTTGTGAACTGAAAGGAAAAGAAAATGCAGCGATGAGCGAATGAAGAGACGGACGGAGCCCCGCACAAGGCCGGCGGCCGGCTGCCACTCACACTGTAACTTGTACAGACTGCTAGTCTCCTTCTTGGCCAGGAGGTTGGAGTGCGCATCTTTCCTCGGATCCACCTTCCTGACAAACAAGGACTTGAGCCAGCTGTCTTCCCGAGCTCTGTGACTTGAGGACGTCACTCTTCTAGGAAAGAATGAAAACGGTACTCTGAGCTGGCGCACGCCTTTAATCCCAGCACTTTAATCCCAAGAGGCAGAGGCAGGCGGATCTCTGTGAGTTCGAGGCCAGCCTGGTCTACAGAGCTAGTTCCAGGACAGGCTCCAAAGCCACAGAGAAACCCTGTCTCGAAAAAAAAAAAAAAGAATATTCTGACTGAATGTTTTCACAACCTTAATGTTCGTTAACTTCTTTCATAGTTGCAGAAGCACACCGTTTTTTCCATAACACTCCCCGCCACGCCTCCTGAGGCATGGTGGTGCACAGTTTTAACTCCAGTACTTGAGAAGCAGAGGCAGGAGGCAGATCTGAGTCTGAGGTCAGCCTGTTCAAGAGTGAGGACAGCCAGAGCTACACAGAGAAACCCTGTCTTGAAAAAAAGAGAGAGAGAGAGAGAGAGAGAGAGAGAGAGAGAGAGAGAGAGAGAGAGAGAGAGAGAGAGAGAGAGAGAGAGGGGGGGGGGGGGGGGGTAATGGAGATCACACTCAAGTCCTCTACAAGGACTTTTCTAACTGAACTCCACACACACACACACACACACAATTTTCTACATATATAAACTTTTTATAATTTGAAAGAAAGATTTCTGTCCATTTTCATGTATGCCTGTGGGGTGCACCTGGAGGCTGAGGCTGATGTGCGAATTGTCCCTGACTGCTTCCCCCGTATTCAAGGAGGCAGGGTCTCTCAGGCAAACCTAGAGCTCACCATATGACTCGTCTAGCTAGTAGGCTTGCTTTGAGGATTCAGACTCAACCTTCTGAGGCTTGACTTAAAAAGAGCGGTGTGGAGCTTTAAATACATTCTTTGTGCTGCTTGTGCGAGCACTTTAGCCACCATCATTCTGTAGCCCAGGCTAGCAGGAAACTCAGGGCAAACCTCCTGTCTCACTCACAAGTGCAGAGGTTAGAGGAACAAATTTGGGAGTTAATTCTCTCCTTTCACCGTGGTTCCAGTACTTGGGACAGACCTGAGCAGCAAGTGTTTTTTTGTTTGACTTTTTGAGCCATCTTGCCTGTCCATTTCTTTCTTTCAAGAAAGGGGCTCATATAAGCCAGGCTGGACTTTAACTTGCTGTATTTTTTATTTTTAAATGTATATACTGTGTGTCTATGCATAGGTATGTGTGCCGCAGCAAGCATGTGGAGCTCAGAGTGACAAGAGTCATTTCTCTCCTTTCTGACACACTACATCCTCCAGTCTAACTGGCCTCAAACTTCCGTCTCCACCTCCCATCTCAATACAGGTGTGCTGGGATTACAGCTGTGGAGCACTGCAGCTGGCTTTTTCATATTTATTTGTTTGTTTTTTATGTATGCACTGTTCTGCCTGCACACCAGAGAGGGCACCAGATCTCATTACAGGTGGTTGTGAGCCACCACATAGGTGCTGGGAATCGAACCCAGGACCTCTGGAAGGGCAGCCAGTGTTCTTAACCGCTGAACCATCTCTCCATCCCTGCAGATGGTTTTTTAAGGTGAGCTTTGGGGGTCCAACTCAGGTCATCAGGATTGTGTAGCAAGTGCTTCTACCCACTGAGCCATTGTGCTGGCCCCCATTTTTGTACATTTTTAAGTGCAAAAACGTACATGCTTCTATATCACACACTTAAAGTACTAAGAATAGCATCTGATAGTGAGAAAGGGCTTAGATGTTGCTTCTGGGGAGTGGAGATGGCTCCCTAGTGTAGAGCAGGTGTGTGCTGCTGTGTTGGCAGAGGGCCTGAGTGCAGTCCCAGCGTCCACAGTGGGCCGCTGCGTAACTCCAGCTCCAGGGGAGCCCGCAGCTCTGACCTCCGCGGGCACTGCACGCACAGGTACATACCCACACACAGACACATAACTAAAAATGGTAAACAATAAATCTCAACCCTCTCAACCTTCCAGAGCCTAAGGCAGGAGGACGGAGAGCTTGAAGCAGCCTGGGCTACACAGAGATTCTTTTTCTTTGATGTCATATAGTTTTTGTTTTGGTCATTAACCCATTCTCTGAATATTAAAAAAAAACAACTTATTTTGAAGAATCTCTAAATGAATCCTAGCACATTTTATTTCAATGAAAAATTTAAAATGCTAGCCGGGCGATGATGGCGCACGCCTTCAATCCCAGCACTAGAGAGGCAGAGGCAGGTGGATCTCTGTGAGTTCGAGACCAGCCTGGTCTACAGAGCTAGTTCCAGGACAGGCTCCAAAGCCACAGAGAAACCCTGTCTCGAAAAAAACAAACAAACAAACAAACAAAAAAAAAAACAAAAAAAAATTAAAATGCTAATTTACAGAACTTAAAAAAAAAAAAAAGACAGTCTCATTATGCATCTTTGTATGGCCTGGACCTCCCTGTATATGCAGACTGACTTCAAATTTGTGGCAATCCTCTAGTTTCTGTCTTCTGGATCTAGGTGTGAACCACTATGCCCAGCTTGGTTTCGTTGTTATATGACACAGGGTCTCACTATGTTGCTCTGGGTGGGGCCTGGAACTTGCTATGCAGACCAGGCTGCCCTCGAACTCACAGAGATCTTCCTGCCTCTGCCTCCTGAGTGCTGGAATTAAAGGTGTGTACCACCACCGCCTGGCGATGTTTAAATATTTTAAACACATATTAAATTTTTTTAATGAGTTGGGCAAGAGATGGCTCAGCAGCGAAGAGCACTGGCTGCCCTTCTAGAGGACTAGGGTTCAATTTCTAGCGCCCACATTGCCAGGTCACAACTGTCTGTAACTCCTGCTCCAGGGAGGGAACCTGACGCTTTCTTTTGGCCTCCATGGGCACCAGGCATGCAAATGGTACACATATATGTAGGCAAAGCACACACACACACACACACACAAAAAAAAAATCCTTGAAATATTTTTTCTAAGCCTTAGCTTATTGTTTATTTAGTTACATATAAGTCTCTTAAACATGTATGAAGACATGTGAATACCGGTTTCTCCTATTCTTCAGAGTATGTAATAGATCATTCAGACCCAGAGGCGGCCAGAGTTGGGAAGACAGCTCGTTGGCAGATGGCCTGAAGTCACTCTTGCCAGGAGTCCCTTGTTCCAATGGTTCTTTCTCACCGAAAGCAGCACAGGGCAGTCACACCAGCAAAGGAGCTGGCTGAGAAACTGTGTGTGGTTGAGCTGACTGGAGTTATCAGTCTTGACTGCATCTTGCCTGCGCTTGCACCAGGTAATGGCGATGGGTTTGGAAGAGAAAAACTACGCTATTTCTTTCCTTTCTTAGGGACCGTCCCTGCCCCCCCCCCCCCGGAAAGTTGGAAAGTTTGTACTATTTTTCCACCTTCTGCTGGTCCTTCTGTCTGCTCTGAATGAGCTGTTCTATCAGTGTGCCCGAAAACTTTCTGTGTTAGTCTCTTCCCAAGCCCTCTCCCCTGCATTCATCTTTATGTAGGATATTCGAGGAAAGCACTCTTTGGTCTTTGGTGGGACCTCTGCCACCAAGAGTCCCAGTTCCCTCTCCTGGATTCCTCTATGAACTGTACACAGAGCACAGAATCCATGATTTTTGCCATGATTGCCACTGGTGAAGTCCAGACAGGCTTGCTTAGTACCAGCTAGCTTTTCCCATGGCCTTTACTTATCTTAAAAAAAAAAAAAAAAAAATCAAACTGCCTAACAGTCTCATGTAGCCCAGACTGACCTGAAATTCACTATGTAGCTAAGGCTAGCTTTGAACTCTAAACCTTCCTGGTCCCTGCCTCCTAGGTGCTCAGATTGCAGGCATGAGCCCCCAGTTCCACTCTAATTGTTTTTAATGTGTCCTTCAGAAATGCAAAGATGCATGGCTATTTAATTCTTATTGCATTTAATACTTTACATATGTGAATCTAATAAAGAACTATTTGTAGGCTAAATATAGAGTAGAAAAACCCAGAAACACTTTTCTCTTTCTCCCTAGGGCTCAAGGGTATTAAGAGCTAATGACCACATTTCTTTCCATGGACTGGCTGATGTCATTTGCCTATGGCAGTTCACTAGAACCTCAAAACAACTTAGCCAGGTATGTCTTGCAAAAGCTGGCTTAGAGAGACCAAAAGATGAGCTAAGAAGTGGCAAGGACAAACAACATTCAAAATGTCTTTACTAATCGCGGATGCCTCCCAAACAGGCATCTCTGCGGCTGAGTGTGGGGGCTTGGCTTTGCGTGTCAAACTTTGAAGTCTTTCTTTGGGTGTCAGCTATCAGCTGACTAAAGCTGGTATGAAAATTTTCAGTCCTGGGCACAGGATGTGTGATACACTGTCCAGTCTATCTCACTGTATAAGCCAAATATGGAGAGGGCTATGCCAAGAGCTGCCGGAGTGATAAGATCCAGGCAAGTTCTTACTGAAAACCAGACAGACAGATTCAGACCGACACAGACACACACATGGGCGCACGCGTGCATGTGTTGGAGAGTTCCCCACTTTTTGTCAAATGCTGGACTTTAGAATAAGTTCTGTGCACTAGGCTCTGTTGATACCAAGTTCAACCAGACGCCCATACAGTCTCCTGGGGGAAAACAGCCAGGACGAACACAGATACCACAGCCGACACAGGCTGCCAGAGCTCAAGGGGATGAGTCATCAGCTTGCAGTCAGGAGCGCAAGGGATCCAGGAGCGATACTGCAGCTCTGCCCCGGAGGCCAAGCAGGACAGATGGACAAGGCAGGTGATCATCCTAGCTAGAACAACATGTACAGGACACAGTGTCATGGGAATGGAGGATGGACTCTGGGACAGCAAAGAGCTCAGAAAGACACGCGTGCAGAGAGCGGGAAGCAAGAGCCGCTTAAGGGGTCAACACGAGGCCGGTTACTGCACTACACCTAGACATGGTGTGGTACTAGCAGGGGCTCAAAACAAGCCCGAAAGCAGCCGAGGCGCACTGAGCCAGCAACACGGGCAGGGAGTGCAGCTCCTGGACTCTGTTGTTGGAGGAAGCACGCAATAAATACCCAGCGGGTCAGACAAAGGACAGTCTGGATACAGAGATGAAGAGAAAGAATATTTTCAAAAGATACCCCTGGCACTGGGGGCGTAGCTTAAGGCAGAGCAAGCACACCTAGTACCAGTGAGGTCTTGGGGTCAGAACTAGAGGAAAAAACAATCCTGCCAAGTGTGTGACTCTTAGCACGTGGGAGGGGCAGAGTCTGGCAGATCTCTGAGTTTGAGGCTAGTTTGATCCATGTATTGAGCTCCTGGCCTGCCAGAGATATACTGTGAAACCCTGTTTCAAAACAAAACAAAACAAAACCTCCTCACAAAACCAAACCTAAAAAACCCTGAGGTGGAGAGGATCCTACCAGGTGAAGCTAGCACCAAGGTTTAGTCAGAGCAAAATGAAGAAAGGAGACACATTTAACATTCAGGCCACAGCAGCAGTAGTGGGCCTCGCTCAGGGACTCTCAAGTGTTTGCTAACTGCACAGCGTGTTAGGGGTGGGGCCAGAGTGGAAGGATACGCGGAACAAACCTGGCCCTGGCCTCCAGGAGCTGAGTCTGCAGTGAGAGCAGGGAAACACGATCACAGCCAGTGTGACGTGAGCTCTGGGACAGAGAGAGGCACGGGCGGAAAGACGAGGAGGGCAGGGTCTCGATTGGCCCGGAGATGAGAGGCACCTGAAGAAGCACCCATTGAGCTAAATATGTAGAGGATGAGATGACATTTGCCACGGGAGAAAGAACATCGTAAAAGCTAGTAATGGCCAAAGCCAAGAGGAGATATTGCAGCGAGGAAGCACAGGCGGGGGAAGGAGACAGGGCAGATCTGTTGTAAGAAGTCTCATATTAAAGCAATGGTCCCATAACCTAACTCCTGATCTGCCGCTAGAGTCGTTTTGGAGCCTGTCCTGGAACTCACTCTGTAGACCAGGCTGGCCTAGAACTCACAGGGATCCACCCATCTCTGCCTCCCACGTGCTGGGATTAAAGGCATGCGCCACCACAGCCGGGCCCCATTTTTTCATTTAGAAAAACTTCAAACACAGATAAATTGAAATAACTTATGCACTCCATGCAGATCAAAAAATTAATTTGATCTTGTAAAATGTTTTCTTTTTAACTTTTATGAAAACTGTATAGAAATAATAAAACCTTAATATTTCAGCATATACTGGACATGGTAGCAAACATTTTTTTTTNTTATTATGTATACAGTGTTCTGTCTGTATGCTTGTTGGCCAGAAGAGGGCAACAGATCTCATTACAGATGGTTGTGAGCCACCATGTGGTTGCTGGGAATTGAACTCAGGACCTCTGGAAGAGCAGTCAACGCTCTTAACTTCTGAGCCATCTCTCCAGCCCGGTAGCAAACATTTTTAATCCCAACACTCAGGAGGCAGATGTAGGCAGATCTCTGAGTTTGAGACCAGTCTGGTCTACACTGAGAGTTCCAGGCCAGCAGGAGCAACGCAATGAGACCTTGTCTCAAATAAATGAATACTTTGACATATATCTCTAGAGAACAAAGGTCCATAGGCTATTATCACACCTAAGGAACATAACATCTATGCCCACTCTCTTAAATGTTTCCATTCTCTTCCAAACGGCTTTTATTACTTTTCTTGGGAGGGGTCTTGGGGAAGGAAGGGGGTGATTAGGATCCTAATGTGTGTATGTGTGAGTGTGTGCATGCGCGCGCGTGTGTGTGCATGCATATACAGAAGGGTGAGACAGGGTCTCATTACATAGTCCAGTCTGGTCTCTGAGTCTCAATCCTCTTACCTCACTTTCCCAAGTTCTGATGGTAACCAGGTTTTTAAAGAATTATTTTTAATTATGTGTACATGTATGGGGGGATGGGCACGAGAGTGCAGCTTCCCAGAAGGGTCAGATCCCCCTGAAGCTAGAGTTAGAGGTGCTTATGAACTCTTGATGTGGGTGCTAGGATCTGAACTCAGGTCCTCTGCAATAGTACAAGTTCTCAACCACTGAGGCGTCTCTCCAGTCACCACAGCCTGGCTAGTGTGCTTTTTTAATAATGGGAAAAATGTCCTCTTAGAATTTTTTTATCTGTCCCCTTCAATGATGGAGTCAAGTTCACATTCTTTATAGGAATCCAGACAAGTGTTGCTGCTGGTTAAGGGTAATGGGAATGGAGACGGTGGAGCCTAGACATTTGGAAGCAGAAATAACAGATCTGACAACCAATTAGAAGGCAGGGAGGGAGGTAGCATAGGATTGGAGAAGGCCTGATTTCTGGCCTGGAAAATGGGAGATGTTCCGTTACTGGGAAGATAGTTTTTCTTTTCTTTTCTTTTTTTATTTCAAGACAGGGTTTCTCTGTAGCTTTGGAGCCTGTCCTGGAACTTACTCTGTAGACCAGTCTGGCCTCGAACTCATAGAGATCTATCTGCCTCGACCTCCCGAGAGCTGGGATTAAAGGCATGCGCCACCACCGCCCAGTGAGAGTAGTTTTGTGGGAGGGACAAGAATGAAACCCTGGGTGGTATAAACCTTTCCCAGTGCCTTCAGGCATCAGTGCGATTGTTGGTGGACAGCTGAGAACGCTGGGCCCAATACAAACCATAGCTAAATAAGATGAACTGGAGAAAACACAAGTCCAGAACCCACAGACCTGACTCCTTCCTGAAACTCACTCTGCAAGGTCACCCCAATATTTCTGTAGGCAAATCTGTGTTGGTTTTTTTTTAACGTCATCTTAACCTTTTAGCCATATCAGGCACAGCTGAGCAGTCCAATAAATAATCCCCCGACCGACAGCTGTCACATAATGCCGGCGCTGGCTGCTCTTTCCCTGTCACCTTTGCTGGCTCAATCTCCACGACCCAATCAGCCCGCAAATGTTGGCACATACTAGGGCTTGCTTCTCGGCTTCTGCACTAGCCAGAGTCTTTTTAAAAAACAATGCTATCCATCACTGGCTTAAAAACAAAACACTAAAAACAAAAACTCAGTAAAAACACGCATGGTATGATGGAACCCAGGTATCTATCCACATTCCTATATGCCGACAGTTTCTCACCAGCTGCCTGAGCCCAGAGATCTGGTTTTCCCATTTGAATAGCCCAACACCTCAAGCTTTATAAGGTTCTACACTGCCCTGGATCCTCCCTCCTTCCTCTTCTCTGGATGGCTCCCAGAAAGGACTGGCAGAAAGGGAGGGGGGAGGATGAGAGTGTCAAGGAACCACAGGGCATTTGGCTCAAGCAGGAAGTAGGGGTACCTGGTAGGTCCAAATCTCTAAGTTACCAGCTTCACAACTCTACATTAGGTCTTGCGTAAACACCTTGAGTTTCAGCTGCCTGAAACCTGTTTTCCAAGGGACAACCACACAAACTTTAGGGGCTCAGATGGCTTGCTCAGTAGCCACAGATGTGAGAGTTGCTTGTTCATCCAACTTGCAAATACATTACACGTGATTTAAGTAATTTGCATCTACAAGTTGCATCTGCCTCGATACAGTGGCGGCGCATGCCTTTAATATCAGCACTTGGGGGCAGAGAAAGGTGGATCTCTGTGAGTTTGAGGCCAGCCTGGTCTACAGAGCAAGCTTTAGGACAGCCAGGGCTACACAGTGAAACCCTCTCAAAGAAAAAAAAATTGCATCTGTCCTAGAAAAGGCAATAGGCCTGACACCACACCCAGAGTTCACACTTTCCCAAGTCTCTGAGAGGCTCCATCTTCTGAAATGCACGCCCCGTACTTAAGATTGCTACTAAAGCGAACAAGCCACATTATATAACGTTTCACACAGGGCTGGAGAGATGGTTCAGTGGTTAAGACCAGTTGCTCCTTTCCCAGAGGACCAGAGTTCCACACCCAGCACCCATGTAGTGGCTCACAACCACCTGCGTAACTTTAGTTCCAAAGGATGGGAAGCTTTCTTCTCGCCCCTGTAGGCACCAGGTATGTGCATTGTGCGCATACACATATGCAAGTAAAAATACACACACACAAATCTTAAAAAAGAAGAAGCTGTGGTTCCAGGGCTGGTAAGACGGCTTAGAGGGTAAAGGCACTGGTTGCTAACTAAGTCTGATGAACTAAGTTCAATTTCCCAGACCCACATGGTGGAAGAAAACCAATTACACACTCGTGCAAACAAAGGTGCACTAAATAAATCTAATTTTTAAAAGGCAACATTTTAAGTAGCTAAGGGTGGGCTTGGTAGTGTACATCTGTAATCCGGTACCGGTTTGTAGAAAGTTCAGGCCAGCCAGGGATACATGTATCAAGACTTTGTCTCAAAAAATAACTAGGGGCTGGGAGAGATGGCTCGGCGGATATGAGCACTTACTGCACTTGTAGAGGACACAGACTGAATTCCCAGCCCCCACATGGCGGCTCACAACCCTCGATAACTCCAGTTCCGGGGAATCCAAACCTTCTGGCACCGGGCACATAAGTGGTGCACATACGCGCAGGCAAACACTTATACTCACAAAATAAAAACAAACCCTAAAAGCCGCTTAAAAAGAAAATAACGATACAAAGGAAAAAAGGGACAAGGAATCTGCCGGTAAATTAGGACGGCTTTTGGTTATTTTGCCAAAATGTCAAAGTGACAGATTCGGACAACTGAACACAGAATCCACTGAGGTTAGGGAAAGGGAAAAAAAAAAGTTTGAACGTGAACTCCGCCATCTACCACCGCTGGCCGCTGTCGATTACTTTTCCGACCGCTCCGCTCTCAAATTTAAGTCAAAAGAGGACTTTTCCGAGTCGGGACCCCGGGGCATCTTCCCCGGGAGGGTGGCTGGGGACCTGCCATCCTGTCACTTCTTCCCAACCTGGAGCGAAGCGCCGCGACCGCGGAGCGCTGGGCGCGGAGGCTGCGGGCAGCCGTGGCCCGCGAGGCCGGCGCCGGGGTGGTGGCTCCGGCAAGGGCGGCGGCAGGACCGTGACCTTGAGCCCCGCAGGCCCCGGATAGGCGCTCCGGCCACGCCGGCCCTCGGCCGTCCCCCACCCTCCCGCGGCGTCCGCCACCCGCCCCGGGGGACCCGGCGCCCTTCGCCCCACGGCGGCCCCTCCCCGGCCGGGCCCCGGAAAGGGCGGCGCTGCTCACCGGAGCCCGGGCAGGAAGCTGCCAGGGGCGGCTGGCCGCAGGAGGCCTCCTCGCGCGAGCAGCACCCGTGCCGCCATCTTTGCTCCGGAGCCTGAAGCTCCCAGCGCCCGGGTGCCGCTGACGGCGCTGCTGCCGCGACCCCTCCCCCGGCCGGGCCGAGCAGGCTAGGGCGGGGCAGGGCGCTAGGCCTCTGTAGTGTGGGGGCGCGGCCGCCAGGGGGAGCAGCGTCCTGCTGCGGCGGCGCGCGGTGCTGCCGCCAGGGGGCGCGCCAGCCAGAGGCTGAAGACAACCCTAGGGGAGCTCAGTGTCCAGAAAAGGGAAGTGAGAAAGGAACCTGGTCAGAGTTGGCTGGGGTGGACACGAGAGAGCCCCAAGAAAGGAGTAGGTTTGTGGAGAGGAGAATCCAGAGACTATGGGAGGGACCCACTCTTTACAAACTACTTTTGAAGTTTTTACCGGGTAAATGTCATTTCCCCCAAATAACACTTTTTTTTATCACACACACACACACACACACTTTGTGCGTATTTGAGACAGAGTTTCCCACAGTAGCCCAGACTATCCTCAAACCCATGGCAATCCCTCCTCTCAGCCTCCATGCTGACATTACAGCTCTCATACCGGACTATTATTTTGTGGTTTGTTTTGTTTTGTTTTTCGAGACAGGATTTCTTTGTAGCTTGGAGCCTGTCCTGGAACCTACTCTGCAGACCAGGCTGTCCTCAAACTCAGAGATCTGTCTGTTTTAGCCTCCCAAGTGCTGGGATTAAAGGCGTGAGCCACCACCGCCCTGCTCGAAATAACACTTTTTAAAATGCGCTCTGGGTGGACAGATACCTGAACTCTTACAGTAAGCATCCATTGGGTGTGGACCATGGGGAGTCCCTGTTTAGGGACGCGATTAGATCAGTGTGTCAAGAGTTAAAAATGGAGCATTTCGCAGGATGGAGTGAGCATGGAAGGAGATCATGAAATAAAGGAGAAGAGGTGTGGGGTGGACCTGGTTCTCTACTACCGTAATCTTTTTTTTTCTTTTATCCTTTTTAAGCTGAAGGTCAGAAAAGCAAAGCAGTCAAGTCATTAGAGAGTTCTTACCTCTACAAAGGCTCAGATGAAGGGCTGAGCCTGTCCTCAGCAGGCTATAGATTACAATGAGCTCCTGTCTCCTCCTGCCTTATATTCCTCGCTCTGGATCGCCTTTGTGTGAACTCTGTTTCTCTTTTTGGACAGATTCAAGGGTAGCCTTGAGTCCTGGGATTAAAGGCGTGTGCCACCATTCCCTGCCCTCTAGTGGCTTAGCTCTGAACTCTGATCTTCAGGCAAGCTTTATTTATTAAAACACAAGTATATCACTATATATACAATATTCTTATATGAATATATGGGTATTAGAAACTGAACATGGTTCTTAACTATCTGTAACGACAAGTCAAAGGGATTAGAGTCTCTCTTCTGGGCCCATGGGTACCTACACACACATAGTAAGGCTCATCCATACACATAACAGCTGATAGGACCCACAGGTGGGTATATTCACTATAGAATTTCAGCTTGTTGTATGTTTCAAAGTATTTGTATAAAATATTAAGGAAATGAATGGTGTGTTAAGGAAGACTGTCAACCATCCTACAAAAATTGAATTCTACCCCTCCAAAGGAAAACACACAGTATTCAGGCATTTGTACTATAATACACTACCATACATTTTAGTATTTAAGTTAATTAGCCTTAATTATTTCTAATACTAAATAAGATGATTTAATTATAAACTATTATTTATTTGGGATGCCCCAAGTGAACATTATATCACTAGTCAAGTAGTAAGAGACTGCTTAATAAGTTGTATGCTCAACTATAGCACGGTAATGTACAGTCCACGGCGGTCCCGCAGTCCCTGGAGTTCGTAGCGTTCCAGGAGCCACTGCCCCGACCGTGGCATGTAGCTGGCAAACCCTTGCTGTGAAGTCGCGAAGATGCAGAGGGCAAAAGAGGATGGCCACCTCCGGTGTGGTGAAGAGTAGCAAGAAGAAGACCCAGAAGAGACCTGCCGATCCTGCAGAAAGCCAAGCTGCTCGCCGGGTTCATAGACGTCATGAGCAACACGAGAAAGCATTGGTCGCGGAAAGAAGATGCCTGCTCATCGTGTCGTCCTTGCTGCAGCCAGTCCCCCTTTTAAACTTAATGTCCACAACGAACACGCTGGGATCTAAGTCCTTTGAAGTAGAACCCAAAGACGATGAACCCGATTCTGAACAACTGGTGGAATTTGCTTATGCGGCTAGCATTTCCGGGAATAGCAACAATGTCCCATCTTTGTTAGAGGCAGCAAAGCGGTACCAGATTGAACCTGTGAAGAAAATGTGTGCTGGGTTTTCGAAGGAACAAATCGATGCTTCAGATTGTTTGGTATAAGTGTGCGTGCAGAGTGTCTGGGTTGTCCCGAACTGAAAGTAGCAGCAGGTGACTTTATTAACCAGCATTTTCCCGAAATTTAAAAAACCGATGAATTTCTACAACTTGATGTCAAGCGAGTAACAGCTTCTCAGCCTGGACACGGACTGCGAGAGCGGAGAACCAGGCTTAGGATGCAACAGTGAGGTGGTTGATGATGTGCCTAATCGCCAGCCATTTATGGTTGATAAATGTCAGACTTCTGCTTATATCGAAGAATTTCCTATGTAAAACAGTACAAGCTGAACTGCTCTCTTTCTTTCTTTCTTTCTTTCTTTCTTTCTTTCTTTCTTTCTTTCTTTCTTTCTTTTTTAATGAATGAGGCAATTTATTAACCCAGCATCCTTTGTTCTAATGCTTCTTGTTGGCAGCTGCCACCTGTCCGGCAATCCTGTCCAGATCTCTCTGTCCCTGAGGTGTTAGCTTGCGGCCCCCATCCTGGTCCTTTCCACCATTTTCAGTCCCTCCAGGGCTTGGAGCCACACTCTTGGCCACACTCTTGGAACCTCTGCTGAAGTGGCTGGGCCTGACACCGTTTCTCTGCCGTCCTCCATAGATCTTGGTCATGGAGCCAACCCCAGCACCACCACGCAGGTACAGGTGCCGTGCTGTAGAGGCAGCTCGCGTGTAGAACCAGTTATCATCATAGGGGGCAAGCTCTTTATGTTTGGCCAGCTTGACTGTGTCCACCCATTCGGGGACTTTCAGATTCCTGGACTTTTTGAGGAAGGCTGCCAGAGCTCTGACGAACTCCTGCTGGTTAACGTCTTTTACAGTAACTCCAGGCATCGTGCGGCCTCCGCGCTGCTAGCCAGGGGAAAGGGCTGAACTGCTCTTTCAAGACAATCCAGAGGCCGGGCGATGGTGGCGCACGCCTTTAATCCCAGCACTCGGGAGGCAGAGGCAGGCGGATCTCTGTGAGTTCGAGACAATCCGAAATGCCTTAAGATGGTACACCTGCTGTCTCCCGAGGATGGAGAAAAACTTGCAGGTGGCACACAGTCTTTTCTTGTAAATTTTGACAACCTGTGCACAGCCCAGTTGTCAAGTTGTTTAGAGGTCATTCCTTTTCTGGTATTGACCTTGTGTCTCATCAAAAAGGCAAAGGATTATCTCTTCACTTGCATAATATTCATACATGACACTTTTAACAAGAGTGTCATAGTGAGGTACGAAGTCGAGTCTTTCTTTTGTTGCTGATTTCTTTTTTCCCGAGGCAGAGTTTCCCTGTGTAGCTTTGGAACCTGTCCTGGCACTCGCTCTGTAGACCAGGCTGGCCTCGAACTCACAGAGATCCACCTGCCTATGCCTCCCGTGCTCTAGGATTAAAGGTTTGCGCCGCCACCACCTGGCTGTTGTTATTAGTGATTGTCAACTGACTGTAGCAAGTATAGAGTGATTCATCAAAGTTATCACAGGTAATCTTTCCTGCTCGTAGTTGTAATAACAAACTTTTCTTCAGATGAAATGGCAATTGTCTGATCCACAGAAGCGCAGAACCCCCGCATAGCCTGCGCTCTCTGAGGCCTGTAGTGCGCGCTACCGGAGCTCCGACAGCTTCCTGCGCCGGTCCAACAAGTACACCGTCTTACAGCCCCCGACACCAGCTGGATCGCTGGCGTCGATGCCATCTGGGGGTGGGGAGAGAGAACACCCCATGGCCCTCCCTCGGGTGCGCTTCGCCGCGACTCTGCTTTGAAAACCTTAAATAATTCATTATCTTATTTCTCTGATATCTACCTATGTTCAAAATGTCCCAGAAGTTTTTGTTTTAAGAACTTTTTTTCCCCCCTGTGTTCTGAACAGCCTGCAGCTGCTCTGAGCACGAGACCCTGATGGCAGGGGAGTGGGTTCTGATGAGTCTGCAGCTGAAAGATCCCGAGAGCTGGGCTGTGGCCAGAGCCCAATATAAGCTTCCCCTGAGCACAATAAAGTTGGCATTCTTGTATCAAGGGTAACCCGTGTCCCCGTGTGCGTGTGTTTTTAAGTCCCCAGCTTAGTTCCAGGCTCGTGTACCGTCCCGTAGTGCAGGCGCTACGTTCCATCCTACATCTTGGCATTAAGCCAAGAGTCGTCCTTAAGAACGTGAGCCATCCTACTTCCTGGTACAAGGTTTACGTTTTAGAATCAGTACCATGGAGTCCAGTCTGTGCGCCCCCTCTCACTCCAAGACAGGGTTTCTCTGTGTAGCCCTGGCTGTCATCTGCTACTGCCTCCTGAGTGCTCGGATTAAAGGCGTGCACCACCACCACGTGGCAGGATTAGTCTTTTTTTTTTTTTTTTTTTTTTGAGATAGGGTTTCTCTGTATAGCTTTGGAGCCTGTCCGTTTTGTAGACCAGGCTGGCCTCAAATTCACAGAGATCCACCTCAGAACTCATTATAGATGGCTGTGAGCCACCATGTGGTTGCTGGGAATTGAACTCAGGACCTCTGGAAGAGCAGCCAGTGCTCTTAACCAATGAGCCATCTCTCCAGCCCCAGGATTAGCCTTTTAAAGTCAGTTTCCTAACCCTTTATCTGATATCTATCCTGTTCTTTAGAACAATGCAAATACCATAATTTTCTTTGAAAACCTTAAATAATTCATTATCTTATTTCTCTGATATCTACCTATGTTCAAAATGTCCCAACAGAGCCGGGCGATGGTGGCGCACACCTTTAATCCCAGCACTCGGGAGGCAGAGGTAGGCGGATCTCTGTGAGTTCGAGACCAGCCTGGTCTACAAGAGCTAGTTCCAGGACAGGCTCCAAAGCCACAGAGAAACCCTGTCTCGAAAAACCAAAAAAAAAAAAAAAAAAAGCCCCAGCAGTTCTCTTCTGTTTTAAGAACTCCTTTTTTTTTTAAAGATTAATACGTGAGTTTGCATATATGCCTGTGCAGCAAGGCATGCAGTGCTCATGGAGGCCAGTAGAGGGCGCCAGATCCTCTGAAATTGAACCTAAAAGTTTTGAGCTGTTGTGGGATGCGGGTGTTGTGAACTGAACCTGGGTAAAAGCAGCCAGTGCTCCTAACCATTGAACTCTCTCCAGCCTCACTGGTCATGATTTTACATAGGATGTTTAACCTTTTTCCTCTGTTTGAGATGTCCTCTCCATACCCCTCATTTACTAGTCTTCAGACTTCAAAATTTAGTTTTAGCACTATCCCATCTCTGTCCCTCGCCGCTTACCCTCCCTGGGTACCATCTGTCATAAGGGCACCTAGCATCCCTCCCCACTTGTGAGCCTGATGACCAAAGGCTGTGCTCATCCTGACATCCGTAAGCTAAGCCTGTTGGCTTCCATCTATTCATGCCAGCTACCCAGGGGCTAGAGGTAGGAGGACTGTAAATTCAGGGCACACCTAGTGAGACACGGGCTGGAGAGATGGCTCAGTGGTTAAGAGTACTGACTGCTCTTCCAGAGGATCCAGGTTCAATTCCCAGCACCCACAGCTCACAACTGTCTAAAGATTCAGTTCCAGGGGATCTGACACCTTCACACCAATGCACATAAAATAAAGTTAAATAAACCATAAATTAAAAAAAAACTGAGACACAATCTCCAAACAACAACAAAACAAACCAAAAAACCAAAGAGACACATATATCATACATACTAGCAGAAATTGAAATAGACCCTAAGTTTTACTTTCTAGCTGTCAGAAAACTGAAATTCAAAGGCCAGAGTTTCTATAATAAGAAACAAAGAATCTAAGTTACAGCATTTAAAATGTGTGTGTTACTGTTATCACACTAGTGAAGAGCAACTCAGAAACCTCCTCCTCAAACACACAGTCCTACAACATCTTGGGCAAGGCGGCCTACACCTGCAGTCCCAGCACTCAGGGACCTGACAGGAGGATTGCTGCAAGTCTGAGCCACCCTGGGTTAAAATGTGAGACCCTTTCTCAACTCCCAGAAGAAAGTGCTGTGACTGTTTATCAGATCTTAAGAACTCATATAGCCTAAGGTGTAATGACTCAGAACTGGAGTTTTTACTTTCTACGAGTCAATGCTATTTTTATAGGGTTTATTATGTATAGTGTTCTGCCTGCAAGTCTGTCTGAATGCCAGAAGAGGGCGCCAGATCGCATCAAAGTTGGTTGTGAGCCACGATATGGTTGCTGGGAATTAAAGTCAAGACCTCCGGAAGAGCAGCCAGTGCTCTTAACCACTGAGGCATCTCTCCAGCCCCCAATGCTATTCTTATAAATACAGCTCAGACTGACAAGGGTCCCCCTTGGGAGTTGGTGAAACGAGAAAAAAAAATTAAATTCACTTTGAATATAAACTATTAAAGCTTGGTGCCAGCAGGACGGCTCAATGGGTAAAGGTGCTAGCTGTGCAAACCTGGGAGTCTGAGTGTGATAACTGGAAACCATGGAAACGTGGGAGCAGAGAACTGACTCCACAGCGGTGTCCTCTGACCAGTGTCCTGGGCTACATGTGCACTCGCACACGCATCATGGACACACATATAAGAAAAGTATGTAGTCCTGTTTTTTTTTTGGTTTTTCGAGACAGGGTTTCTCTGTAGCTTTGGAGCCTGGCCTGGAACTAGCTCTTGTAGACCAGGCTGGCCTCGAACTCACAGAGATCTGCCTGCCTCTGCCCCGCTAGTGCTGGGATTAAAGGCGTGAACTACCAAACCTGGCACCTTATGTATTCTTATCAAAAGATTTTCTTCTTTCAAAATGAAAGTACTAGAATCAGTCTAAGATTTCTGTGAACGGAAAGCAAAGCAGAACAAACACAACATATGTTCTAGGACAGAAAGCTCATACAAAGATGCAGCACACTTGGGCAGACAGTGTAACCGGGAAGTATGTTCGATGCAGAGAATCTGAAACATAACATCAACCCCTATGGACACCGTGAGATCTTAGTTTCATTTACTTTACTATTTCATTCATGTCCCAAGAGAAACTGGACGGCTAGTGATGGAAGTCAGAGAGGAGACATAAAGACAGACATCCCTTTGGCTCCTTCTTCCCTAGGTGGAGGACACCTTGAGTTCTTCTGGAGTTTTACTCGGGTTAGCAGTTTCTGAACTGAGTGGACTTTCTAGGAAGGCGGTACCCGCACAGGGCTTTCCTGTGATTGGGTCGATAACTCGGCCAACTTTGAAAATGATCTCAGCCAGTTCATGTTTCACGTGCTTTGACCTGGCGACCGGCAGAGCTCTGAGGAGCACGATGTCCCCGACGGAGCACTGCTGATGGGCGTCATGAGCAAAGTAGGTTTTCCGCTTGTTGAAGTACTGTTGAGAGAAGGAGGGGAACAGATCAGCAGCGCCCATCTGCGACCAGCGGGGGAAAGAGAACATGAAGACATAATGCACAGAAAACCAGCTAGGGCTTGGCACTGGGAGAAGCTTTTAGTACAAAGGGATTAGCAGCTTCATCTTTGAAAACCAGCATTGATTTTCCCAGAGACAGTTCTGAGCTATGGAAGTCATTCCTTTAATTATCCTGGCTCTAAATCAATGATTACCTGTCTCTGTGTTGACCCTCCCGCCGAGGCCTCCACTCCAGCCTACAAACACACAGCTCTCTCCGCTAGCTGTGCGTCACGGAACCACTCCCGGCTCAGTTTCTTCCCACCACAAAAAGCAGATCTAAACTTATTAAGACAATTAAACATTATAATAAGACGGTGGTGGTGGCGCATGCCTTTAATCCCAGCACTCGGGAGGCTGGGCGGATCTCTGTGAGTTCGAGGTCAGCCTGATCTACAGAGCTAGTTCCAGGACAGAGCTCTGCTACGCAGAGCAACCCTGTCTTGAAAGGTGCCTCCCCCTACCACAAACTACTCATCATAGTTGGAGTGACTTCTCGTCACCTGGTCCAGGAAGAGAATCTGACTGGAGGGTCAGTGCAAATGTCTCTTTACTGAGATGTTCTCTTACAGCAATCCAAGAGGGAAGAACGAAGAGCCCTGCTCTCTGTTCCCACAGTGCTTTGCTCAGCAAACGACTACAGAGTGAACTTAAACAAAAGGCGTATTCCTGAAACCTTCCTACGATACAGGCGATACCCACAGCCCAGCAGTGTCAAGACGGCTGCAGAGGTTCAACTTATTTGTTACCAACCTGGAGATGCTTTTCTGCTCTGGCCCTAAACCACATTACTAACTTACCAATGCCACCTAAACCAGGCGCTGATCCTTACCTTTAGCAAGTAGGGATCCAAAACAAGTCTGGTTGCTCTGACTTTAGCAGTTTTTACCATGGCTGTGCCAATCACCTTTCCCACAACCCATTTGGCATGGACGGATGCACGGATTAGTGACATCATGTGTCTCTGAGCACCTAACATGAAAAAAAAAAAAAAAACCCAAAACACCAAAGCTTAACATTGTCAGGACAGTCTTCCTCCCTATTCATATAAAACCAATTGCTCTGCCTCTTCTCCCTGAAGTCTACCTTTCTCCACCATAGCCCAGATGACCTTGAACTGGAAGATCCTTCTACAGTAGCCTACCCTGAGTTGGGCTGGAGAGATGGACAAGTAGCTAAGCATTGGCTGCTCTTCCAGAGGACCTGGATTCAGTTCCCAGCACTCACATGGTGGCTCAAATCCTTTGTAGGACCAGTTCCAGGGGATCCTCTGAAATTACACACAGGCTAGTGCTCCAACACACCATCTAAACTTTGAACATTCTGATGGTCAGCCCTTACCGAGTGAAGTTTTTGTTTGTTTTCAGACAAGCTTTCTTTGTGTAGCTCTGGTGGTCTTGGAACTCACTCTGTACACCAGGCTGGCCTGGAACTCACAGAGATCCACCTGCTTCTGCCTTGTGAGCACTGGGATTAAAGGCTAGCGTCACCACTGCCTGGCTAATCAGGTGACTTTTGCCAGGAGCAATGCCCATGTCCAGAAATCATTCTTGCTAGCTTCCTGGAATAGCCAGGTCAGAGACGCGTACAAGCCTTATTTTTAACGCGTTTACAAGGCAGTGAATGGATCTCACTAACTCAGATTCCCCATTCGGAAGGAAAGGAACAACACGGCATGCTCACAGATATTCTGAAGAACTGAGTGTGAAATTACACACATAAACTGGTCACATTGGAGTCCCTCTCTCCAAATGAGGCAGGAGGCAGAGGGTAAATAGGCAGTTTAGGGAACAGCCCCAGTGAGTCTCCAGGCCAATCACCTGGGAAACTCCCCTGCTGCAGGTCACAGATTCTCTACAGATCAAAGCTCCTCTACTTACAGGTGCCTCATAGATCATCAGAAGATAAGTCACCTTATTTACCCTTTACCACGACTTTTTTTTTCTTTTTTTCTGCAACCATTTACATACATCTTATCCTTTCCACTTGAATGGAGTCCTTTCTTGGGACCGGTCCCTTCTCAGGGCATTTCTCTTTCTAACAAACAAACGGTACTGTCTGAAGTGCTCAACTCCCGAGTCTGCGGGGTTTGTTCCTTATCGTTAAAGGGGTACGATCTCGAGGTCACAGCACCCATTGCGGTTCGCTGCCTGTTACCATACACACAAGGGCTCACAGGCCGGCTGTGCTGCAAGACCTCGGCCGCGCACTGCAGGGACCGGGAGACTTTGACTCGGAGCTTCTTTGGGAATCAGTTGCTATGGAAACCACCGCATCCCGGGTAGACTGACAGGAGCCGCAGCACTACTGACCTCCCCGAAAACCAGATCTGGAACCCTCGCTCACCTTCTGGATTCTACTATTCTGATCCAGGCGGGCGAAGCATGGGGCGCAGCGTGATGGCGTCACACGCGCGCTAGCCCCGCCCCGGACTGTCCTTTTCACAAGGCGCCGCGCCTATTAGCTTTGGGCGGGGCTAAAGGCAAGACCCCGCCCAGTTTATTTAAATTAGCACCGCAGGCGGAAGTCTTCCGGGTTGGGAGTGTCGCGCCTCTACGTTCCCTACGGCACTGCGACGGGTGCGCAAGAGGTTCCTGCCTTTTCCTATGCCATTTTGTTTTCTGCTATTCTGATCTTCCCGCAATTGATTGGACATACCGTCAAATCAAAGGACTTTGCATTCGTCAGCCATAGAATCTTAACTTTTTTTTTTGTAGTCTCACATTCCACACCTGACTAGGCTTTGCCTTTCCAGTGTTGGAATTACAGGCGTGACCTACAATAATTTCTTCTTCTCCTCCTCCTCTTCCTCCTCCTCCTCCTCTACTTTTTTTTTTTTTTTTTTTAAATCAAGACAGGGTTTATCTGTATAGCCCTGGCTATCTTAGAATTCACTTTGTAGACCAGGCTGGCTTTGAACACAAGAGATTCTCTAGCCTCTGCCTCCCAAATGCTGGAATTAAAGACGTGTGCTACCACTTCCTGGTCCAAAATAATTTCTTATGTTCTGTTACAAAGTGTAATATTTGCATACATCAAAGTAGCGGATACAGGGGATACTGAACGTTTTTAAGGCAAAGAGGTGGTAAACAGATGGATATGCAGTTACCCTGATATACTGTATGCGGGCATTACAATGTCACACTGTATCTCATAAATATGTATAACATGCGTGTCAAGATTTTTAAGTTAATATTCGAAGTGGGCACGTTGGCACATGGCTGCAATCTCAGCATCCAAAGGCTGATGCAAACTATAGGGAATCTGGGGCCAGTCTGGGTTACCTAGTGACAGCTGGCCTCAGATACACACAAACACATAGACATGCATACATACATAAGGCTGAGGATGCAGTTCAGCTGGCAAAGTATTTACCTATCCTACTCAAAGTCCTGCCATAGATACCAGCACTACATAAACTTCGTGTGCCATTGCATACAATCTCACATTCAGAAAGTAAAGCCAGGAGAATCAGGAGTTCAAGATCATCCTTGGCTACTTGGTAAGTTGGAGAGACCAGCCTAGGCTGCCAGACTCTTTCTACAACACACAAACAAACAAATCTGGAAGAGGAAAGGGAGTCTGGTGTGAGACTATGCATTTTGTGCCCATTCTAAAGGAGGCAGACGATTTCTTGCAGGTTTCCCGATAAAGCTTTCTCAAAGGGAAGACTAGGGATATATCAGGCAAACTGTGAAGAGGAACAGGCTATTGGAAAAGCCTATTTGGGGGTCAAATATGGACAATCTTGACTACTGAATTAGCTTAACAATTGGTGTTGGAAGACTTGAAAAATAAAAATTCATCCAAAACATAGATCTAGACACATGGCTAAATGGCTGAGGGCTTTTATAGCCCGCACCATGTCCTGGAAACAATCCCCGGCGTTACAGTAATAGCAATAAAACAAGGCATCAATCTGTCCGGCTCATTTGTTTCTTAGCAAACATTTATGAAGCACATATTCTCAGAATCTGTGCTAGGCACTCTAGGGAAAAGATGAATAAAAGGGGAGCCTCCCCCATCACAGGGCCACAGTCTAATAGAGGCAGATGAAAAAGAAGCAAGTCTGTTATAGGTAGTATAAGAGAGTACAAACAGAAAACGTTCCTTGACACACTCATAGCCCAAACTGCTCACTGGAGGTTGTTGTTTTGTTCTGGTCAGACCTGAACTGGAGTTGCCCTCAGAAGGGTGATGTGGTCCTTTGAATGTAATTGGACCCTATAAGCTCACAGAGAGTGTCACTACTAGGAGGCGTGGCCTTGATGGAGTAGGTGTGGCCTTGTTGGAGGAAGTTATCACTGTGGGGATGGGCTTTGAGGTCTCCCATGCTCAAGTTACACCCAGTGTGGACACAGACTTCTGCTGCCTGGGGATCAAGATGTAGAACTCCAAATTCCTTCTTCAGCACCGTGTCTCCCTATACACCACCATGCTTCTCACCATGGACGATAATGAACTAAACCTCTGAAACTGTAAGCCACCCCAATTAAATCTTTTCCTTTACAAGTCTTGCTGTGGTCACCGTGTCTCTTCACAGCAATGGAAACCCTAAGACATATCATAAGGCAGTTTCCACAAGAGGCATCCCAAACTGACCTGCAATAGCTCTGGTTGGGACTACAAAGAAAGAAGCATTAAATCCTGGGTCAAATTAGTACAAAGTTTGTTTATTTATTTATTTATTTATTTATTTATTATGTATACAATATTCTGTCTGTATGCCTGAAGGCCAGAAGAGGGCACCAGACCTCTTTTCAGATGGTTGTGAGCCACCATGTGGTTGCTGGGAATTGAACTCAGGACCTTTGGAAAAGCAGGCAATGCTCTTAACCACTGAGCCATCTCTCCAGCCCCTAGTACAAAGTTCTTATGCAAACTTGCACCACACCAGTGCCAAGGATATGAGAAGAGAGGGCTGTTCTGTTTAGTTCTGTCCAGTTAAGTGTGTGTGTGTGTGTGTGTGTGTGTGTGTGTGTGTGTGTAGCTCCCATAAGGAATTTGAGCTCAGATTGAGAGTCACCTTTTTGTTGGTTTTGGACAATAGTCTAACACTTCCCTTGGTGCTCAGGAATGTTCATGGCCATGGCTTGGACTCAAGGTTACCAGGGAAACATTGTTGCTAGCTCAGTTAGTCCTCAAGGCACACTATGATTTCCTTTGTGTCAGCACAGAGACAGTAGCAGGGCCTGGAGGATGCTATGGAGGGACATCGGGAGCAGAAAGGGGGTTGCTTAGAGAGCAAAGGAGTGTAAAATGGTGACCAAGAATCTGGCACTTAGCACTCGGGAGGCAGAGGCAGGCGGATCTCTGTGAGTTCGAGACCAGCCTGGTCTACAAGAGCTAGTTCCAAGACAGGCTCCAAACCATGGAGAAACCCTGTCTCGAAAAACCAAGAAAAAAAAAAAAAAAGAATCTGGCACTTGGCCAGAACCAAAGCTATGTAGGATTCCGTTTCTTCTCAGATAGCATTTCTTGTTAAGGACCTGACATTGTCCTCTCCATGATGGGGGAGTCTTTGAACATATGAGCAGTTTTTCAGGTAGTGTATGTGTGTGTGTTTGTGTTTCTGAGGCAAGGTTTAACTATATATCCCAAGCTGCCCTCAAACTCACAGCAATCTTACTGTCTCTACCTCCTAGTGCCTGTCTGGCTTACAGGTAGGAGCCACCATGCTCTGCTGAATACTGTAAATTTTAAAATGTATTATTTAATTTAATTTATTTTTATCTTATGAGCATTGGTGTTTTGCCTACATTATGTCTGTGTGAAGGTGTCAGAAGCCTTGGAAGTGGAGATACAGCAGCCAGTTTTGAGCTGCCATGTGGGTGCTTCGGATTAATTGCTGAGCCATCTCTCCAGTCCTTAAAGTGTCTGTCTGTTGCTATTCTTTTTTTGTTTGTTTGTTTTTGCTTTTGTTTTTCAAGACAGGGTTTCTCTGTAGCTTTTGGAGCCTGTCCTTGAACTAGCTCTTTTTTTTTTTTTTATAAAGCAATATCTTTAATTTTCAACATTTCTTTTTTGTTTTTAAATTATTTACTTATTATATATACAATATTCTGCCTGCATGTATGCCTGCCCACCAGAAGAGGGTACCAGATCTCATTGATGGTTGTGAGCCACCATGTGGTTGCTGGGAATTGAACTCAGGCCCTCTGGAAGAGCAGCCAGTGCTCTTAACCTCTGAGCCATCTCTCCAGGCCTTGTAGCTCTTTAGACCAGGCTGGCCTCGAACTCATAGAGATCTACCTGCCTCTGCCTCCTGACTGCTGGGATTAAAAGTGTGTGCCACCACCGCCTGGCCTGTTGCTATTCTTTTGTTTTGTTGGTTTTGGTTTTTTGAGACAGGGTTTCTCTGTGTAGCCATGGCTGTCCTGGAATTCACTCTGTAGACCAGGCTGGCCTCAAACTTGCAGAGATCTGCTTGCCACTGCCTCCCAAGTGTTGGAATTAAAGACATGTGGCACCATGCCCGACCTAAAATGTATTTTTATTTTGCAAGAAAGCAGAACAAATTTTAATTAGTATAGTAAACTATTACCACAGATTATATTTATTAGGTCAGGCTAAAAATCCTATGTTCTTCAAAAAGGTATTAAGATTAAGTATAGAAAAAACTATAAATAAAGCACAGAATGACTAAAATTTGAGAAATATTACTCTTCCTGTTTATTCTATTTTATGTAACTGGTTATATTACAAAATTACCTTGTTTAATCAATATAATTAAACAGTATTATAGAATAAATTTACAGGTTAGTAATGATAGGTTATTAGATTTTTAGATTTATTAGATTATTGTGTTTTTTACTCAATTTCCTTTTTTAAAACAGGGTCTCAAGTAGCCCATATTGGCCTTGAATTCCATCCACAGTGGAGGGCAGCCTTGGATTCCTAATCCCTTCCCCCACACCAAGTGCTAGGATCACAAAGAAAATAGCAACCGTGATAACAACAACCCCGGAGTGCTAGAATTACAGGCAGGTCACCACACACCACCTTATTTAGGCTCTACAGGAGATTCAGAATATGGCCCAATATATTTTTGTTTATAAAATTAATAACGTTCACTACTAACAAGACCTCCTGGGAATGTTTCAGTGTTCTGACTTCAGCTATAAATTTGGTTTCTATGCTTTAGTAAAAGCTCACTTGGAAGCTTTCTTTCCACCATGAATCACTTGGTACTGAATGGAAAGAAAGAATTAAAAAAATTTCCACATTTGTCCGTTCATTTGCCCCCAACACAGCTCTGTGCCATTAAGGGGGCGGACTTCAGCTGGAGGGGTTCCCATCCTTACAGCCACATAGCTTCTCGCGGCTGTGGATCTTCCTATGTTGGTTAAGGTGAGCACTCTGGCTGAAGGCTTTCCCACACTCAGTACACTGATAGGGCTTCTCTCCCATGTGCGTCCTTTCATTGATGGTTACAATGTGTCCGTTGGCTGAAGGCTTTCCCGCAGAAGCTACAGTCGGACGATCTCTCTCCAGTGCGAAGTCTCTGGCGCTCAGTGAGAGGCGTGATGCAGCCGAAGGCTTCGCCACACCGAGTACATTTGTAGGGCTTCTCTCCCGTGTGGATCCTCAGGTGCTGTGTGAGGAAGAATGCTGACGGAAGGTCTTCCCACGTTCCTGACGGATGAAAGGCTTTTCCCTGGTATGGATTCCCGGATGCTGAGTGAGATGTAGCCTCTGGATGAACCCTCTCCCACTCTCGTCGCACTTACAGGGTTTTTCTTTTGTCAGGGCTACCTGAGGTTGGTTTGAGTTGAATTTTGCTCAGAGGCCTTTGCACACTCACCGTGTTTCTCTCTGAGAAGAATACAATTAGTAAGAAAAGCATGTTGGTGGAAACTTTTTCCACATTCATTATATTCATAGGGATTCACATAGTTTCCTCGATAATCAGTCAAATCCGCGTGCCGCCTGATGCTGTTTCCTCGCGTGTCATGGCGGAGAGGCTTTTTTTTTTTTTAACAGGAGGGAATCCTCTGAGGCATAGTAAGGTTAGAATTCAGATTATAGTTTTCCTCAAATTTATTACACCCCATGCTCCTGTGTAATTTTTTAAAAATATTTATTTATTTATTATGTATACAATATTCTGTCTGTAGGCCAGAAGAGGGCACCAGACCTCATTACAGATGGTTGTGAGCCACCATGTGGTTGCTGGGATTTGAACTCAGGACCTTTGGAAGAACAGGCAATGCTCTTAACCACTGAGCCATCTTTCCAGCCCTCTGTGTAATTTTTTGGTGGGTGAAAGATACTTGTTCCAAATGTTTCTGTTTCTGCTGCTTTTCTTGGTTCAATTCTGATAGTCAAAATCCCAGCATCCTTGTAAGATAGCAAACCAGAAAGTGCCCCCCCCCTCCGTCTTTCCATTATGATCTCATGGAGCTGGTTTTCATCGGATGTGTTCTGCTTGACAGTTGTCTTTCATTTCCCGTCTGTCCACCCCATCTGAAAGAGATTCAAAATGTACAAATCCTTCCTAACATTAAGTTTTAAAAAGGAAAGGGTTACATACAGAATTACCTGAGAACCCTGATGACAATCTCACCACATTTTTTTTTTGTTTTGTTTTTCAAGACAGGGTTTCTCTATAGCTTTGGAGCCTGTCCTGGAACTCGCTCTATAGACCAGGCTGGTCTCGAACTCACAGAGATCCACCTGCCTCTGCCTCCCAAGTGCTGGGATTAAAGGCGTGCGCTACCATTGCCCGGCCCTAATCTCACCACATTTTAAAATAGGACATATGACAAGCAGGAAGACTATGAAAGGAGGCAGGAAACAGTGAGCATGGGGACAGTTTTTATTTATTTTTTATTTTTTATTTTTTTAAATTTTTTATTTTTTAATTTTATTTATTTATTTATTTTAATTTATTAAAGATTTCTGTCTCTTCCCCACCGCCGCCTCCCCTTTCCCTTCCCCACCCCCAATCAAGTCCCCCTCACTTGTCAGCCCAAAGAGCAATCAGGGTTCTCTGCCCTGTGGGAAGTCCAAGGACCACCCTCCTCCATCCAGGTCTCTTAAGGTGAGCATCCAAACTGCCTAGGCTTGGGGACAGTTTTTAAAAAGATTTATTTATTATGTATAGTGTTCTGCCTGCCAGCCAGAAGAGGGCGCCAGATCTCATTATTGATGGCTGTGAGCCATCACGTGGTTGCTGAATATTGAACTCAGGACCTCTGGAAGAGCAGCCAGTGCTCTTAACCTATGAACAATCTCTCTAGTCTGAGTATAGGGACATTTAAAACACATGGAGGGTAGTCATAACCAAAAATGGTCATCCAGAAATATCCATGGTTAAAAACAAAGGGGCAGGAGAGAAAGACATGTCAGACCAAGATTCTGGAGGATGTCTGAGCTTTGCGAAGGCAGCGCTCGGCCCACGCCCTACAAAGCACATTTGCAAATCGTTCTATTCATGCAATCCTCCTGCTTCAGCCTCATGAATGCTGGCATTGCAGGTGTGCACCACCACGCCCACTGACTCGTTTGTTTTTTTATTTTATTTTTAATGTCTGAGTATTTTTTCACACCTAACTGGGGCATGGGTCACTCACTGCACATGTGTAGAGGTCAGGGGTTCTTCGCACCTTCTAGTATGTGGGTTTTGAAGGATCAAAATCAGGCTGTCAGGCTTCACATGACCACCTTTACCCACCGACCCTTCCTGCTGCCTCTGGCTCCACTTTGTGTTTAGGTCTCCTGCTTACACGTAGACACTGACCGTCCTCCTAATCACCCCCTGTTCTTTCTTCCATTAATATAAATATCACCCAAGCTGCTAAGCGCTCTGGATACATTTCGGGTCTCTTCTTAGCTAAGAAGACATTTTAGATAAACAGGCAATGTCACTAACAACGAAGTATGTGATATTCCAGAGGGCATGCCAGGATTCGGTCCCACAAGGGAGAGTCCTCTCTCAGTCCCTTAAGAGGGACTGTTAGAGCTCCAGGAGCTAGCTCATGTAATGAGGATTACAGACTAATCCCGGCATCTATGTACTTGCTGGTTGGTGTGGTGGCCTACCTTAGTAATCTCAGTGCTCAGGAGACAGAGACTGGCTACTTGGACTAGTCCAACCTGCAAGCTCTGGGGTCCAGTGTGAGTCCTTGCAACTAAGGGGGACACCTGATGCTGATTAACCTCTGGCCTCTGTGCAGCTGTGCAAACACACACACACACACACACACACACACACACACACACACAGAGAGAGAGAGAGAGAGAGAGAGAGAGAGAGAGAGAGGCTAGCCAGAACTACAAAGTGAGATCTTTGTATCAAACAATCAAAGCAATAAAGAAATAATTTTAGCTGGGTGATAGCGGCACAGGCCTTTAATTCCAGGACTAGGGAGGTAGAGGCAGGCAGATCTCTGAGTCTGAGGTCAGCTTGGTCTACAAAGTGAATTCTAGGACAGTCAGGGCTATACAGAAAAACCCTGAGACCTCATCCCCCACCCCAAACATAATAATTTTATTCTGGGGCTGGCTAGAGAGATGGCTCAGCAGGTTGCTCTTTGAGAGGACCCAGGTTCTGTTCCTACCACCTTTCATGATGGTTCACAACCATCTGTAACTCCAGTCCCGAGGGACCAGATGTCCTCATCTGACATCCATGGCACCAGGCCTGTACGTGGTGCACATACATACATGCCAGCAAACACTCGCCCACATGTAATAACCTGGGTCACATAGGGACACTGCTTAGAAACTGAAAAAGAAGAAGAGTGTATAAGTCACAAAGTTTAGGTTTTGAAATATTTAATTAAATGCTAGCATGATATTGATGAAAATATAATGGAAAAATCTGTAAGGAACACTGGAGGCTCAAACTAGTGAAACGGGAAGATGAAATGGAAATGCCACTTAAAAGTAAGAACGGAACACCAAGTCACGGGGAGAAACTGTGAAGGGGCAGAGAGCCCAAGACAAGTGGAAGAAAAAAATGGAAGACGACATCAAGACTGCCAAGTCTACGTCATCCCGTCCCAACAGCCCACGACTGACGTCAGCCACTGCCTTTGAGGGAAGGACGTTAGATCTGAGTGACTTGGCAGCACAGGAAGGTAGGAATCGAATCCCTAAGGTAAGCCAAGCAGATCATAAATGAGGCTCTGGGCTCCGGAAAGTAAGTATAAAGAGTTAGATAATAAGAGGGAAAAGAAAAATTAAAAGAAAGTAAAATGGAGAAACTTGGGTGTAAAAAGAAAAGATTTAAAGATTACTGAAAGGAGGGGCTGGAGAGATGGCTCAGTGGTTAGGAGCACTGGCTGCTTTCTCAGAGGATCAAGGATGACACGCAACCACAGAGTGGCTCCCACCACTCCAGTCCCAGGGCATCTGATACCTTCTTCTGTCCTCCTAGGGCACTGCATGTACTCGGTGCACAGACAAATGCAGGCCAACATCCATACACGTAATATAAAATGGGAAGACAAAAAAAAAAAAAATTACTGAAAGGATGTGTAAGGAAAACACAGAGAAAACGCTAGGGGGCGATCTGTAACAGCGTTTACATTGTTCAAACTTCCACATCGAGGATATCATTTTTCTCCCTTCCCTTCCCATTTCCTTTATCTCAAATAAACTCCACACCCAAGCTCTGTCTGCACGCCGTGTTCTCTCATCTTCTGCGGCTTGGACCCACTCGCCATGGGACCCCCCCCCCCCCCCCCCCCCCAACCCCCCCCCCCCCCGCCCCCCCCCCCCCCCCCCCCCCCCCCCCCCCCCCCGCGCGCAAAGGTCTCGCGTGCAGGGCCCTCACCCACCTTGGGACCCGCCAACAACATATACTCATCCTGCTTCTCACCTGGAAAAGCATCCAGCTGGCTGCTGCTTTCTGGTGTCCACTGCGCCCCTTCTTCCAACTCTGTGATCACTTCCGGTTTATAAAGCTGGTGCCCTGGTCATGGGGGTGGGGGAATGTCGGTCTTACATGTTTATAGGGAACAAAAGTCTTCAGGGACCAAATCAGGCAACCTGGTTCATTCGTACCCATTATCCCAGCACTCAGAAGGCACAAGGGTTGCCATGAGTTTGAGGTAAGGCTGGTATAAATATAAATATATAAATATAAATAAATATAAATATACACAATACACACACCTTGTTTCAGAAAAAAAAAAAGATCTCAACAAAGTCTGAGCCCCACTCCCTTCCCCACCCCGCCCCCTGCCAAAGGGAAAAGAACGGCAGACAAATGTCTATCTCCAAAACTGGCCAGCATCCTTCTGTATGGCCTAGACTGTATTCACAAAGCTTTCGATGCCTCCTCTGACCTAAGGAAATAAACTCATTTGAATGGGCTCTGCTGTCCCAACAACTCCAAGCTTACCCAGTGCAACCAGATTCCTGTTGCTCTTCAGCATCCCGTTTCCATAGAGATCCTTCTGAGCTGGGTCAGCTGTGCCCCTTCTTCTCTGGTGAAGTCCACAGCCACACCCTGGAATGTCAGCAACTCCTGGAACATCAAGCACACGCCTCCTTGTTCACACCTTTTTTTTTTTTTTAATTTACGTCTAGGCCATTGTTGCCCCTCCTGCCTCTCCTCCCAGTCCCTCCCCCATGCTCACACCTAATTTTTTTTTAAGTGAAAGGTATTTTTTTTTTTGAGTTATTCCAAATCACTTGACTGGTTTCCATAGAAACAACATCTAGGGGCATTTCCATCTCATCAGCTGACACAACACTTAATTATATTGTAGAATTGTTAAGTTCAGCCCCAAGCCCTGAGAGCTGTATTGGTCTGGACTCCAAATCTCAGCATGTGAGGTCCTGACCCCTGCAGTACCAACCCCACAGAGTATTTAAGTGAACTCCCAAAAGAGGAACACGGGGTCCCTTTTCTTTCCTCCTGGTGGTCGCATTCGTGGCCTCCCGGTTCCCCCTTGGGGCCACCCGAGAGCTCAGGAATCCCATTAAACCTGGATATCTTTTAATTTGGCTTGTTTTGATTTGGCTTGATTGGGATTTTGCATGGGCAGAGAGCTCGCTTTAGGAAAAATTCCTAACCGAATTGTAACAATGGGCTCCAATGGATTTTGGAAGATTCCTTCTCTCGGTGTGTGTGCGTGTGTCTTGCGTCTCTCTAGGAAGTCTGTCATGTAATAGCATAAAGGTCAGAGGACAACTTCATATTGTCTCTCAGGCATTTATTTTATGTTCAATGGTGTTCTGTCAGTATGCCTATCTGCCTGTATGCATGTCTGCGGGAGGGTGTCGATCAGCTGGAACTGCAATTATAGACAGTTGTGAGCTGTCATGTGGGTGCTGGGAATTGAACCCTGGTCCTTTGGAAGAGAAGCCATTGCTCTTAAATGCTGAGCCATCTCTTTAGCCCCGACTTTTTCTTCTTGAAATAGTGTCCCTCGCTGGCTCTGGAACTTCCTACTAGACTAGACTGACTGGCCAGTGAGCTCCAGGGATCGTCTTGTCTGTGCCTCTCCAGCACTGGGCCACTATCCCTGGCATATGCATGTATATATGTATATGACATATACATGTATACAATGCATGCATATATGTATATGCATTTGTAGATACATTTGTGTGTTTGTGCATACATGTGCACATGTGCTCAGGGAAATACACATGCCGTGGTGCATAGAACAACTTCAGGTGTTGGTCCTCACAAGGTCTCTTTGGTTTGCTGTTAAGTCCACCACGCTAGCTGACCCTTCTGCCTGTGCCTCCCTTCTTGCCAAAGAGAAGACAGTTGTGAGCTGCCATATGGAGGCTGGGAATTGAATCCAGGACCTCTGGAAGAGCAGCTAGTACTCTTAACTCCTGAGCCACCTCTCCAGCTCCTGGAATTCTTTTATTATTTTTACCCTGGGTTCTGGGGATCACACACAGTCCCCATGCTTGTAAGGCAGGCAGTCTAACGACTGAGACATCATCCCAGTCATATAATAGCTTTTTCTCCCCAGCACTGGGGACTGAACCCAGGACCTTCTTATGTGAGGCAAGCACTCTTTCCCGGCCTCACAGGAGATTCTTATGTATGAATGTTTTGCCTGCAGGTATGTCGTGAACTGTGTGTGTGCAGTGCCCACGGAGGCCAGAGGATGGCACTGGCTCCTTGAGGACTAGAGATACAGACATTAGCTGGCATGTGGGTGCTGGGAATTGAACGCCAGTAGTCTGCAAGAACAAAGGCTCTTTTTGTTTGTTTGTTTGTTTGATTTTTTTTAAAGATTTATTTTTATTATGTGTACAGCATTCCTTCCCTGTGTGTCCGCATACCAGAAGAGGGCGCCAGGTCTCATTACAGATGGTTGTGAGCCACCATGTGGTTGCTGGGAATTGAACTCAGGACCTCTGGAAAAGCAGTCAGAAAAATATGGAACGCTTCACGAATTTGCGTGTCATCCTTGCGCAGGGGCCATGCTAATCTTCTCTGTATCGTTCCAATTTTAGTATATGTGCTGCAGAAGCGAGCACGTTTGTTTGATTTTTCATGAAAGGGTTTCTCTGTGTAGCTTTGGAGCCTGTCCTGGAACTTGCTCTGTAGACCAGGCTGGCCTTGAACTCACAGCGATCCACCTGCCTCTGCCTCCTGAGTGCTGGGAACAAGTGCTCTTAATGGCTGAACAATTTTTCCTATCATAAAAGCATTTTAGAAGAGAGGAAGCTGAATTTACCTGGCATCCTCTGGTCTGGAATCCGTCATTCACCTCTTTCGCCTTCATCTTCTCCTCCAGGGAAAGTCAAGTATTCTAAGAGCGTATGACCCGGAGAACTAGAAAGGAAACACATTGTTAATCTATGACATCAGATCTGCATTTAAACCTTGGAACATCTTGCTGCAGCAGACAATATACTGAGAAGCTGTCAAAGATACAAACTTAAAAGTTAGACAACTGTAACATCAGGATTTCTTTTTAACAGTTTTTTTTTCTTAAAAATTACCTATTTTATTTTATGTATATAAGTGTTTTGTCTTTATGGATGTGCACCATGTATATGCCTGGTGATCTCACGTCCACTCAAACTGTAGGTGCAGATCACTGTGATCTGCCATGTGGATGCTGGAACCAAGCCCAGGTCCTCTGCAAGAGCAGTACCGCCTCTCCACCTCTGTTATTGCTTGTTAGAGGCAGGGTCCCGTGTAGTACAGCCTATATGTAGTCAAGGTTAACCTTGACCCGATTCTCCTGTCACCGTCCATGTCCAGCTCATCCTTGCTTTTCCACTACATGGAGTGACTGTCTGGAGGACTTTTCGCCATGTTACAAATGTTTATGTTGTAGCACATGGGAAGTCTAATGGTCTTTAGCCTGTTTATACACTTGGGGAAATTAGAAAGGCTACCAAGGCTCACTCAACTTCTATTTTTAGAGATTCTTTTTTTAATTGGTGTGCTCTAGGCCTGAGCAACAATATTTTCAATTGTTAAAATCTCCAAAGTGATTCTAGGTACAGACTTGAACTTATGAGCCAGTGTGATGCGAACAGCATTGTTGATGGCTTTTTTGGTTGCTTAGTTTTTTTGAGACAGGATTTCTCTGCATTCCTGGCTGTCTTGGAGTTTGCTCTATAGATCAAGGCTATCCTCAAACTCAGAGATCTGCCTGCCTCTGCCTTTCCCATGCTGGAATTAAAGACCTGTGCCACAACCGCCAGGCTAGTTTACTATTATTATTATTACTATAATTGTTTTTTTTTTTTTTTGAGACAGTTTCTCTATAGCTTTGATGCCTGTCCTGGAAGTCACTTTGTAGACCAGGCTGGCCTCGAACTCACAGAGATCCACCTGTCTCTGCCTCCCGAGTGCTGGAATTAAAGGCGTTTGCTAATTTTGTTTTTTGAGACAAGGTCTCACTAGATAGCACAAGCCAGCCTTAACAATCCTCCTTTCTCAGCCCTACCTCTTTCCTAGTGTTGGAATGACAGACATGAGAAGCCACAGCTACCCAACTAATAGTGTCCATTTCTAGTGTCCAATTATTTTCCTTTTTACACTGGTGGAGGTCAAATACCAGGCAAGGGTTCTATCATTAAACTACATTCCAAGCCTCTTATTTGTAGTCTTTATTCTTACAAAGGATAAATCCACCTTGAAAGTTATACTTCGGTGGTGTGTTCCTCCTCTACTCTCAGTGATCTTTTTTAAAGGTTTATTTATTATGTATACAGTTTTCTGTCTGCATATATGCCTGCAGACCAGAAGAGGGTGCCAGATCTTACTACAAATAGTTGTGAGCCACCATGTGGTTGCTGGAAATTGAACTCAAAACCTCTGGAAGAGCAACCAGTGCTCTTAACCTCTGAGCCATCTCTCCAGCCTTTAGTGATCATTTTATCAGGCACTGCACTCCTATCTCTTTTCAGAACATCCACCTTCCTGTTTGAGTATCTATATTAAATCCCCTACCAGAATCACTACACCACCTTATGGTTCCTACGCTTTTACAACACAGCCCCTCCCCTCGATGCACTAGCACTAGAAACTCCCATTCCTTGGCAGTCCTTACAAACTCTTCACCAGGGCATTCTAGAAATCAGACAGTGGAGGTGATGAGAGCAGGCATGAACTGACACCACGGCAACCATATCTGTTTCGGGGAACTCTTAGAGTCTTGACATGTTTAGAATGGAGATGTACGGTTCCCTGAAGATGGCTATTACTTCCCCTGAATCTAAAACCATCATTCACTTACGTAGGCATTTTTAAAATTTTTACTATGATATTCTAAATTGCCCTTTGGCAGAGATCTAGTAAGATAACAATTTTTCAGGGTGGGTACCCAGAATGAGAGGCACCACAGGAAGCAGAGGAAATTCAGGAGTCTTGATCAGTACTGACCTATGCAATCCATAGTCCACAAACTATTCATTAAGACAGTGCATAGCAAGCAGTGGTGGCGCAGGCCTTTCATCCCAGCGCTCTGGAGGCAGAGGCCAGTGGATCTTTGAGTTCAAGGTCTACAGAGTGAGTTCCAGGGCTGCACAGAGAAACCCTGTTTTGAAAAACAAAACAAAACAGAATGGTTTCTCTGTGTTGGCCTAGCTGTATAGACTTCACTGGCTTCAAACTTAGAGATTCACTGCCTCTGCTTCCCAAATGCTGGGATTAAAGGCGTGCGCCACCACTGCCCAGCCTACATTCTTTAATGTAGTACTTAAGTTGTCCTTCATCGTTCTCCTCCCCACACCCCTCTCTTGAGACAGAATCTCACTCTGTAGGCTGGCTTTGAACTCTTGGTTAGCCTCCTGCCTCGGCAATCCCTAGAATGGAACTGAGATATTGCTATTCTCAGGCTTTTAAATGTCTGACTCACATATTTAAAAAACCAGAGGTTGCTGGGTGTCAGTTTGCATGCCTTTAATCCCAGGGCGGGCTAGCGGATCTGTGTGAATCTGAGGCCAGCCTCTAGTGAGCTTTAGGTTAGCCAGGGCTATGGATCAGTTCCCGCAAAAGAAACAAAGAAATAACCCAGAGGGCCACGAATGTTACCAGCTGTGAGAAACTTAGTTTCCTCTTTCCACTCCATCTCCCCAGAGCAGAGAACAAAGTGTCCTTGCCTAATGAATTGAGAGTCTTCAGAAAGATTAGATGTTCTTTTTCCTTAGAGAGGAGGGCGGGGACCAAGCCTGTCATTCGTGAAGTCCCGAATTCCATCCACGGGACCTAATAAACTGTCTGGGTGCCAAAGACCTATACTTCTAGCACTCAGGAGGTAGAGGCAGGAGAATTAGGAGAGTAAGGTCATCCCTGATTAAACAGGGAGTTGGAGTCCAGCCTGGGAAAGATAAGGATGAAGAGGAAGGGGGAGGGAGGAAGCAGGCATTCCAACAGCAGAGTGAAGTGTACTGATTTGGTAATTGTTATCAGAGAACAGAGACACCCTGAAAAACAGCTCTCAAAAAGCTCTCTCTAATGGTGGAGATAAAGATGCTATTTCTTTTATTACAAAGTTTTTTAATCAGCATATATTAATTATAAACAATAATGGATTTCATTATGGCATTTTCAAGAACCCCTCCTCCCCCAAGGAAAGCATTTCTGTAAAGCATTTTTCCTTGTTAAGAGGGAAAACCAGCTGTTTCAATAGAACAGCCCCATTAGATAAGGAAGTCATTCAGTCTCCGCCCAAGACATGATACCAATCTTAAAATTTCACAGCCAATTCACCAAGAGGTTAAACTAAACCTTTCCAGATTAATTTAAAAACACTTTAGGAGCTGGGCATCGTGGTGCATACTTACAATCTCAGTACTCCCAGGAGGCAGAGGTAGGCGTATCACTATGAGTTCTGTGCTACCCTGGTCTACACAGCAAGCTTCAGGCCAGCCAGGGCCACATAGTGAGACTCTATCTGGAAAAAGAAAGACTGTAAGGGCCTGACCAGCAGGGTAAAGGAGTGTGTGCCAAGGCCGAGGGCATGAGTTTGAGTCCTGACTTCCTTAAGTTGTCCTCTGACTTTCACACATACCCCACAGAGTAAATAAATAAATAACATAAAAAACTTAAGAACTAGGCTCTTGTTTTTAACCACATGTAAGATCTCAAAAAGAGCCTTATGAAAATGAATGAAAATTGTAAGCCCCGGTCTCTGGCCTCCATCTTTTGAGGCCCGGTCCCTGTGCCCACCAAGTCTTGACCCTTTTTCTTCCTCCTGGTTAGTGGCCTCTCAGTTCCCACTCCAGACCACCCGAGAGTGCAGGAATACCATTAAACTTGGATATTTTTTGATTTGGCTTGATTGGGATTTTTGCTTCGGCAGAGAGCTCGCGTTAGGAAAAATTCCTAACAAAAATGTACTTAAGTTTCAAACTCAGTGATCTCAAAGCCAAAGGTGACACCAAAACCTACATTCATCTGGGCTGGAGAAAAGGCTCATTTATTGGTCAAGAGAACAGGCTGTGCTTGCAGAGGACCCAGGTTCAGGTCTTAGCACCGACACCACGCGGTACACCTCAAGGCCAGCCAGAGGTAGTTAGCAACATCCTGTACCCACCACTGCCGCTGTTGTGGCTGGAGGGATGGCTCAGCCATTAGGAGTGCTTACTGCTCTTTCAGAGGATCTGCATTTGGTTTTGGTCCCTAGTTTCCTTAATGGGTTGCTCACAATCAATTGTAATTCGAGCACCAGGAGATCCAGTATCCTCTTCTGGCTTTTGAGGGCATCCCCACTCATATGCGCATGTCCCCACATAGACATACAGGGTTCTCACTGTGTAGCTCTGGCTGACTTTGAACTCAGAGAGATCCAATTAATTGCCTTTTCCACCTAAGGGCTGGGATTAAAGGTGTGTACCACGCCAGGTAAATATGTTTCTTTGTTACATGTCTTCAAAGGTTTGTATTGTGATATATACATTATAAAATCCAGCAAGATCCCCATCAGGTAGGGAACATGCAGATATATATGGTGTATAATGTTTTCCAAACACATTCAATTTGAAAAACGTTTTATGGTATTTTCAAGTGAAAACACTTATTAGTGTGTGTGTGTGTGTGTGTGTGTCTGTATGTCTGTCTGTGTGCGCCCTGGTATACACGGAGTAGGTCATCTCCCACATTTGCATGCCTTCCAGGGATTGAATTTAGAGGCAAATACTTTATTCATCAGCCCAAGTATTTATATCTTGTTCATGTAAGAGCTTAAATCTGAAAAGATTTTGACATCATAGACCTGGTGAGACACCTTATTTACATTTTCCTTGTTCGGGAAGCACTTTTAAAAAAATCTCCCTCTAACTATCTAGTGACTGATCTTCACGTCTCACCAAGGTGTGATGTTAATGATGGCAGGATCCACTTCTGCTTACTGACTCTTTCTTTCTTTCTTTCTTTCTTTCTTTCTTTCTTCCTTCCTTCCTTCCTTCCTTCCTTCCTTCCTTTCTTTCTTTCTTTCTTTCTTTCTTTCTTTCTTTCTTTCTTTCTTCTTTCCTTCTTTTGTGTCAGGGTTTCTTTATTTAGCCTTGACTATCCTGGAAGTATCACTGTAGATAGCTCTGTAGACCAGGCTGGCCACAAACTCACAGAGATCCACCTGCCTCTGACTACCAAGTTCTGGGATTAAAAGTGTACACCACCACTACCCAGCCACTGTTCTAGTTTAATACCCAATGGCTGGCAGGCAATAAATACTTGCTAAATGAATACATGAAAGGGTTTTAGGGCCTCTGTTTACATTTTTCTATTTGCTTTAAATTTTTACTTATTTTGAAGCAGGATCTCATGTAACCCAGGCTGGCTACAGTGACAGAAAAATGCCATTTACTCTGTGTGTGTATAATCAATAGCAAGACACTGGCATAAATTATAATACAATGAGGCAATACACCAGCGGACAACTAACTTGGTCTAGTAAATGCTTCAGTTCTAACAGGTAATTGATGTGAAGGTTTATTATACCTCTAGTTTTATTATGATTTATATTAGACTTATCTCAAACACACAATATAATGTATTTCAACAACAACAACAAACCCCACAAATGAGTAAAGTGGCTTCAGATTCCTATACGGTGTATACAGATGTTATTTACTTTTTATTACTTTTGTTTTTTGAGGCGGACTTCATGCAGGTCAAGTTGGCTTCAAGTATATTATTAACTGTCATCTGACCCAGAAATGCCGCACAGCGCAGCGCACAGTGTCTAAACCGTGTTACCTAGTTAGCACGGACCTTCACTAGGGTTGAGCCACGTGGTGGCGCAGTCCGGTTAATCTCCAGTACTCAGCGAAGTTGCAAGAGTGCAAATTCAAGACCAACCCCAGCAACTTAAGTCTTACGTAATAATTTAAAATATAGAAGGGGGGGGAGATGCTGAGCATATAGCTCTTAGTGGTAGAGCAGTTGGCTGCCTTGCATGCGGGAAGCTCTGGGTTCAACCCCCAGTACCTCCAAACAAACAAAAACAAACAAAAGCTCTGTTTAATAAAGGTTAAGCCAACCACGGTCACTTAAGACAGATAAAGAGACACACAGCACAGGGTCAGCCGAAGTGGAAAAACAGATTCCACGTCCCTTCTAGGAACATCATCCAGAAAACAGGGAAAATAAGTTTCTAGTAAGGGTAGGGAAGACCCAAGTCTCCAGAGAGACACCCGGTAGGTATGCTTTGGAGAGGAGCTCGGCGGGCCGCGGGGAGCATTGCGCAAGGAGTTCACTGGTCCCCAGCATCTCCTCGGCAGTCACGGCAGTCACGGGTCTCCAAAGACAAAGGGCCCTGGAGCGGCTTTGTCCCGTGACACCGCTGCCACCGCCTGTCGGGAGCCGGGAGGGAGAAGATGCTGACGACGCTGACGATCGTGACGTTTGAGCCAATGACGCCGGGTGACTGAGCCCCTAAGGCTGGACCAGATGCCCGCTCCTGGTCTTTCTACTGCCGGGACGCAATGTCTACGGAGCTGGTGGGTTCGGATCTTGAACGCACATGCGCCAGGATGTCTGGCCATGCTCTTCCCAACTTCCTAGCTTCTAAGGGCTCAGCTAGACAAGTCTGCCGTTCCCTAAAGGGTCTTTAAACCTCCTACACAAGTGTCTTGTCCTTCAGTCTTCTCCAGGAGTTCCTGCCCAAAATGGGTGAGCCCAGAACCTGGCAGACTGCCCTTGTCATCAGAAACCTTGTAGATGTCATTACTCACAAGGCGACAACACAGATGTAATTTACCTCAGCCTGGAGCCATTCCCGCTCCCCACACCTGCCACTTTTACATAGATTAAAAACTAAAATATACGAAAACTCTAATTATAGGTCGACTGAATGAAATTTCGTTTGTGTGTGTGTTCAAAGGTGTGGCATGTGTTCGTGTGTGAGTTTTTTTTTTTTTTTGTTTTGGTTTTTCGAGACAGGGTTTCTCTGTAGCTTTGGTGCCTATCCTGGAACTAGCTCTGTAGACCAGGCTGGCCTCGAACTCAGAGATCTGCCCGCTTCTGCCTCACAAGAGCTGGGATTAAAGACGTGCGCCACCACCGCCCAGCAGCATGCTCTTCTTTACTGAGTTATATCCCTTGTCCTTTCTTCATTAATTTTTAAAAAGATTCATTTATTTGTGTGAAGCTTTTGCCTGCCTGTATGCACGTGGACAATGTGCCTGGTGCCTGCTGACATCAGAAGGTATCTCCTGAAACTGGAGTTAGGGATGCCTACAAGAGCAAAACCACTTTTTTGTTTATTTTGTTTTATATTTTGAAACAGGGTTTCTCTGTGTAGCCCTGGCTGTCCTGGGACTCACTCTGTAGACCAGCTCAAGGCTTGAACTTACAGAGATCCGCTTGCTTCTGCCGCCCCAGTGTGGGAATTAAAAGTGAGCGTCACCAGTGCCCAAGCAAAAAGCATTCTTAGCCAGTGAACCATCTTTCCAGGCCCGTATTTGTTTATTTTTTCCTCCCTCCCTCCCTCCCTCCCTCCCTCCGTCCCTCCCTCCTTCCCTCCCTTTCTCCCTCCTTTTCCCTTTCTCCCTTCCTCCCTCCCTTCTCTTGTGAGACAGGTCTCTCCAAGGTACCCAGACAGGCCTTGAACTTGCCATCCTGCTCTGCCTCTTGCATTCCAGGTCTGCAGAGTGAAGCTCAGCTATGCTGGGATTCTTGTATAGCTAGAATTCAGTCAGCGAGGCAATCTTCTTTCTCTGCCTCACACCAGCCCCCCCCCCCTTTCCTGCTTGCTTTGAGACAGGTTTTTGCTAGCTCAGGCTGGCTTGGCATTCACGACACCCTTGTTTGTTATTCAGCTTACCACGTGCTGGGATTACAGGTGTGAACCACCATGGCCATGCTAAATTTAGCACTCTTAATTACTAAAATTGAATGTAAAGAGTGGTTTGCCAATTAATGTTCATTATAAACAGGTTTTTACATATCTTATTTTCGAAAAGCGTTTCAGAGAACAAATGTCAAAGATGGATCCACAAGCCTACGGCTGAACTTGAGTGTGTCCATTGCTTGGCCTGTGTCTAGGCAGCTCTATACTATTCTTCCGTTGACCTGCGTCTAGGCAGCGCTATAGTATTCTTCCGTTGACCTGCATCTAGGCAGCGCTATAGTATTCTTCTGTTGGCCTGAGTCTACGCAGCTCTATAGTATTCTTCCGTGGATGCTTGCCCTTTAAGCTCATCGTTCATGCAGATCGGTGACATTCACTTGAAGGTTAGGGGGGAGCTCCTCGGGTGCAGAAGCAGAATTTGAAATACCACAGTGTCTTTTCAGTGCCATCGTGAGGAACCTGCCTGATTCCACATAGGCTACAATAGCCTTAAACTCACTAAATAGTCAAGGATGTCTTGAATGTATGGTCCTCCTGTCTCCACCTCCTGAATGCTGGGAGTACATGGTTGCACCACCATGTCCTGTCCAGGACTTCGCATGTGCAAGGCAAGCACTCTGTCAAGGGTTATACCTTCTTCCATGCCTTTGATGAGGAGGGACTCGTTTTCAGGACACCTTTCCTATTGTTCCAACACAGAGAGGTGGGTTTCTCCTGAACGGAAATAGCCAGATGTTCAAAACTTGCCTCTGGTGCAGCTTCAGATTTATAGGTGTGAAGTGTTAACCTAATTAACCTCCTCCCCC
>NW_026067935.1:1202213-1224040 GCF_014885135.2 Alexandromys fortis
CTTCTTCTTCTTCTTCTTCTTCTTCTTCTTCTTCTTCTTCCAGACATCCGCCTGCCTCTACATCCCAAGTGCTGGTATTAAAATCAGGAGTCAAATATCAGGGTAAAATCATGGAAGATCAGAGAACCAGGAACAGCCACCAGTTGCTTCCTATCTCTCTTCTTCCTGCATCCAAAAAGCCTGATATCCTCCTCTCTCTGTCCCACCTTAACACTTCCTGCTTCCTCTCTGTACAGTTTTTCAGATCCCAATGGTTATCTAGTGACTAGCTTTGCCCTCTGACTCCAAGCAAGCTTTATTTGTCAGAATACAAGCAAAATACCGCACAATGTAGGTACTCTTTTTCTCTCCCAACTGTACATTTTCTGTTTCCTTCTGCCCAGCTCTTTGTCCCCTTCACTGAAGATGCAGACAAGCCTAGTAACCAGTTGCTACACCACATCCTGATTGTTCTCCAATCTTGATATTTTCTCCACCACGTAACCAGTCCATTCTTTGAAGTTCAAACTCGCTAAGTTCTCAGAACACGGGTAGAATGCAGTCATATTCTTGGCCAGAACATCACACAAAAGTCCAAGCTCACATCCAGGTTTTGAAAACCCACCAATCCCTGAGCTTGAAAACCCACCCATCCCTGAGCTCAAAATCTCACCAATTCTTGGCTCACCCCAAGCTTAGGGCTTGAAATCCTACCAATCCCCACTCTGGAAATCTCCATGCTGGAAAATTCCACCCCAGTAAGCCTTCCTCCCACTCAGTTCTCTGCTGCCTCTTGTCTGAGCAGAGGCAGCCACCCTCTTGTGTGTGGTGTGATATTGTGGTATTCCTTGGTTCCCAGCTGCCTTTCCATTCAGAGCTGTAACACTTCCATTGGGGAAACCTTTCCCTTCAAAGGAAAACATGTAACATTTACAGCCCCTAGCCCAGTTCCTCATAGAATCCATATTCCCCTCCGAAGCCTCATGAGATGGACCTGCACAGTCTGTCTTTGTCTCAACCATCTTGTCTTCCAAGCTCCTACCAGAATGGCTCCTTAAGCTCTGCTTCCTGTAGTCAAGGACTTTACCAGCCCCAGATTCTAAACTCTCCCGTGTTCTTCCCACAAAGGTCAAAGAACCACACGGTCAGGTTTCACTACAGCAGCGATCCCATTTCTCCCTACCGCCTTCCACATCAGTTACCATCTCTGTGCTTGTGATAAAAACAGCACCCGACAGCAGCAGTTTAAGGGAGGAAGTGTCCTATGGGCTCATGGTTTGAGGTCACATTCAGTCAAGATGGGGGAGTCACAAGGCAAGAGAAACTTGAGGCAGCTGGTCACCTTGCATCTTGTAGCCAAGAGACTTTCTCTTTTCTGTGCTGCGTGGGACCAGAGGCTAGGGAATGGCGTGGCCCATTCTTACGTGCTCTTCTCATCTCTATAGGAAAGCTCAGAGGTCAAGCTGAGGTAGATAACACTGCACAGGCACCAACACAGGCCAACCTAATTTAGATAATCACTCACGGGTATGACCATTGGCTCATTTGCTAGGTGTTTCTAGGCCCTATCAGGTTGACAATATAAACCATTATACTCACCATGACAAAGTAGACTCTCAAACTGGGAGTCAAACAATGACAAGCTGCTTTTGTTAGTTTATCCCCCCAGCAATGAGAAAATAAAACAGCTAACCAAAGGTCTGTCTTTCTTTCTTTCTTTCTTTCTTTCTTTCTTTCTTTCTTTCTTTCTTTCTTTCTTTCCTTCTTTGGTTTTTTGAGACAGGGTTTCTCTGTAGCTTTGGAGCCTGTCCTGGAGCTCACTGTGTAGACCAGGCTGGCCTCGAACTCACAGAGATCCACCTGCCTCTGCCTCCTGAGTGCTGGGATTAAAGGCCTGCACCACTGTCTAGAGAATAATGGAAACAGATGCAGAGACGCAGAGCTAAACATTAGGCAGAGGAGCTCAGGGAAGAAGGTGAGGAGAGGCTGTAGGAGCCAGAGGGGACAAGCACACTACAAGAAAACCCACAGAATCAACCAACCAGAGCCCACAGGGCCTCCCAGAGACTGAACTGGCAATCAGGGAGCCTGCCTGGGTCTGACCTAGGCCCTCTGCATATATGTTATCGTACATATATGTTATCATGTAGCTTGGTCTTTTTGTGGGACTTCTAACAGTGGGAGCAGGGGCAGTATCTGACTCTTTTGCGAGCTTTTGGAAGCCATTTCCTCCCGGTTGGTCGCCTCATCCAGCCTTAATACAAGGGCAGGTGCCTAGTCTTATTGCAACTTAATATGCCTAGTTTGGTTGATATCTCTGGGAGGCCTATCCTTTCCTGAAGGGAAATGAAGGAAGAGTGGATTGGGGGGGGCGTAACTGTGGTGGGAATGCAATCTATGAGAGGGGAGAAAAGAAGGTGGAGGGTTTCTGACTCAGTGCAGTTCAGGGTCAGACAAGAGCTTCCTTCTCAAGTTGGGTCTGACTTCAGCACTCTGGATCTTTTCTCAAAGTAAGACAATTGTGCTGGTTTCAGTAACTCCCCGGCCTGTGAGGCTTAGGAAACCCCCCCAGAGCTGGGATCGTCAGCATCTGTACTGATAAGTGTGTCCGGAGACTCCTTCTGAGCTTATCCGGGCCAAAGGGAGCCTCCCCGCTCTTTACAGATAGGGAGCCAGGACCGCAGATGCCCGGAGAATTTGTTTCTCTCTGCATGCCATTATCGTGTTTCTAAACCCTGCAAGCTTTCTCTCACGGTGAAGTCCAGTTGTCTTCCAGGGTCACTGACTTCAGAGTGCGGCTATAGAATTGTCACTTTGATTCTCCTGGGTGGAGGAGGAGGTGGTGGATGATGGGGCCTCTGTTCTGCCATCTCCTCTTCCTCCCCCATTGTTCTCATCCCTGACATCCTCCCTTCTCTTGTTCCCTTCATCCTCCTCCTTCACTTTTCCCAGAGTTTTGTATACAGCCCACTAAGTATCTCAACTAAATAAAACTCACCAAATGTCTCAAACTGGCTCAAACTTCCAGTTCTGCGTTGAGTGGATTTATCGATGCGTACCACTAGAGCCTACGCCAGTTGCTTTCCTTGATGTTACAACACACATTTAATTTCCAAGAAACTGTCTTCCAAGTACCCAAGACCGAATAATCAAGTGTCTGTCAATTGTCCCTGCAATCCACCCTGGAAAGCACCTGAGATGGGTCCACTGGATAGTTACTGTTTTTGTCCTAACTCCATCCCAATGGTGGTTTTCCTCTAGACGCCATCATGCTAAGTAGACAGCAGCAGTGCTTTATGGTAACCCACTCCGCTTTTCTTCTTTCCGGGCCACATAGTAAATAACAAGACGATCGATAATATGACTTGGCAGGCACTGGCGAAAGGAGCAGATAATTTACCCACCCCTGCTGTTGAATCACTGGTGTACATTTCAGCGCAGTAGAAAAGGCAAAGCATCTCCCGGCATTGTTAGGGGACAAAAGTGATTTCGTGGGTACCCCCAACGAGCCCGAGGAATCTCTAGGGGCTCAGTGGTCATCTTGTGAGAAGTTCTGCTCTATATTTCTATATTTAAAAAATACTTTCTGCTATCTTTAACTCTGCGTGTACGTGTGTGTGTGTGTGTGTGTGTGTGTGTGTGTGTGTGTGTGTGCATGAATGGCCCATGGAGGCCAGAGGTGTTGGATCACTGGAGCGGGAGTTGCAGAGGACTGTAAGCTGACTGATGTGGGTGCTGGGAGTTGAACCCGGGTCCTCTGGAAAAACAGTCAGTGCTCGTATCCACTGAGCCATCTCTCCAGCCCTCTTCCGCTCTAGATTTATGTGCTAGAAGAATACCTTTAGTTCTTTAAGACATTGGTAATTGGCTTTTATTACCCATTTGTTTTTTTTTAATCAAAGTTGGACTTTATTAAAATACGTTTTCAGCATAGATTTGAAGCCCAAGGATTAAGAGAAAGAGAGGCCACTGGGAAGAAAGTAAGACTCATGAGAGACCATCGGTGTGGGCTTCTCAGAGGAGAGTTGCGATTACATGACTAGGAGTTAGGCTATTTTTAGACAAAAAGCTTGCGTCTCTAATTTAGCGGATTTATCATAATGTCACCAGCTGTGCAGAAGTAGTCACTTTTCAACTTGTAGTTAGGCACTTAAACATTTTGTTTTTTTCAGACAGGGTTTCAGGTAGCTCATGCTGGACTCAAGCTGACTGTGCTGGAGAGAGTTTAACTTGACAGAAGCTAAAGTCCTTTGAGAGGAGGGACCCTCAGTTAGGAAAATGCTTCCATTAGCTGGAGTTAGACAGGTCTATAGGGCATTTTCTTAATTAGGGATTGACGGTGAAGGCCCAGCCTGTTGTGGGTGGTGCCATCCCTGGGCTGGTGGCCCTGGGGTCTATAAGAAAGCAGGCTGAGCAAGCCACAAGCAGAAGCCATGGCCTCTGCATCAGCTCCTGCCTCCAGGTTCTTGCCCTGTTAGAGTTTCTGTCCTGACTTCCTTTGACGATGAGCAGAAATGTGAAGTGTAAACCAATAAACCCTTTCCTCCCCAGCTTGGTTTTTGGTCATGGTGTCTCATGGCAGCCATAGAAACCCTGGCTAAGATATGGACTAAGTATCAGAAAATGATCTTGGATTCCTGATCCTCCTGCCTCTGTCTCCCAAGTGCTGAGGTTATAGACATAAGCCCCCAAATATGGCACTTAACTTTATGTTATAAGAAGTTTTGAAACAATTCCATTTTTAACTTCTGAAACACTTATTACTGATTGCAGATAAGGACTGGAAAACATGACAATGGCCAACATTAAGTTTCTACTAAATACATACAGAGACTTCACATGTACTAGAGTAAATCGTACAGTAGAACAGAGGCCATTTGTGAATCTTATTTAACATCAAGGGAAACATGAGATAAAGTTATGTACTCGTGGTGAATAATCCCCAGCTATGTCAGATGAAACAGAACCACTGCTTTTATTTTGCTTCCTCCACACATAATATCTCTTTTAAAAAACATGTCTTATGGAAGTTGGAAAGATGGCTCAACAGTTAAGAGTATTTTCTGTTTTTGCAGAGGACCTGGCTTTCCCAGCACTCTAAAGTGTCTGTAGTTCCAGTTCCAGGGCATCCAATGTCCTTTTCTGAAGTCTAGGTCACTAGGCTTACACATGGTCTACATATATACACACGCAGGCCAACACACTCAAATGTATAAAACAGAAGTACACACGTCCTTTCAAAAGGCCTCATAGTCTTAGCTTCTTTGCCTCGTACTCAAAAGTGGGGTAGCGTGGCCTTCTCAGAGTGTTCTGCTTGGAAACCAGGACAACACGCTCTTTTGTACCTCCACTCCCTTGTTCCCAACTGTTGCGAAAACAGTAGCTATTAGTTCGGTCCATATCTGCAGATAGCGAGGGAGAGCACAGCAGCCTCAGAGTCCGTTCAGACTCTGCGCACTGTGCAGCTGGAACCCGGGCAAGTAAGTCCCTTGATGTTTCTGAGTCTGACGATCTTAGGGGTCCTTTAACTACGGCAGGAGGTAAAGCACCCAGCACAATGCTAGGGGCATGAAGGTGCCTCCTGAAGGCAACATTCGCCTTTGGGTTGGTTCCTAAAGAACTGGTGTAGATTTTAGAAGTCTGTTTTCTTTATCAATGATCTAATTCCACCCCCTTTCAATTCCCCTTTAACGGCTGGAGGCTTATGCTCCAGCTTCAGTGGTAAGGTCCTTTGGAACCGACATCATTCTGAGTGTCTTTCTTCTTGTCCTGCCCCTTCTTCTTTTCCCCACGCTCAGAGCCGTTTAAACGGAGGACTGAGGATGGTGCTATGCAGGTATGGACCGTCACAGTGAAATCCATCGCTAGCTAACACAATCCACAAAAACAACGAACTCTGTAACTTTCCGATTTTACGCGAGTTTATCTTTCTTTTCGTCTTGTGTATCGTTTGTTAAGTGATGTTACTTTATATATTGGCCGTGTTCTTGAGCGCACACGAACTTGTTTAGGCATCAGCACTGTGAGAACGGCATGGGAAAGTTTGTGGCAGTTTCTGTAGTGGGTTCTCCATGAATGTACGTTAGGTTAAAGAATATGACCGCTGTAGGCAGAGCTGACAATGTTTTCTCTATTTCAGCCTTTTCGGTCTGACATGGCAGAAAACCCAAGGGACATGTCGACACAAATACCGAGCAACGAAGACACAGTTAAGTTCATCTTTCAAATATAACTATTCATTGTGTATATCAATAAGGAGTTTCAAAATATTGATTATAAGTCAGGTCCGGCCAGCAAAGGAGGCTTGGTCTCTGTGGAAATGAATGAACATACTGGTTAGATTTAATTGGAAACAGCAGTTTGAATGATTGTTAACACGCTTCTTGACTCTGTTGATCTTTTTCTTGGGCAAAAACATTATTCTCATTTAAAAGCAAAGGAGACTAAATCCAAGATTAAAATGAGTTTTCTATCACCGTGGCAAAGTACTTCATGGAGGAAGCGGTATAGAGACTCACTTACTGTCGCCTGCAATTAGTATTGTCCCCACACCCCCCTGCACCCCTCCTCCCCAGATGGGAAAGCTAAGGAAGGGTAGGAGGAGGCCCTGTTACAGCAAAGCAATGTGTGATCTGCCTCTCTGACTGCTGTTGACAGAGGCCACAGGGTCTCTAAGATCAGGGGGCTCTAGCCAACCAGTCTCCTGTCCTAGGAATAGCTGGAAAAGGTTTTCTCCCATGCGGTAGTTTGTTTCCTCACTGTCAATCACTTCCTTTGCTGTGCAGAAGACTTCTGATTTATTGCAGTCCTGCCTATCAGTATGTCTCCCACAGACCTGGGACTCTGGGACTCGAGTAGTTGCACAAAATGACTAGCAATGATTCTTTCCGGATTCTCCCAGCTGGTCTTCTGAGCTGCCGGTCTTAAAGGGACACTTTCCTCTTTTATTTTTTGCATCACAGACCAGCTTCCCACTGCAAGAAGCTCTTGGTGGTGCTGCGTTCATATCAGATGTTTTCCACTAGGGACAAACTGGGTCTCAAGGCCGCTGCCTGCTGAGTCAGTATAGTACTGCTGGGGGTTCCCAGGGACAAACAAACCTGGACTCCTTGACTCCTAGACAAGCAAGTTCAGGTTCTTCTCAAGATAACTCCCCATTGTGCACTGTAAGCATGATTTTGGAGAACACACAACTTTTTGTTTTGTTTTGTTGTTTTTCGAGACAGGGTTTCTCTGTGTAACAGTCCTGGCTGTCCTGGCACTCGCTTTGTAGGCCAGGCTGGTCTCGAATTCACTGAGGTCCACCTGCCTCTGCCTCCCAAGTGCTGGGATTAAAGGCACACACCATCACTGCCCAGGCACACAATTTCTTGAGAGCCAGATTTCTTGGGGGATCCCATTGCTGTCTGCCAAAAGTGCATTTCAGCCCAGCCCCACTCCTGTACTGGGTCCATCTCTGCGGTGTAGTTGTGAAATCTGTTCTGAGGAGCCCACTGTTCCACTGTCTAAAGCCTCTTGACTTCCCCAAGCTTGTCTGATCCTTTTGGCTGTTCTCTGGTTGTTTTGGTTTCACCAGCTGGAGAAACTGGTGAGTGTTCTTGTCCGCCATCTTGGATCTGTCTAATGTCCTTTTGATTTTCTTCGGGGTCTGTTATGATGCAGCCCTTTTCATCTTTGGTTTTGTTTATTTAAATCTTCTCTGCATTTTTCTTAGTTTAGCCAAAACACATACTAGATAAATAAACTAAAACATTTTTAAGTTTCTTGTCAGACATTTCTTCAATAGCATTTTCGTTGGGAACCGTTGCTAGAGAATTACCATGTTCTTTTGAAAACTTAAAAAAAATATTTTATTTTTGTTTGTTTTTTGAGACAGGGTTTCTCTGTGTAACAGTTCTGGCTGTCCTGGAACCCACTCTGTAGACTAGGCTGGTCCCAAATTCACAGAAATCTTCCTGCCTCTGCATCCCTAAAGGAGTTTTCCACCACCACCTTCTCTTCTCTTCTCTTCTCTTCTCTTCTCTTCTCTTCTCTTCTCTTCTCTTCTCTTCTCTTCTCTTCTCTTCTCTTCTCTTCAAAATCAATCAACTCCTCTCCCCTCCCCTCCTCTTATTTTCCCTTCATCAGTTGTCTTGACCACACTTAAAAGTGTCCCAGTAAAGGGCTTCCTCCTGAGGATGTATCTTGGCATTTCAATCTGGTGCGAGTCTTGGCTTTGATTCCAAGTGGACACGTCCGTTTGTCTGCATCGTCCGAGGCTGTCATTAATAGCTTTGGGGGTAGTGCGTGATGCTATAGGTTTGAAGAGAACTTATTGCTGAGGGTCACGATGGGTGGGGACATTCTAACTGTTCATGCAGCTGTCGTGCACACAGCCCTGAGTGTGCAGTACCCTTTCTTTGTCTAGTCTGATGATGGTAGCAGTGGCACTTTTGAGTTGAGCTCTGCCAACGGGACGGACACCAGAAGCTCCCGCAGAAGCAAAGGGCTGGAAGCAACTGCCCTCAGTCCCAGCAGGTGCCACGGGCACATACAAAGCTGCCTGTGGAAGGAGACATGCTGTATTGTGGCCACTGTGTCAGCACTACAGGACAAGCCAAGCTAGGCTTGTTTTGAACCCGAAGTTCATGTCACTGGAACTGTCTAGAAGGCAGGACAGGATATATCTGAAAACGGCAGGTTGTCTTTTCCCATGGGCCTCACTGATGGGCTCAGGGTCGGTCCAGATCTCTCGACAGTCATCACCCAGTGTTCAGGCACTGTAGGATTCTCCCCAGGTTTTGGTGTGCATGTGTGCACACGTGTGTGCCCCTGTATACATGTGTATGTGTGTGCACATTCTTGTCTATTCCAATCTTCTACGTCAGTCAGTGGATCGCAACCAACATAATACTACGACTCTTTAACACAGTTCCTCATGTTGTGGTGACCCCAACCATAAAATTATTTTCATTGCCAGGCAGTGGTGGTGCACACCTTTAAATTAATCTCAGCACTTGGGAAGCAGAGGCAGGAGAATCTCAGTGAGTTCGAGGCCAGCCTGGTCTACAGAGTGAGTTCCAGGCAGCCAGGACTGTTACACAGAGAAACCCTGTCTCAGAAAAAAAAAAAAAAAACAATAAAAAATCTGATATGCAGGATAATCTGATATGTGACCCCAAAAGGGGTCACGACCTGCAGGTTGAGAACCAATGTCAAGTTCACAGCCTCCCAGCCACGAATGCTGTACTTTATTATCTTGCCCAGAGCCCACAGTCTGTCAACCCTGCACACCGCTGGAGCACAGTCGAGGTTTATGCTACTGTTGGCTGCACCAGTGTTCACGGGTGACAGACTGGCAGGCCAATAGCCTGCAGGACAGATCTCTGGCCCTTCCACCAAGCCAGAGGTCCCATCAGTGGGTGTTGGCCCAGTGTTAGCTTTTACCCACCTGGCGTTGGACTTTAAGTGAAGTCCTGTGTTTACCATCTTGTCAGCTTTTTTTCTCCTTCCTTCCTTCCTTCCTTCCTTCCTTCCTTCCTTCCTTCCTTCCTTCCTTCCTTCCTTCCTTCCTTCCCTCCCTCCCTCCCTCCCTCCCTCCCTCCCTCCCTCCCTCCCTTCCTTTCCTTTTTTCTTTTTCTTTTGTTTTTTTGAGACAGGGTTTCTCTGTGTAACCCTAGCTGTCCTAAAACTTACTCTGTGGACCAGGCTGGCCTCCGACTCACAGAGATCCACTTGCCTCTGGTTCCTGGTGCTGGGATTAAAACATGTGCTACCACCACCCACTGCCACCCGGCTTCCCTGGGGTTTCAAATGCTGTTCTGTTGTCTTTAATTTCTTATTAAATTTAGAAACATGTCCTCTTAGAGTGTGATCAGAGGTTGATTCAATTTATTTGTGACAAGGCCATCAACATTTGAGTTCTTTTTGCGAAAAATTCACTTCATACCTTTGCGTTGAATTGACAACGCAGGGATAACTGGTCCCGACTTTTTTAAACAGAGTGTTGTCCTTCCCAAGGATGTTATTTCTGATTCTAATAAGAACCCTTCTATTTGTCTTACCTAAGCCCAACGAGAACATCCGCTGCTTAACCACTCTTAGCCATTTTGGGTTTGAATGTCTGCCCACTCAGCTGGTGAACAAATCCATCCAGAAAGGATTCTCTTTCAATATTCTCTGCGTGGGTAAGTGCCAAATTCTGCATTTAAATTATTATTTCATTTGTCTCCTGCTCATTTAAACTGATACCAAACAGCATAATACTAATGTTAATTCAGGAACGTTTCTTCACATTTTTCCCCTTCTTAACTGCATTGTTTAAACACTGAAGAAGCTTTCAGTCTGGCCTGGCGACACATGGTGTTTGTTTTCTTTTGTTTATTTTTCTTTGAGACAGGATTTCTCCATGTAGCCCTGGCTGTCCTGGCACTCGCTCTGTAGACTAGGCTGGTCTTGAACTCACAGAGATCCACCTGCCTCTGCCTCTCGAGTGCTGGGATTAAAGCCATGGGCCACCATGACTGTAACATGTGTTGTTAGCCCAGCATTTGGGAGGCTGAACAAGCAGATCCCTATGAGCTTGAGGACAGCTTGCTCTAGGTCATCAGATCTTCTCTCTCTCTCTCTCTCTCTCTCTCTCTCTCTCTCTCTCTCTCTCTTTGGTTTTTCGATACAGGGTTTCTCTGTAGCTTTGGTGCCTGTCCTGGAATTAGCTCTTGTAGACCAGGCTGGCCTCGAACTCCCAGAGATCTGCCTGCCTCCACCTCCCAAGTGCTGGGATTAAAGGCGTGCGCCACCACCACCCGGCAGGACCTTAGGACAGACAGCCGAGAGCCGCCCTGTCTCAACCGGGAATCAAACCCAGGACCTCTCACATTGCGGGCAGTGCTCTTAACAGCTGAGCCATCTCTCTGCTCTCATTTTTTTTTTAAAACTGAAAATATTTCAGTGTTCTTCAAAGTCTGACACACAACAGTATATTCTCTTTCTTTTCCACGTTAGTGACTAAGGGAGCCCTAACCAATATGAAGATTTTGAGGGACATCTCATTGTGACTGTTCATGGATGCATTGGAAGCAAATGTCATTGTCACTCAGCAAACTCTAGTTCTAAACACGGATAGAATATAAGATGCTGCTGTGATACAACAATATAGAAAAATCTGAGCAAGATCATTAGCATAGTCTGTGATTGGATGTTTCCTGTCCTGACCGCAGGGTACCAAATAACTGACTCAGGGGCTGAATATAAATCATAAAAGTTTAGCTGATAGCTCAGGCTTATTACTAGCTAACCCTTCCATTTGAATTAACCCAGAGTTTTATCTATGTTTAGCCACATGGCTTGGTACCTTGTCTCATTTTGCTTCTCTGCAGTTTCCTTACCCTCTGACTCTGCCCTTCCTTCACCTATTATTCTTTCTGCCTCTGGCCCAATCTCTTCTTACCCTACTATCAGCCAATCAGTTTTTTTAAATGTTAATAACAGGCACAATCCACAGCTGAAGCACTCTCTATTTTCCTATCACCTGAAGTTCATCCTTTGGCCATTTTGAAATGTGCTTTTTCGTTAGCTATAGTCATTCTGCTGTGCAGAATGATATGAAAAATCACTCCTGCGTATTTGAAGCAATGTGTGCTCCTATCCATAAACCCCAATTCTAGCCACAGCCTCTTGAGATCATTCTGCCCTTCCCTTTTAGAAGCGCGACCATTTAGAACCATTTAAACCGCTCATTGAGGTTGGGCCCTCTCTTACACCTCTGCAATGACGAGCTTATGTTTGTTACAGGAGAAACTGGAATCGGCAAATCAACACTGATCAACACACTGTTCAATATTAATCTGAAGGAGAACAAGGCCTCCCATTTCTATTCAAAGGTTGGACTTAAAGTGAAGACGTACGAACTCCAGGAAAGAAACATTCCCCTAAAGTTGACTGTTGTGAAGACAGTGGGGTACGGCGACCAGATAAACAAAGAAGCCAGGTTAGTGCTTTCTTATGGTTTTTAAATTAATTTTTAAAGTTAGCATGAAAGGTATTGGGTTTTATTATGATGCGTTTTATTTTTTTAATTAATTAATTTATTATGTATACAGTGTTCTGTCTGCATGCCGGAAGAGGGAACCAGATCGAATTACAGATGGTTGTGAGCCACCATGTGGGTGCTGGGAATTGAACTCAGGATCTCTGGAAGAGCACTCAGTGCTCTTAACCTCTGAGCCATCTCTCCAGTCCCCCCTTTTTTTGAGACAGGTCTTGCTATGTAGCCCCAACCATCCTGGAACTCTATAGAATCAGCCTGACTTTGAACCTGCCTTTGCTTCCTAAGTGCTTGGATAAAAAGTATGTGCCATCAGGCAGTATGCTTTGATATTTTATTTAAAATCCTTCTCATTTCAACAAATTGCCTTCTTTTTGCTAGGCTAAATTGTATTATCTTAAAATTTTTATTTTTATCATTTTAACTGTGTGTGTGTATGTGTGTGTGAGAGTTTGTGTGTGTGTGTGAGTTTGTGTGTGTGTACATACTAGGTGTCTGTAGATAATGGAGACATTGGAGTCTTTTCAGTTAGTGGAGGTTGTGAGCCATTTGATGGATGCCAGGAACTGAACTCAGGTCCTCTGAAAGAGCAATAATGTACTCTTAACCACTGGGTCATTTCTTCAGCCCTAAATTGTACTTTCTTCTATGGTAATTGATGTCTTTCCTTCTGGCTTTTAATTCTTTCCTCATGAAGTAATATTATTATGAAATGGGTGCTTTTATATATCTAGTGTAGTTGCTTTATTTAAAATTTTTATTTTATGTGAATGGGTGTTTGGCCTGTGTGTGTGTCTAGGTACTACATGTATGCCTGGTGTCCATGGAGACTGGAAGAGAGTGTTAGATCCCCTGCAAATGGAGTAACAGAGAGTTGTGAGCTTCCATGTGGATGCTGGGAATCGAACCTGGGTCCTCTAGAAGAGCAGCAAACAGTCTTAGCTGACTCACCTTTCTAGCCTGCTCTGCCTCAGCTCTGACTTAATGGCATCATGTGAGCAGCATAGAATTAGCCAGAAAAGTCATCCTTCCTCTTCCTTCCTCCTCCTCCTCCTTCTGTATGTATGCCTGCAGGCCATAAGAGGGCACCAAATCTGTCTCATTACAGATGGTTGTGAGTTATCATGTGGTTGCTGGGAATTGAACTCAGGTCCTTTGGAAGAGCAGTCAATGTTCTTAACCTCTGAGCCATCTCTCCAGCCTTCCTCCTCCTCCTCCTTCTGTATGTATGCCTGCAGGCCATAAGAGGGCACCAAATCTGTCTCATTACAGATGGTTGTGAGTTATCATGTGGTTGCTGGGAATTGAACTCAGGTCCTTTGGAAGAGCAGTCAATGTTCTTAACCTCTGAGCCATCTCTCCAGCCTTCCTCCTCCTCCTCCTTCTCCTTTTTCTTTCTGAGATAGGGTTTTTCTGTATAACCCTGGCTCTTCTACAACTCACTCCTTAGACCAGGCTGGCCTCAAACTTAGAGAGCCACCGGCCTCTGCTTCCCAAGTGCTGGAAATAAAATTGTGCATCACCATGCCTGCCTTGAAGCCAGCAAATTCTAAAAATCAGTACTTTTTTTTTCTTTGCAGAGAACATCTTAAATAATCACCATTACTTTCTATTTCAGGACAAGGTTTTGAACAAAGACTAGACAGAAAAAGGATGACACAAAGGACCATGTCATGTTGCTTTAAGTAGTTATTCTTAGAAAGCGAACATCATTTTAATAATCAGCTTGATTCTACTAAACGCTACATGCTTTGTTCTGTGATAAAAATAAGACCACAGTTCATTTTGCATTAGTTGCTGCAATTGACTGTGGTTAAATCCCTTAGACCGATGCTTAAAACAATAGAAACATTCTTTCACACATCTACAGTCCAGAAATCCAGAAGCAAGGGGTCAGAGCTTAGAAGAAACCAAAGCAGGAGGATTTGCTGTGAGCTGGAGACCAGGCTGGGCTCCGATCCTAGTTTGGTTTCTACTGCTGTGGTAAGGAACCATGACACAGAGCAACATGGGCAGGAGAGGCTTACACATCACGAGACATAGTCCTTCCCATTGACAGAAACCAACCGAGGCATGAACTGAAGCAGAAGCCACGGAAGGGTGATGTGTATTGACTTGCTCTTCTCGGCTTGCTCAGCCTGCTTTCTTAGACCATCAAGGCGCCATGCGAAGCGAGCTCTGCCCTCCCACAGCGGTCATTACACCAGAAAATTCCCGGCGGAGTTGTACATACGCAGTGTGACGGAGGCATTTTCTCCGCTGAGGTTCTTCTTCCTAGATAACTATAGCCTGGGTCAACTTGACAGAAACCCAACCTGGAGAGCTACAGAACAAGTGAAAAATCACTTAAGGTGCCTTCTAGAGTCCAGCTAGACCAGGGCTTTAGGAAAAAAGCCCTTGTTTATTGTAGCTGCAGGTGCCGGCTGTCACTCATCGGTACCTCCGCCGTCACACAGCGATCTCTGCTGATCTTTATGTGTTGGACAGTTGTCACTGGATGTGGACACAGGGTCCCAGTCACCTTTATTCAAGTTTCGATCTTTCACTATCTTGAGACTGGGTTTTGCTACTTATCCCAGGCTAGCTTTGAATTCACTAAGTAGTCTAGGTTGACTACTTAGAGCAACCCTCCTGCCCCAGACTTCTGGTGTTAGGATTATAGGAAATGTGTTACTATGACCTGCTTCAAAAATTCGAAATTACAGCTACAATGCCATTTCCCTTAAAATAAAGTCACATTCTTTAGGGACTGGGACTTGGATATCATGCATTCTACCACTGAGCCACACCCCTACTTTGGAATTATATTTTATGGTCAATGAAATGCATCTTTTTGGGGGGGGGGTGTTCAAGACAGGGTTTCTCTGTGTAGTCCTGGCTGTCTTGGAACTCTGTGTAGACCAGGCTGGCCTCCACCTCACAGAGATCCTCCTGCCTCTGTCTCCCAAAGTGCTGGGATTAAAGGTGTGTGCTACCCCTACCCAGCAAAATGCATTGATTTTTATCAAGTGACAAACTGTCTATTGCACACAATGTTGATTAAATAGTAAGACATTAGATTCTGATTTTACTAACCTGTCGTGCTAAATGTTTAAATAATAATTTGTTTTTCAGCTACCAGCCAGTAATTGACTACTTGGATGCTCAGTTTGAGGCATATCTCCAGGAGGAGCTGAAGATCAAGCGTTCCCTGGTTGACTATAACGATTCCCGTATCCATGTGTGCCTATACTTCATTGCGCCTACAGGACATTCCCTCAAGTCCCTGGACCTGGTGACGATGAAGAACATTGACCGAAGGGTGTGTTTCCTAAACCAGCAGTCTTTCAAGGTCCAATAGATGTTTGAGATGATATCATATTGCAAAGCATTCATATGCAACTGCCTATTATTTTAGAATATGTGCATATATTTAAATATTTTTTCTGTTGTTCTTGAGAGCATTTGACTGGGGGAATTCCTAAAAAAATGTCAAAGAGTGGATGGTTTAAACAATTAAAAAAATCATTTTTCACATAGTCCTGCGATCTAGAAAATCAAGGTGCAAGCATTTATCTTCTTGACCTGCAGGTGGCCACCTCTTTCCTTTTTCTCACATGGCTGATCTACTGGTGTCTGTATGGACAACGTTCTTTTTCTCTTTTTTGAGACAGGGTCTTTTGTAGCCTTGAACTTGATATGTATCTGAGGTTGGCCTTAGCCTCCTGATTTTCTTGCCTTAGTTTTTACAGAGTTGGGATTGGGGGTAGGCACCACTACACTTGGCCACATTTCTCTTTCTTATAAGGTTGGTCACCAAACTGGATTAGACCCCACTATAACAGTCTAACTTTAATTTAAAATTTCCATCTGCAAGTACTGATATGCTCTGAGACATTGAAGGTTATCAATATATAAAATATAGAGGAGGGAAATTTTAATGTTTGATAGAATTTCATCTTAAGCTATTATTGCAGGCAAATTTAATAAAAACAATAACTGATTGGTGATTGGTGTGGTGATGCATGCCTGTAATGTCAGGACTTAAGGGGATGAGGCAGGAGGAGAGTTGTGAGGTTGAGGCAAACCTGGACTACATAGTCTTCTGGCAGCTTGCATTGCAGGGTGAGACTATGTCTTAAAAAAATCAGCAATGACCAAAAAATAACTGAAAAACCAACAACTCCCCAACTTTTTTGCCATTTGGAAAGAGAGGTACAGGAAAAACACTAAAATAAAACTTGAAAGAAATCTTTTTGTTGAGACAGCGTTTCTCTGTGTAGCCCTGACTGTCCTGGAACCCACCAGGCTGACCTTTGACTCAGAGATCCACCTGCTGTTACCTCCCAAGTGCTGGAATTAAAGGCGTGCACCACCACTGCTGGGCTAAAACTAGAATTTTTTTCTGTGATTAAATTCTAATCAGATCAGCTAGGCAGTGATAGCACATGCCTATCTATGATCCCAGCAGAGGCAGGTGGGTCTCTATGAATTTGGGGCCAGCCTGGCTTACACAGCCAGTTCCAGGACAGCCAAGGCTACAGCTACACAGAGAACACAGAGAAACCCTGTCTTGAAAAACAAAACAACAAAAAACAAAACAAAAAAAGAAAAGAAAAATTCTAATCAGATCACAGCCATTTGTATATAATTAAAAATTGAATTTACTATATGGTACTATAAGACAGTCCTATGAATCTTTGACTGGTATTACTGATACAATGAAACATGAACCTTTTCTGGTTCTGGTCTTGAATTCTCTCAGAGAAGACTCAGAAAACAGAACAGGAAGGTAGCTGCTGCCCTCTGTATAAAAAGAGACCCCAAAGCAAAACACTGAGGGAGACTAAGAGACATGTGGACCTGCCTTTTTCACAAAGGAGCTTGCTATGTAGCTCAGGTTGCCCTAGAATTCATGATCCTCCTGCCTCAGCTTCCCAGGTGTTAGACTTACAGGTGTTACCATCACAAGTGGGGTTTCCTTTGTCAGACGTCTTACCCCATGGTTTTAGAAAAATCTGTAGTTGAGGCATGGAGGGGCTCTAGGCTCGGGCCCACAGCATGTTTCTCCAGACACAGTGATGTGTGTGGCTTTCCCTCTTATCTAGAATGCACCGCAGGAATGGGACAGGTTCTTAAAGGTATAGTGACCCTATACCTCAGCTCCAACACGCTCAGCCAGTTCTCCAGTTTGCACACAGGGACCACTGCTTTTTGGAAGATTGTTCTGAAGTCTATCTAGATTCATCGTATTCATAAGGATTGGACAGTAGATGCTGGCTATTATCTCAAGCTTTCTCAGTCTCTGTAACACTTTGAATTTAAAGTTTTCATCTGCCTCTTTGAGACCATTGAGTTTTTAATCTTAAAAATACCATTAATATTATAGTTACATAAAGACCTGTTCTAAGCTGTTGTAGTTCCTCAGAGAGATTCTCCCCAAGACCAGAACTCCTGCCAGAATACTTTCATCTGCTTGAATTTATCATAAGTATGTATTCTCATAGAGGGTCAACTAAATAGGGATATATATATCACAAGTTTAGATTAAATTTTTCTCATTTGATTAAATTTTCTAGTCCCTTATTAGATCCCCCCCCTCTAGTTTAGCATAAATGTTTGGAAAAACATGGGATTTGTCCAAGAATTTGCAAAATGAGCTTTGAGAATTCGAAAATAAAGGCAACTGACATAAAGCTGATATTTATTCATCCAGACCTTATTATTGGTTAGCATGCATTTATGGAGAAGCGGTTACATGAGTGACAGCTAGGAGAAAAACTCTTTCTCCCAGCATTTTGATGAGAAGTCTTTTTGTCAGCCAGTTTGATACGTTATAGGTCTACTGAATCTTACTGCTTAAAATACAGAGGTATTAGGGAAGATGTTTTAAATTTTTTATTGTTTTTATTGAGTTATATATATATATTTAACAATTCCCCCCCTTCCTCTCCCCTCCCCTTCAACCCTCTCCTATGGTTCCCATGCTCCCAATTTACTCAGGAGATCTTGCCTTTTTCTACTTCCCATGTAGATTAGATCCATGCATGTCTCTCTCAGGGTCCTCTTTGTTGTCTAGGTTTTAGGGGAGATTTTTAGAAGAGAAACAAAGACAAAGCTTCTAAGCGTGAGTTCTGATAAAAGATGAGGGCCCACGAAGTAGCTCAGGGTACAACATTTATCTATAGCATTCAAAGCTTGAGGTTTAAATCCTCAGCACTCCCCCAAACAAGAAATTCTCTGTAGCTGAGAACCCTGGGGCACACCTGTGGGTAACCCCAGCCCTCTTCACCGCATGCCAGCCAACATCCTGTCAGAAACACCAGCAGCAACCACAAACCACACACACAACGTTTTTCAGGAGTAGGGTTTAGGCTGGAAAATTGTGACGTTTGACCCGCCTTCCTTCCTTCCCAACAGGTGAACATCATACCACTGATTGCCAAAGCTGACGCGCTTTCCAAAAGCGACCTCCAGAGGTTCAAGAGTAACATCATGAGCGAGTTGGACAGCAACGGCATCCAGATATATCAGTTCCCGGAGGACGACGAAGATGCTGCTCAAGCAAACACCTCAGTGAATGTAAGCTGCTTCGGCTGGGTCTGAGCTCCCTCCGCACGTGAGACTGAAGTACAGTTTGTACTATCATCTGCACTTGATTATCACTTGTATCAGACAGGAGATAATAAACAATATATTTTTCCTCAGAATACATCGTGGGGGAAATGTTTCAACCCACCCTCCACCCCTCCCTCTCTTTTTTCTTCCCTCCCTCCCTCCCTCTCTCCCTCCCTTTCCTCTTTCCCTTCCTCCTTCTCTTTTTTCCAGCCTTCCTTGGCAGGGTTTCATCTGGTCCAGGCTGGCCTTGAATTTACTCTATAGATGAGACTGACCCAACCTAGTTCTATCTCCTGAATACTGGGATTACAGGTAGGAGACACCAGGCCTGGTTTATACAGTCCTGGGGTTCAAACTCAGGACATTGTGCATGCCAGGCAAACACTCTCCCAACAGAGCTAAACCCCCAACTATTTAATTTCTTGATTTTTGAAACTTGTTTACTGTTGTGTGTCCAAGGCTCCAGAGCAATCCAAGCAGACACAAGAGACCACACAAAGCAGGATTTTATTGGCTTGGGCAGCATGGCAGAAACCAACTGGTCAGGGACGATAGTACTCCTGTGCCAAGTTCTGATTAGGGACTTCCCTAGGAGCCCTGTTCTGTGGTACGCTTATCTTGTTCTCATTGGTTGGTTCGCTCACGTAGGGCAGGGTGGTTTGCCCATCATTCATGTCTCAGCTTGCCAGCCAAGGGAGGTCTGGGACGGTCTTGGGAACTTAAACGTCACTTGACCCCTATGCAAGATGGAAGTTTTACTCAAAATGTCTTCAGTTCGGTTCCTTCTTACATACTAAGACTCAAATTCTTTTCATTAAATAGCTTTATTAAGATCTAATTTTTTAAAAATTAAGCTGGACATGGTGGCAAAGTTTTAATCCCAGCGTTTGGGAGGCAGAGACAGGTGGCTCTTGGAATTGGAGGCCAGCCAGGGCTGCATAGGGAGACCGTGCCTCAACAAAACAAAAGAAACAGAAACAAATAGGTTTAGATTTTGGTGTTAATCCGTTAGACTAAGATGTAAACAATTGATCATTTAAATCCAGCGGTTTTAATGCATTCACAGATAGGTGCAATTACGTTGGGGGACAGTTGTACCACAGTTGCATCTCTTTGAAAACATATCTTATCCAGATGATAGTGGTACTCACCTGTAATCCCAGTATCTGCAAGATGGCTCAGGAGGCTCAGACTTTCTCCTGCCCTCAGGATGCATTAGTTGCTGGGAGTCCTTTGTGTAGGGTCGAGACCTCCTGGGGTCCCCACCCCACGTTAGCCTGTCTACTGTGGTCCTTGTTCAGCTCCTGTTCAGGCAGGCAGTCATGTTGGTTCCTAAGAGACACAGTCTTACAGCACTCTCCTTGATTCTCTGGCTTTTACAAGCATCCCGATCTCTCTTCCTACAATGGTCCCTGAACCTTAGATTTGAGAGTTGTATTGTAGGTGTATCTGTTGGGACCAGATTCTACAACTCTGCATTTTTTTTTGGGTTGTGTTTTCTGCAATATTTTCTGTTGCAAAGAGAATCTTCTTGATGAGGTGTGAGGACTCCACTTATCTGTGGCGATGAGGACAAATATTCAGACTATAGTTAGGGATGATGCTGGTTTAGGAAAGTGGTAGTTGTAGGTTCTCCTCCAAGATCCATGATTCACGAGCCCTGGGTAGTTGGCTGGGTTTCTGCTACCAGGCATGCTTTCTGTCTTGTTAATCAGATCTTATGCCTGGTTACAGAGCCGTTGGATACTGCCAAGGTATGTGTGCTGCTACTGCACTCTTAGGGTTATTGTTCCATGCTGGTTATCATTGTGGTTCTCAGGCACCATAGCTGGGCAGGGCTATCGGTTGCCTCCCTCCTTTGCAAGTTTGCATGGCACTTTCTAGAACCATGAGAGCTAGTCCTCAGGGAGAGGCTTTTAGGTCAGTTCTAGCTCAGGGAATTCTGGACCCCATGTCTGAAGTGCATGGTGTCTTCAGCAATAAGGACTTTCCTCCTACCTCTTAGGGGCAACCATGGGCAACAGCAATCACCTGTAATGTTTTGGGAGTTGCTTGGACTACATCGACCAACCGCTCAAAAGAGGGCTTCTTATGCCTGGTGTTGAGTTTTTTGTTAGATGGTCTCTGTGTCCTGGAGGAAGCATTGTTAGCCCAGATGGGAAAATACATTTAAGGTGTATTTGTAAATTTATGCACCCATTTATGTAAATTATAGATATTTTCCTGTGGTTTCCTCTTCTAGATATTTTATGCGATGAATTACATGTAATCTTTTGTACCTCTTATCTTCAGTTAGGATAATGTTTTCAAGCACACATGCCTAGAGACCATTGTGTGAATATACTACATTTGGGCTTATTCCGCATTTTGGCTAGTATAAAGAATGTTATTATAAGCATTATGTACAAGTGTTTGTGATGGCACGTACTTTAATTTCTCCTTGGTATATACCTAGAAGTAGGATTCTTAGATCCTGTGACAACTAATCTAATCATTTGAAGCTGTGTTGTATTGATTCCCAAAGCACCTGCCCTAGGAACTTTGATTTAATTTCTTTTTCTTAATTCATACTATGTAAATGTTAAGAAACTCCGGCTACATTACTTATTATGGATGGACCCCACTGTATTTTTGATTTGCATTTTGGAAGACTACAGATGTGGAATGTCTTTTCACAGGGTTATGTAAATTTTTATGTCTTCCTACGCAGAAATGTACATTCAGATCCTTTGTTCAGTTTAAGTTGACATTCTGCCGTGTTTCGTAAGTTACAGGGGTCCCGTGGATTCTCCTTTTCCATCTCACTCTGTTTCCCGTTATGCTGGGAAGCAGTCTAGCTGTTTGTCCAGCCCATCTGTCTTTATATATTCACTATCCGTCTCTCTTGATAGCCCCTGATTTACGTACTTCCCAGACCCCCACTCATCACTTATATTGAATCTTTCTTTCAGCAGTGTGGCTTGAACCCTGAGCATCGCACATGCTAAGAAAGCAAGCTACTGATGGCTCAGCTTCATTCCCAGCCTGAGATTGAGTTTTCTTCTTTTAAATGACAGGGTTTCTCTGGATAGCCCTGGCTGTTCTGAAACTAGCTTTGTGGAAGAGGCTAGCCTGGAACTCAGATCCACCTGCCTCTGCTCCCCAAGCGCTGGAATTAAAGGCGTTCGCTACCACCACCTGGTTCATGCTTGGTTTTTTTTTTTTTTTTTTTTTTTTTTTTTTTTTT
>NW_026067935.1:1230580-1237688 GCF_014885135.2 Alexandromys fortis
TTTTTTTTTTTTTTTTGTGGGATCAGACTCAGGTTCTCATGCTCACAGAGTGTGTTCTTTATCAATGAAACTAATGCCCTAGTCCCCCCGAGGACACACATAATATTGTTCATTAGCAGATTTTGTGCTGTTTATCCATTAACTAACCATAATTTTAATTTATTTATTATTATTTTCTGAGATAGGATCTCACTATCTTGCCCTGGCATCCCTGGAACTCACTCTGTAGATCAGTCTGGTCTCAAACTCAGAGAGATCCACCTGCCTCTGCCTCTTGAATGCTGGGATTAAAGGCGTGCGCACTACTATGCCCACCTTATTCTTTATTTCTAATCAGTTCTTCTGTTAATTTCTATACTATCAACAAAACAGCTTTCATATCATCTTGCCAATATTGTCTATGTGTTCAGTATAAAGATAATGTGAGAAAATTATGTGGGACTCACTGCATTCAGCCTGCCTCTGCCTCCCAAATGCTGGGATTAAAGGCCTCTGCTATCACTGTCTGGAAACTTGTATCATTTTTATTTGTTTAGGGGCTGCTACCTTTTGCTGTGGTAGGAAGTATGGAGGAGGTGAAAGTTGGAAAAAGAATGGTCAGAGGTCGTCAATACCCATGGGGAGTTTTGCAAGGTAAATAGGAGAGCGCGTTTAAATCTCATGATGATTAAATCCAGTATATACTGGGCTATCCATCCGTAGTCTCAAATAGCATTTTGATCTGGGCCAGTGTTGAGAACTCTTAACTAGCTAGTAGGTTAGTAGTTGCTAATGAGCAACACAGATTCCATTCTTATGGTACAGTTGTTCTCAACTTTCCTAATGTGGCGACCCCGTTAATTCCTCATGTTGTGGTGACCCCCAAAATAAAATTATTTTGTTGTTATGTTAGAGCTGTAATTTTGCTACTGTTATGAATCATAAATATCTGATATGTAGGAAAACCAACATGAAACTTCCAGGGGGGTCGCGATCTACAGGTTGAGAACCATCGCTACAGGATTTTGCCAGAAGCTGACTTAGACCCACACCTACAAAGTCTCCTCGTTTAACCAATGTGCCACACGCACACGGTCTCTGTCTTCCTGAAAGGTGCCATTCAGAATGTTCGGGCTCAATTTAACAAAACTGAAGAATAGGTACTAGTGCCTACAAGAAAAAATTAGCACCTATTACCTAGATCCACCTGCCCAGGATGGCACCGCCCACATTGATCTGGACCCTTCTACACCAATTAGCAATCGAGAAAATGCCCTACAGACACGCCCACAGACCAATCTGATTGGAGGCAATCTCTCCATTCAGGTTCTGTCTTTCCCGGTCTGTGAGGTTGAAAGCAAGATCAGATACCACATAGACTAAATAAATAGTAGAAATAATTGGTGAGCTCAAAGTTTTTGTTTTTGTTTTAATACGCAGATGAGAGAAGGAGAGACAGCGAAAGAGAGCGAGAGAGGGAGAGGGAGAGGGAGAGGGAGAGGGAGAGGGAGAGGGAGAGGGAGAGGGAGAGGGAGAGGGAGAGAGAGAGAGAGAGAGAGAGAGAGAGAGAGAGAGAGAGAGAGAAGTGGAATTGAATGATGAAAAGTTGGAGACGGCACTAAAAAAGAGCAAATATTTGGACTGAGAACACCCAAAGCGGTAGAAAGTTTATTCAGCACAATACTAACCAAAGTCTTCCATAACGGATTGATACCGATTTCCTTTTGACCAGTGGAGAATGAGAACCACTGCGACTTTGTGAAGCTCCGGGATCTGCTCCTGTGCACGCACATGGAAGATCTGAAGGATCAAACACACTCCCACCATTATGAGTGCTACAGGAGCAGCAGACTACAGCAACTGGGCTTCAGCGACACGGGCCCCGACAGTCAGCCAGTGAGGTGAGGGAAGCCTGTGCTGGCTAGCGAGCCGGCTCAGTGGTTCCTTAGTGCTTGCTGCTCTTGCAGAGGACCCCGGTTCAAACCCCAGCACCCCGCTTGCTGCCTCCCAGCCATCTGTAACTCCAGTTCTAGGGGACCCAGTGTTCTCTTCTGGCTTATGTGGGCACCTGGCCTATATAAGCTATATTGACATCCGTACAGATAGACACTCATATACATAAAATTAAGAGTAAACAAATCTTAAAAAAGACGTTGCTTAGCCGGGCGATGGTGGCGCACGCCTTTAATCCCAGCACTCGGGAGGCAGAGGTAGGCGGATCTCTGTGAGTTCGAGACCAGCCTGGTTTACAGAGCTAGTTCCAGGACAGGCTCCAAAAGCCACAGAGAAACCCTGTCTCGAAAAACAAAACAACAACAACAAAAAAAAAAAACAAACAAAACAAAACAAAAAAAAGACGTTGCTTTACATACAAATTGATCCTTTAGGATGCCCTTAAAACCACCAGGTATGTTCATCCAAGAAGGATGAGGTGGCTCGTGATGAACTCTGAGGTTTTTAATAGTTCTTGGACTGGGATGGGGAGGCATCAGGAGCAGCATCATGACAGGGCTCAATTATAGGTTTGAGTGTGTCCAGTATTGCATGTTTTGAACTGTGAGCTCCAGGGGAAGGCACTATGTTTTTTAAAACATTTGTATCTATTCAAAATAGAGGTTCATGGAAGGATAATCAAGTATTGGCATTTATTAATAAAAATAGACAAAGGTTTTGGAGAAGAGGTTGCTGGAAAAGCATTAGAAAGAAGTTATACAAATGCTGGAAGTCAGGTGAAAAGCCAATGAAAAGAACAGTTACGTCACAGCGACAACATTTTGGCTACAGAAGTACGGACGGTACTATTGGATTACGTTCGTGTTGTAGCTGCCATGGTTGCATTTAAGATAATTTAAAATTTTTACATTTATTTTATTTATTTATTTGTGTATGTGTGTGTGTTCACGCATGCAGAGGTCAGACAACAACTTGTAGGAGTTGCCTTTCTCCTACCGCATAGGTCCTGGGGATCAACTAGGATCTTTTTGCACAACAGCAAGTACCCTTCCTTACCTGTCGAGTCATTTCAACGGCCCTTTATCAGTGTTTTAAATATAAGGATGATGAACTTTTGCTTTTAGTTTCCAAGAGATGTATGAAGCCAAAAGACAAGAGTTCCACGATCAGTGTCAGAGGGAGGAGGAAGAGCTGAAGCAGACGTTCATGCAACGGGTCAAGGAGAAGGAACTGACCTTTAAGGATGCTGAAAAGGAGGCACGTATCACCCACCTCACATCCGTTCTCTGCGCCCTGTTCTTTGAGGGGGCGGGGATGAGCTCCGGGGGATTCTTATTTTGGAAGAAACTTTCCATTTCTCTAAAAGTAGCCATTCATACACAGGATCTTAAAATAGCATTTATGAAATGATAGGCTGAAATGATACTTTTTTTCCCCTGAGCATTTTGAGAATTTGTCTTTTAAGTGCCCCGTGTCTCTGACTTCCCTCTCAGCTCACCCAGCGCCTCTTCTGCTTACAGCTCTGCCAACAAGAACCCTACAGGGACTCTTGGGGCCTGCCCCATCTCCACAGTTTCAGCAGGCATCGTCCTAAGTGGAGTTCCCTCTATAGTAGCTATGATCCCGTGACAGGGCCCCTAGGCTCTCTATGATGTCTTTTGAAACCTATGAGGAGACTTCTTAGCTTCACGGCTCTTGCCTTGTGCATGCCCATAGAGTCATCATCACATGACAGAACCCAAGATTTATCGTTTGTACCTGCTAGAGCGTCAATGCAGACATGCCGTTCCCAATTGATTTTGGCTGGAGCTTAAGGAGTACTGTGCGCTACACAGCAGTGAATCCTTAAGTCACTGGGACACCTGTCCAGATAGCTTGCCTCAAAGACCTCCCGAACACCTCAGGGTCATTCTCCATTGCTTTCATGACTAAAACTGATCTCTAACTATGCTACTCTCTTTAGCAAAGGGCTGCCTCGACGTAGCCACAGTATTCTTTGGAAAACTTCCTTATATTGCAATTTCAGTTTTCAATAATTTTACTATTTCCATTTAGTTATGAATTCACTCTTTAGTTTTGTTTTTGATCTGCCTGCCTCTGATTCTCAAATGCTGAAATCAATGGCTTTGTACCATTACTGCATGGCTTCAATCTTTAGTTTCTGTTCCCCACCCCCTCTCCCCTTGAGACAGGGTCTCTCTGTGCGATCCTGGCTGTCCTAGAACTACTGTTGCTTAAAGCTGACTCTTTATCCTTTCTGGTTTGTTGTTTAAGTTGTGTGACAGTATTACTGTGGAAACACAAACACACATCTCCTTACCCTAGATAGGACACTGATGACTCTCTAAAGTGAGGAGACAGCAGAGAAACCAGCCATCCCCCTTGGTGATAACTCATGTCACACACTCAGGAAAAATAAGGGAAAAACCTCTCAATAATAATAACAACATGTGTCCAGTGTTTGCTAGTGTCCAAGGGGAAATTGGCCATGAACAGGCATCACCCCGCCCTCCCATTCCTATTGCCTTATAAAGTTTTATGACCTCAAGTTACATTTTGATTAATTAAACACGCTTCACGAAGACAGAAATATCAAGGTTTGGGTGTTTGGACAAATAGGAACATTTACAGTATAAAATATTGTCACAGTTATCCAAAGACAATCCTGGATCGCTTTTACCAGGCAGGTGTTAACCAAGGTTGTCTTGTCCTCCTGGCAGGATTGCCTTACCCTGCTAAAAGTCCTGGGAGGGCTCCCTAAGCTGAATTCTACTTTGTATTATTTAATATTCCCTAAAAGAAACTTCATGGGTCCTTTATAATATCAATTTGTTATTCTCAGTTTCTCCTATTCCAAGTCCAACATGGGGAATCCATTAGCCCTGTTGGGGGTGACTTCAGGAAGATGGGTGAGATGTTACTTACAGAAGCAGAAATAACTCAGAGACAGCTACATCACCAAAGCCACCCAGCAAGGACAACAAACAGCTCACAAGAGCTGGGAATCTGGAGCCTACTGCACAGCCTGCAAGTAGCTCAGCAGGTTGGAGAGCGTCCTTTTCAGCTAGCTCAGGTGGTCTGAGCCTCTTCCAGGTAGCTCAGCGGCTCCCCCTGCTTCTTCCAGGCAGCTTGTATGTCTGAGAGTGTCTCTCAGCATTCCCCACAGCTTATATAAGCCCAGGGAGAGGCATGTCTAGTGAATCTGGTCAGTTTTAGGGACTTCCTGAAGCTATCAAGGATCCTGGACCTCAACTGAACTTGACTTTCCCTGCAGGATGGAATCCTTGGCCTCACTAGGACCATCTGGTGATTTACCTCCTTCTAAACATGCTGTGTTGTAACTAGCTTCCCTCCAAGATGGAAGGTTTGAATCGTGGAGTAAAGTGATACACAACAGTATATTTTTGCAAACGTATCTCCTGAACAAACTGGCTTCTTTGTTATTATTCAGAGAGATTTTTTCTACTATAGATTTTGGCTGAAAGTTTCCTTTTTCCTCGATGAATTATTATCATTAATCTTTGTCTATATGCCCATGTGCATGTGTGTTAGTGTGTGTGTGTGTATAAGGAAAACATTTTCTTGTAGGCAATGCTCTATTGAATACTGTCTTAAAAACATCAAATACTTATGTTTTAGTTAGTCTAATCCACTTACAGTTAAAGTGATTATTGATCGATGGGAACTTAATGTTGCCATTTTACTGTTGGCCGACTGTATCGCCAATTCCTTTGTTTCCTCTCTTGCAGTCTTTATCTGTTATTTGTTAATGTTTCTGTAGCCTCATGCTTTGCTTATTTTCTCTTTATCTTTTGTGTACCTCTCATAAGGGTTAAAAAGTTTTCAGTGTTTTAAACCAAAGTTACTGGAAGTTGGGCCATTTAGATAGCTCAGCAGATGAAGGCACTAACCGCCAATCCTCATGACCTGAATTCCATCCCTGAGACACATGGTGGAAGGAGAGAGAAGTCACTCTTGCAAGTGGTTCTCTGACTGACACACTTGCATTGCAGCTTGTGCTTACCCCACCCCATATGAAATAAATTAATAAATACAATTTTATTTTTATTTTTCAAAAATTAGGGGAGGTGAGTTTTACACTAACTTCCTGCATTAGATTTTAATATACAAGACCAAACCAGAATGGAATAAATCACCCACGCTAAGTGATGTATAATCAAATTAGGCTTCAAAGTGGACCAGTTTGGGGCCAGCAGAATGGCTCAGGAAGTAAGGGTGCTTGCTGCTGAAGCTGAGTTAGATCTAACCTGAGTTAGATCCATGGTGGAAGGAGAGAACCAACTCCAGACAAAATAACAAGAGAATATAGTCAGCTCAAGTTAGCGGAGTAAAACTTTGATTCAAACCTGTAACAAAAGCCAAGTGGAGGTGGTGCATGCCTTTAATCCCAGCACTTGGGAGGCAGAGGCAGGATCTCTGTAAATTCAAGGCCAGCCTAGTCTACAAGAGCTACTTCCAGGACAGCTAGGACTGTTACACAGAGAAACCTTGTCTTAAAAAACAAAACAAAACTAAACAAAAAACCTATAAGAAACCAACTTTCAAATGCCCATCTGGATTTTGCTACCTGCTTCTGCTTTCTTCTTCCGCCTTTCAACCTCACCCTCATCTCCTTGACACCCTCATGTTTCCTATAATCTAATAATATAAAATATAAATATAATAGGTTTAGAATGGTCCACTGATCAACTCTAGAAACAAAACTAGAAACCAATTATACTATGACATTTAGTTTTTGTAATTTTAGGGAGCACAGTAGTGGTACACTTGACCCCCCTTTTTTTCAGAGATAGGGTTTCTATATATAACTGTCCTGGCTGTCCAGGAACTTGCTTTGTAGACCAGACTGGCCACAAACTCACAAAGGTCGCTTGCCTCTGCTTCCCAAGTGCTGGAATTAAAGGTGTATGCCACCAGCACCCAGCCCTGGACCTCCTTTAAGGGCTTCCATTTATCTTGTAGAAGTCCAAGGATTTTAAAGAAGTGTTTCTTGGGTCATACACTGCCTTTTGGATTTCACAAATCTTTGTGACTCTCCTTCTCCTTCTCCTTCTCCTTCTCCTTCTCCTTCTCCTTCTCCTTCTCCTTCTCCTTCTCCTTCTCCTTCTCCTTCTCCTTCTCCTTCTCCTTCTCCTTCTCCTTCTCCTTCTCCTTC
>NW_026067935.1:1237816-1318067 GCF_014885135.2 Alexandromys fortis
TCCTCCTCCTTTAAATAGCTGCAGGACAAATTTGAACACCTGAAGAGAATCCAACAAGAGGAGACCCTGAAACTGGAAGAAGAGAGAAGAAAATTAGAAGAGCAAATCATAGATTTTTATAAAATGAAGGCCGCCTCTGAGACGTCGCAGGCGCAGGTGTACACCAATGTAAAGAAGGACAAAGATCGCAAGAAATGATCTCTTCTTACCATTCCGGCTGCTTGGGAGTTCACTATCCTCTCTTCATGGACCCGTGAACTTGTCTGCATAGTCCTTAACTTTGACTGGAAGTCTAATCTTTTCAGCAATTATTTAGCATGTGTGATTTTGTACTAGAGTGCCAAATTTTTGGGAGGAAGATGCCATGCGTATCTTGTGAGGTGTTGCAACATGGACCAGCACTCCATGGTTGTGTTTATTAATCAACATAGCCAAGAAGTATCTAGCATAGTATAGACATGTGTGATCAGACAGAGGACCTATCTTTGCCACCAATGTGCCTTCGACTTCAGTAGTGACTTTGACAATTAGAGTTTTTACTTTGTGTGTGTGTGTTTTGTTGTTTATTTTTTCAAGACACGTTCTCACTATGTAGTACTAGCTGTCCTTGCTAGCACTTTGTGTAGATCAACCTGTCCTTGAACAGCGATACTCCTGCTTCTGCCTCCCAAGTGCTGGGATTATAAGTGTAAACCAGCATGCCTAGCTCTATTGAATTTTTCTTGAGGATGCATAGGCATATAGTATTGTTGTAAAAGATGATTATTAGTTATTCCCTTATCAAATTCTATTGATGGCTATTCTTGATAACTTTAATTGCAATGGAGCATTATGTTTTGATTCGAACTTCTATGCTTTGGTGCCATACTTGTAGAAGTGAAAATGAAAGGTTCAAAATCTAGATGGCAGCAGACTATAGTGATAATATTAATTCCTAAAGATTTTGGCTGTATGCTAAAAAATTATCACCATGTACAGTATGGGATATAGTTCTTTGTTCTGTTTTTAAAAATGTCCTGATTTTATAAACTGAGGTGAGGGCTTTTTAAATTTAAAACATTTTTATCAGTTACTTATTTGATGTTTTGGTGTGAGCCTAGCCTTTAGTGGCTGAGCCATCTCTCAAGCCCCAGTTACTTATTTGAATGTGGTTGACCTTCCCCATGCCGACCCATTCTATGACAATGCAGCCTTTGAAGAACTTCGTCTCTGTGTACTTCAGCCACATTTGGATCAATTCTTTCTTAATAGTCCCAAGCAAAGTAGGGTTCTAATGAAATTTTAATATTGCATCCATTTCAAACGCAGCATTTAAGGCTATCACTATATACACTCAAAACCCTTTATAATTTATACTTATAATATCTCCGTGAAAAAGTCTTATGTGAAAAGTGACAAGAAAGAGAAACAAACCCATAAACAGTTTCATATTTATTGGTAAGTCATCTTACAAGTGGGGTGAGAAAGACATATAATACATGGCTATCATAGTGCCAACAATAGAAGGACAAAGATCCCTCTTCTGATCATTTATATCATTTATGTATTCATTCCTAGGCTTAGGACAATTCTAAATGCACAGTGAATACTATTAGTTAAGTAGATCCTCCCAGTAGCAGTGTGTTACCTGCATTATATACATGGATAGTTTAATTTAGATAATTGACTTTTTTATTTTTTGAGAAAGGGTTCCTTTGTGTATCCCTAGCTGTCCTGGAACTCACTCTGTAGGCAAGGCTGGCCTTGAACTCCACCTGCCTCTGCCTCCCGAGTGCTGGGATTAAAGGCGTGTGCCACCACTGCCCAGCTAGGTAATTGACTTTCAAACATAATATAGTGTATCACTGTTTTCAACATAGCTGCGAGTTATATTGCTGAAATGCTTTTCTATGGCCATTCTTTAATCTTAATGCACTTTGTAAAATTGGAACTGACAATGTTATACAATAGATAACATCAATAAAATTCACGCTGTGTGCTAGCTGTCGGCTCAGTTTACAGCAGGGTGGGGGTGGGATAGAGATCAAGACAGATGTGGCTAAGAAGCATTCCCAGTGACTAACTTCTTCCAGCTGTTCCTCATTCCCCACAACTTTCTTGCTCTTCCCAAATAACATCACCGAGTCCTGAACATTGAAAACATGAACATAGTGGGAAGTTTCCAGATTCAAGCCACACATCTGTCAGTGGACCAAAATGGCATGGCTGTCTCATAATGCAAGATGGATTTACCCCATTTACAAAAGTCCCCAAGCTCTATCAGTTCGCACGGTTTTCTGAAGTCTAGGTCCAAAGTCTCTTGTGTCTGAAGACAAACTCCTAGGTGTGATCCCTATAAAATAAAATAAATAAAAACACAAGTTTAGTGTCTCCAAGATAAAATACCAGAGTTCAAACCTCTTTAAATAGAGGAGTTGGGAGTATAGAAAGGAGGGATTGGGTCAAACCAAGACTGAAAACCAGCAGGGCCAGCTCTATGTTCAGCTCTGGGGAATTTGTGTTGCTAGCATCTGAGCTCCAATGGGTGTGGGCAGTCTCATCTCTGTGGCCTTGCCACATGGCCTCTCTTAGGTTGGCTTCATTCATTCCCTGTAACTTTTCTCAGAAAACAGTTCCTTTCTCCTCCTCCTCCTCCTCCTCCTCCTCCTCCTCCTCCTCCTCCTCCTCCTCCTCCTCCTTCTTTTTTTTCTTCTTCTTCTCCTCTGTATATCTTCTCTGTATAGTGTATAGTCTTGGCTGTTCTGGAACTCACTCTGTAGACCTGTAGAGGCTGGCCTCGAACTCACAAAGATCCTCTTGCCTCTGCCTTCTGAGTACTGGGATTAAAGGTGTGCACAACCACTGTCCAGTCCAGAAAACATTTCTTGGTCCTAGAGTCTTCAAGAGTGACGTCTTGAAGCTTTAGCTCCCCTGCATTCCTTGTGACAGGGTTCCATGATGTATCCCTAAATGGCCTGAAACTTGTTATGTAGACCAAGTTGGCCTCAAGAGCACAGAGGTTTGTCTGGCTCTGCCTCCCAAGTGCTGGGATTAGTGTGTCCATCACAGGCTCCGTTTCTAGCTTTCCTACAGCTTCATTCACTGCCCTCTCCTGCAGTCAGTTTGATTCTGATACACATTGCCTGCCTTCTCAGGTCTTCCTTGCAAATCCCAGTGGGACTAGGAGGTGGTGGTGGCACAGGCCTTTAATCCCAGCAATTGGGAGGCAGAGGCAGGCAGATCTCTGTGAGTTGGAGGGCAGCCTGATCTGCAGAGTGAGTTCCAGGACAGGCTCCAAAGCTACAGAGAAAACCTTTCTTAAACAATACAAAACAAAACAACAACAAAACCCCAAAACCAAACCAAACCAAACCAAAACAACAACAAAAACCCAGTGGGGGCCATAGTATGCATAGTGTAGTGCATAGATATCTACAAAACCAGTACCTAGTGGATGACACCATAGCCAACTACCAGCTGGAGCAGTAGAGAGTCGCTCTTGGAGCAGCGCTACAGCAACTTCTAAGTGCTTGGGAATCCAAGCCCAGGAAACTTGTCTTTGGGTGGACTTGTGGTAGCAGGGTTCCCCACTGGCACTCTCTTCTCAAAGAAAAGTCTTTCAGATGAGCTAACAGTTTGTTATCCTGGAACCTAAGGTAGGTGGCATTTGGTTAATTTGTCCCAGGCAAAGTTCTTGGCGTCTCTTAAACAGACATAAGACTAAATTTTTAACAATAAAATTTTCAAGTCCATGACTTTTAATTTGAACCTTTTCTGGCCAGGGACCATGTTTTCCAAATCATTATGTTCTGTATCTTTTTTTTTCTTCCAAATTTCTCACTGTCTACCTGACTAAAAGCAGTCAGCAACAATCATGCCCCATTTGAATGTCACGCTGTACTGAAATTTCCTCTGGCAAATTAACACCATTAAACTCAGCGCCCCACAAAGCTTCAGAATGTGAACAAGATATATACAAACTCTTTGCCTATAGTTAAGAAAAATGGCTTTTGATCCAATTCCCAATAAAATTCTCTTTCCATCTGAAATCTCATGAGCAGTTTTAGTTACTGCAGATATTCTGGTTGTATTAGTTACTATAGATATTCTGGTTGTATAAGTTAGTACTGATATTCTGGTCATATTAGTTAGTACTGATATACCGGTTGTATTAGTTACTACTGATATTCTGGTTGTATTAGTACTGATATTCAGGTTGCATTAGTTAGTACTGATATTCTGGTTATATTAGTACTGATATTCTGGTTGTATTCATTACTACTGATATTCTGATTGCATTAGTTACTATAGATATTCTGGTTGCATTAGTTACTACTGATATTCTGGTTGCATTAGTTACTTTGCTGTTACTGTGATAAAAATACACAAGCAAGGCAACATTTAGAAGGAGAGTTTATTTGCGCTTACATCTTCAGAGGAATGAGTCCACCAGGGTAAGGAAGCATGACTGCAAGCAGGTATGGTGGCCAGAGCAGGAAGCTGATGGATCACGTCCTCAACCTCAGTCCCAAAGCAGAGAGAGTGAACTGGAAGTAGGGTGAGGCTATGACATTTAAAGCCCACCCCCAGTGACATACTTCCTCCAGCAAGGCTGAACCACCTCCCCAAGTGATGCCACCAACAGGGAACCCAGTGTGCAAATGCTCGAGCCTCTGGGGGATGGTTTGCTCTTCTGAGCTCCCCCCAAAGTCATCTATTCAACAGTCTAGGGTTTCTACACAGCTCTAAATTCACCCAAATTTCGTCTACAGACTAGCTGAAGGAGCCTAAGAGCCTCATGGTCAGGCTTAGTCTCAAGAACCACACTTCTCTGGTACCAGTCTCCTTTCGCCCCTGTCTTAGTTACTTTCATGTGGCTGTGATCGAATGCCATTGTAAGGGAATGAAGGAAGGGAGAGTTTCATTTGGGCTTATGGTTCTGGAGGGAGAAGAGTTCATCGTCACCAGGCTGGGGAAGTGAGGCAGCCATCAGTAAGGGCTTCCATATGGAAGCACAAACAGGAAGCAGGGAGTGCCAACTCAAAATGGCACACGCTGCCGTTAAACTCTGAACACCCCCACATACTTCCTCCAGCAAGGTCACACTTCCTAGGTCACACTCAGTTTGAGCCACACTTCCTCAGGCAGCACCAGCTGGGGACCAGGGATTCAAATGCCAGAGACTATGGGGGACATTTTTCATTCAAACCACTGTACTACAGATTGCATACATACAACCCCCCCTTTCCCATTACTGTGGACAACTTACTGGACACAGATAACTTACAAGAATTGCAAGAATAAAGATTTTGGCTAATGGTGTTTAATAATTCAGTCTATTCATATTGAACATAGGTGTAAGCAAGGGCTAAAAATAGAAAGGGAAGCATTTAGGAAAAAGGGAGTATATGCTTGGGTGCAGGTATAGACCCCACCTTGCTTTCTTCAGTAAATGGTATGGTTCCTTGGGTGTACTGGGTGGGACGACAGCTGATCCCGTGGAACTGAGGGTCAAAAAGATTTCATTAGCTTTCATGAGGGTATGGTGGCATTGAGTCATCCAGTTTCCTCAAAACAACCCCCCCAAACAAACAAAACCCCACAAAATCAACAACAAAAGAGTTAAGACATTGTTTTTTTTTTTCCCTTTTGTAAATGAAGTTCATGATCTTGTTTGTGTAATTCCCCGACGGTTACATCTGGGAATTAGTAAGGTCCTATACACAGACCATAATCATGGCTCACTGTATTTTAACATTCTTATTTAAAATGTCTGGGTTTTTGTTGGTGTTTTGGTGAAACAGGATCTCGTTATATAGCTCTTACTGGTCTGGAACTCTGTAAAACTGGCCTGGACTCCAACTCACAGAGATCCTGCCTCTACCTCCCACGTCCTGGGGTTAAAGGTGTGACTCGCCTCTTGAAATGTCTTAGTGTAAAAGGTATATTGTCGTTATTAGGTAACCTTTTTAACACATTTTTTTCTTTGTGCTGATTTTTTTTTAAATTATGCTGGAATTCTTGGTTTTCAGCTGGCAAGAGTTTAATCAGGTTAGGGCCTTCTTTTTCTTTCCACCTCCTTGGATTGCTGATATTCACTGAAAGTGCAAATATGTCACGGGTGAAAGTCAGCCAACAAAGAGGCTCTGCCTCAAGGTGCTCGAATCAGTCATTTTGTCCAGACTCCGTCTCACATTGGTAACACGCGCTGTCATTCATGGCTTAAGAGCCTGAATCCTGGTCCAATCAGGGGTATCTGCTTGAGAGGAGGGCAGCTCGGTGGGCTTTGTGTGGGTGTCACCAATGTGGCTGGTGTCTGTCTCCTCCCTGGAGCACAGGGGCTCAGCGCTGGGAGAGTCACTCTGAGGAGGTTGGGACACCCGGAACCCGGAGATCGGGAACCTTGGCACCCGGACAGGCCGGACCGCGACACAGCGGAAACGAGCCCTTCCGGAATCCCGACATGGTGAGTGGGCCCGGCCTCCGAGTGGCGAGAACTGCGCTGCAGCTGCGGCCCCGCTCCCGATCTGTTCCGGTTGTGATGGCTCTCTCGGTCCCCCAGCGAGGGGACGGGGCTGGTGGTCCGCTGCCCCTCGGTGTCCTTTGCACCCCGGCTATGTGGCGATGGCGGGGTTTTGGGGACGACCCGACTCCCGATGTGTGGGTCCTGACTGAGAGGAGCTCTGGGCTGGGGGTCCAACCCCTTCCACCCACCGGTCCTGAGTTTCCGAACGCGTGGTCATCATCCATGCAGGACCCTGCCCGCGCAGTCTGCGGGGGCGGTAAAATTCTTATTACATTTTTTTTTTATTATATATGTGAGGATGTGTGATGTAAATGCAGGTGCCGTAAGGCCAGAAGAGGAATCAGATCCGCTGGAGCTGGAGTTGGGAGTGCTGTTGTGAGCCTCCAGGTATTTTTGCTGGGAACTGAATTGGGGTCCTCTTGGGGGTAGTAAATCCTTAAGATTCCTTTCCCACCCGCAACTCGCAACTGTCTGGCGTCTATTTCAAACAGACCCGTGTTTTATATACTAGTTGGTATTTTTTTTGCGGGGGGGGGGGTGGTTCAAGACAGGGTTTCTCTGTGTAGCCCTGGCTGTCCTGGAACTCACTCTGTAGACCAGGCTGGCCTCGAACTCAGAGATTCACCTGCTTTTGCCTCCGCTGTGATTAAAGACGTGCAACACCACACCCGGCTCTAGTTGGCATTTAAAAAAGATACCTAGTGTTGGGTTGGAACCTCCAGCTCGCTGGTATATGACACAGAAAGCCCCATTCCTATCTCTCGCCAAACCCTGCCATCTCAGAGAATTTCCAAGAAAGAAAAGGCGTCAAAAAACCCCGTTCCACCTTCTTGGTGACTATTGCAACTTCCTACCCTGTTGACTCCGGCAGCCCAAGTTCCCACCTAAGCATTCAACTTGATGTTCGGTTGGAACCTCGGGCTCACTTCTGCACGGTCTCCAGTCTGAGAAGCCCCATTCCTGTCTCTCCAAAACCTGCCCACTCGGAGAATCCCCAAACACCTAGGATTGTGATTGCTGGACCAAGTGGTCAATCAGTTTTTATTTAAGAACCGTCACACCCTTTTTAAAAAGAAAATTGCTATACAAGATTTATGACCCTACCAACAAAGTACAAGAGTTTTCTCTTACTCCATGTCATGTCCTTTTAAACACGACAGATCTCTTTATGCACACCAAGCTAACCTCGAATCATTTTGCAGTTTTTTGACAATAGCCTTTCTAACATCCCTGACAGCAGCAGATCTGTTATTTGCTATATTAAATCCCTGCTCTATGTTAATATCTAGAGTGTAGCCTGGAGAAATGGCTTAGCAGTTAAGAGCATGGGCTGCTCTTCAAAAGGTCCTGAGTTCAATTCCCAGCACCCACTTGGTGGTTCGCAACTGTCTATAGCTGTTGTCCCATGGGATACAATGTCTTCTTTGGTATGCAGATGAGCGTGCAGACAAAACATCCATATACATAAAACAGATACATCTTTTAAAAATATATATCCAGATTGTCCTGTAGCCCCTACCAGAGCGAGCAGCAAATTTCTTCCAAGGATGTATAGAATTCTGTGATGTTTTTGTTTCTTTAAATCTTTTTTTCTGGACTACTGGTGGCTTTAGGCCATGCATGGACTTATTCTCCTATTCAAAATGTCCTTTGGCTTGTGGTCTAAGGAGATTTGTATGTCCTATCTTCTTTGCTTTCAGAGCTTAAAGATACAGAATGTAGTCCTTGAACACAAGATGATGAAGTCTAGTGTGTGGACAAACTTCTTATGGGACCTGAGAGACCGAAAACTGGACAGGGGAGGTAGCTTAAGAAGTGCCGAGCTCTCCTTCTGCTCCTGATTCGGACATTGAGATTTCAGTCCGGTGCTCCAATGTGGGTCTCTGTCTCTGTCTCCTTTCATCGCCTGATGAAGGTTAATATTCAGGAGGATGCCTATATGTTTTTCTTTGGGTTCTCCTTCTTATTTAGCTTCTCTAAGAGCGAGCACGAGCAAGGAACTCAGGACCGCGAGGGGTGCACCCACACACTGAGACAATGGGGATGTTCTATCTGGAACTCACTAAGGCCAGCTGGCCTGGGTCTGAAAAAGCCTGGGTTAAAACAGGTCTCACTGAACATAGCGGACAATGAGGACTACTGAGACCTCAAGAACAATGGCAATGGGTTTTTGATCCTACTGCACGTATTGGCTTTGTGGGAGCCTAGGCAGTTTGGATGCTCATCTTACTAGACCTGGATGGAGGAGGGTGGTCCTTGGACTTTCCACAGGGCAGAGAACCCTGATTGCTCTTTGGGCTGACGAGGGAGGGGGACTTGGTTGGGGGAGGGGAGGTGGGGAAGAGACAGAAATCTTTAATAAATTAAAAAAAAAGAATTAAAAAAAAAAGAAGTGCCGAGCTCCCAGCCAGCCTGGTAGAAACACTGTTCTCTCTTTTCTCCCTGATGAACACTCGATGGGAACCCAAAGATAGCAGAGCAGTTGGCAATAGTGGGGAAAATGAGTGCTGAGAAAAACTGGGAAATTGGTGTTAAGGCCTTCTTTACCAGGGTCCCATTGGCTGCAGCAGGGAGTGTGTAAGCACCACTGTTGTTGTTCTTCTGTGTGCTTAGCCTCTCCTTTCCCAGCTCTAGGTGAAACTAATGAAATTTTCTTGAACGGATTTGCAGAGTACATGTGTGTGTGTGTGTCAATTCATAGGGGTTCATCAGCCACCTGCGTTTATTATATCATCTTGCCCCCTTAACCTATGATAAAGGAGTAAGTCACAAGACAATCCCACACCAGTCTGCAATTATGATTGATAAAAGGGTTATTTATTTAAAGGGAAAAACTTACCCATCACCGTCCTAGACAACAGCCCTCTGCACAACCAGGAAAAGAATCTGGTAGACAGTAGCAGAGTCAGAAGCAAGGGAGGGAGAGCATGCAACTGCTGCTTTTTTATGCCAAATAGACCACACCCAAGTGGGCTGATATCTTAAAGGCTACTGGCTGAAGGAGTGGAAGGAGCTCCAGCAGCACTTCTCCCTTTTGTTTAAGTAAGAGAGTTCTAAACCTACTACAAAATTATATACAGTAAGAACAAATACCTTATTCTAACTAGCCTAACTCTTGTATAATAAATAACTTGGCCAAGTCATGAGAGGAAAGTAACATTTATCTAGTCTTCAACCCCATCGAAAATCTGAGAAGGGAAATAATGTTAACTGGGTAATTAGGAAGTTCAGTCAAACAACTTCCAAAACATGCAACAAATCACAGAGACAACTGGCTACCTGGGCAATCACCCAAGGTCACGTTTGCAGCGTCGAAGCAACCAACTTTGGCTAAGGCCTAGAATAACTGACAGATTATTTTTAAAGGCAAGAAAAAATTTAAAACCATCTTACCCTGTCTTGTCAAGATTTGACAGTTCTGCATATCCATTTTCGGATACTATGTATTTTGTCAGTAGTTGAGGTATGGGCAGTTTCTTGCCCAGAGGCCTGCTTTGCCAAGAAGACAAGCTCCAAGTGGAGTGTCTTTGGTGCTCAACAATCTCTAGGGAATAGATCGGTGTTGCTGGGAGCAATTGTGTCTCTCTACCACAGAACTCTAAGTTAGATTAAATGCCATTTTCTACAGCTCTTTGAAGAGGTTGAAGATTATTTATACAGAATATAATCTCTACATATCTAAAAAAACAATTAGTCTAACTATAAATATGACAAACATAGATGACTATTAATCTATAATTCCTAATACCTATCTAACTTAAAGACTAAGACAATAAACAACTGTGTAATAAATGAGGACAGTGACCTCCAAATGTAAACAATGTACAAGTATACACTGTAATATGGTAAATATATATATTAATACATAAACAATATATAAGTATCTTAATCAGAGGTAGAAATATACATGCAATATGGTAAATATATATCAATATATAAAAATGTTTTAAATAGAGATAGAAGCATGATGCATACAATATTCAATATAATTTAACTTTGTATCCATATACAAGAATCTATGCCAATGTAATTTCTATAAACGACAACTCACAAATACCAATCTATTGTCCCATCATCCAATTTCCCTCTTTTTTTTCCAAAAGATCCCTGAGCTTATAAAATTCCTCCCCCAGCCATCAACCGTATACCAATTATAATCAACCCCTAAATGATGTCCCTAAACCCGAGGATAAACTTTGCTGGGAGAGGGGACGTCGTCCTCTAGAATTATTCATGAATGGTAATCACAGCATGCAGAGGGGAATACCACATTATCCTCCTATTTATTCTCTCTGCCTGCCAGCCTCGCCTAGCCCTCTACTGGCTGGCTATTGGCCATTTAGCTTTTTATTAGAGACCAATAAGGTGTCTTAGGCAAGCAAGATGAAACAGCAACACATCTTTACATAATTAAACAAATGCAACACAAACAAATGTAACACATCTTTACATCGTTAAACAAATGCAGGATAAACAAAACCCCATTTACACAGTTAAAGTAATATTCCACAGCATACGCAAATGTAATACGTCTTTTTTGTTTGTTTGAGACAGGGTTTCTGTGTAGCTTTGGAGCCTGTTTTCTGAAATGCACTTTGTAGAACAAGCTGACCTTGAGCTCACAGAGATCCAAATGCTTCTGCCTCCTGAGTGCTGGAATTGAAGGTGTGCGCCACCACTGCCTGGCCAAATGTAACATCTTTATGTAGTTAAATAATCCACAACAAACAAACTCACATTAGCCTCCTGGAGAACCATGGAGAGGAGAATCAAAGTGCTCCTGTTCATGCCAGATCCTCATCACCTAATCACAAACCAGAAGGAACCCGAGTCCCACCTATATTGCTGAGCATTGAAGAATACGAGCTAATATGTTTTGGGGTGATTTGGGGTCCTGTGTGTCTTACTTTCCACTTGATGTGACAAAACACGATGACCAAAGTTACTAACAAAAGAAAGTGTTTAACTTGGGACTCACAGTTCCAGAGGGTGAGAGTCCATGACCATATGGAGGGGAGCATGGCAGCAGGCAGGTGGCTACGGTGCTGGAGCAGTCGCCGAGAGCTCACGTCTTGATCAGCAAGCACAAGTCAGAGAGACAATAGCTCGGAACTGTGTGGACTGTTGAAACCTTAAGGTCCGCCCCCACCAACACACCTTCTCACCAAGGCCACACCTCTTAATCCTTCCCAAACAGCTCCACCAAGTGGGGACCAAGTATTCAAAAATATGAGCCATGGGGGCACTATTCAAACCACTACACCATGCTTATGTCCCCATTATTGAAGGCTATTAGAATTCTGTGACATGTTGAATACAAGCTATCTGGCAACCGGTACTGCCTTATAGTTTCTGATTCCAGTGTCCTCAGATGTAAAGTTCTATTTACAGTTTAAGCTATATAAATGCATACATGCAGTTGATGCTTGAACTTGGATACCACAAGAGAAAAGGAACTCCAGTCTGACCACTGGACCCACAACCAAGATGCAAAATAAGTTTCATTTAACCCGGAGTCCAGTGCTATGCACAACACAGAACACATGGGGTTGCCTCTTCCTGGAGTCCTTTATTTGGTGACTGACCTCTGACTAGGGATTGGCCTGCACCCAATAGTAGTCTAGCTTTAGATGCTTTGTGGTAGCAGTCTTAGGGCATTGTCTGTCCTGTACCTGACGGGACATGTTAGGGAAAGGCATTTCCTCACCTCTGGCATGAAAAGGAGGCATACAGGCCCTTCACTTCCCTGAGTTAGGAGGACCCATGGCTTTAAAGCTGGGTCTCCAGGCTTAAAGTAGAGTTTGGAAGATGTCCAGTTTCCCTGCCCAGTATAACTTCTTACAGGGGGAAACATACACTGCAGATTGTGGGGGCAGAGTGCCCACCACAGCTCTCCACAATATTGATAACCAAATATTGCTATGGAGTATGATCATTGTTAAATAAAAGCTGATTGGCTGATAGCTGGGAAGGAAGAAATTGAGCGTGAGAGCCAGAGAAAACTAAACATTGATAAAAATCGTGGGTTAATTCAAGTGTAAGAGTTAGCTAGTAATAAGCCTGAGCTATCAGCCAAGCCTTTATAAGTAATAGAGGCCTCTGTGTGGTAATTTGGGAAGTGGCTGCCAGGTATTTGGGAGTTGCTGGGGACATAAAGCTCTGTTTGTAATCTCCTTAATGGCTCATCTGTTCCTATCAGCCCCAACCCTTTCCATCTTTGCTGTTTAAACAGTCACGTCTTCCACAAACTGCTCAGGCTTTCTAATCATCTAGAAACTCAGTAGCATGGCATATGACTTTCTGTTCATTTCCCCCCCCCCCAGGAACCTTAGCTTGATACAGAGCATCACATTTGCTCCTGGTGGCCTGGGTAGTCTATTTAGTCTGCTGCACCTTTCCCCATCCCCGCCATGTCCCTTGTACTTGGCAGGCTGAATTTATCTGCTTGTCAGACTCACTTAGAGTGGTTAGAGTTCTTCCTCTTCATACAGATCACATTCTACTATGGAGCTCAGCAAAACCCTTGAAACAGCATACCACCTGAGGTTCCACGGTACTCCTAACACCCCCATCACCCCCGAAGCCCCATCCTGCTGGGACCCATCCCCGGCAGGGCAGGTCCCAGAAGATGGTATGAGGAGTCGGCAGGGGAAGGAGGTGAGCCAGGCTGTGGTGGTGCTGAGAATCTTGCAGCTGGACTGACAGGCAGCCAGAGTGCTTCTTTATTGATACAGAGTTTAGTAAGCAGGGATACATTCATATTGCTCTGAGACATAGATCATATCATTTTGATTTTGGACATGTGTTTCAGGTCACTTTTGCTCATCTTTTAGTCATCGTTAATAAACTATGACAGAACACAGTTGTCATTTCCAATTATTTTTCCTCAAGTTTTTACATCATTAAAAAATAGAGTCATCATTCTTATTCATTAACCCTATGGCCAAATTTTTACGAATCTAGAGGCATGTGACAGCCTGCTCTCAGGCTGGTAGCTTTTGTGGCTACAAGGACACTAGACCAGACCAAAATCTTCAAGCCAGCCTGAGCATATGGCCTTATCCCAAGCAGTGAATTATTAGCTCTTAATGATCAGAGTGCCCAAGAAAAATCCTCAGGCCAAAGATGCTGCAGTGATTATTCAAATTCTGGCATAACACAATGTGTATATTTTATATTTTTATAGAATTTGCTATATGTCTAATCCTGGTATTCCATTGTTCCTTGGTCACATGACCCCACAGTGCATGAGGTAGCTTTCCTAAGAAAGGGAGGTCCTGACCCCTCATTTCTTTATCATATTTCCACTCCATCCTTTGCTCACCAGTGTAAGTCCGTGTGTAGGGCAGAGGTAACTCCAGCTAATCTAACTTTATGCTCTATACGTCATGTGATTGCCTGAATGTGTCGTGGGAAGAGGCTTGCAGTCTGAACTGTGGCCAACTCCTTTAGCCCACTGAATCTTGTTGACTTTTTAAAGTTTACTTTGTCTTGATTATCTTGTTCCTGTATAAGTATAGGGACAAATGTTTCAAGAATGTCTCGTAGCCTCATAAAGAGACCTCTGGCTTCTTTATGTGTGTCACAACCTCCAAGGTGTAGGGAAGACCTTCAAGTAGATAAGGATGTCTCCCTAAAAGTGGGGGAGTAATGTGTTCAGAGCTTTTCTTTCTGGTGAAGCTTAGAAGCAGCCCTCCTGGGAGAAGACATAAATGATTCATAAGGACTTTCCATAATCCAATATCTCTAAATTGTACAAATATTAAAAGTCCCCCAAGTCTGCGACAGGAGATGAAAACCAAAGGTGACATGGTAGCCAACGTGCGGCTCTGCTTTGCTGGGTCTGTCAGGCAGCTGCTGGCTTTATCACTTGCCATTACCACCAGATACAGTTGTGTCGCCATACCATCCGTGAGGTCCTTCACCAGCCCTGAAGCCTCGTACTACCCCTTAGATCCCATGCCACCCCTGAAGCTCTGTACTATCCTGGAGATCCCATAACACCCCTGAAATCTCACACCCTAAAGCTCCACACCATTCCTGAGGTCCAAGCAGAATCGACATCACTTTAAAAACAAAACAAAAACCCTCTGCTGTGAACACGAACACAGTTGTATCAGATAACCCAATACTCATCTTGCAAACCCAGCTCTCATTAGGGCCTGTCTTTTCTGCTATTGCCTTCTAATCCCTGATGCTCATGGTCCCCTCAGGTAGTGACATCCAAGTGTCTCTAGTGGCCTGTGTAAGCCAGTCTACTAGGGACTGATTTCTCTCCCATTACCTAGCCCTAGCCCTAACTCTAACCCCAACTGAGAGTTTGTAACTTTTATCTCAAGTAGTTTCTTCACTTCAACAGTGTTGTGGAATATTAGTTTAATGATGTGTGGCGTTCTTTTATGTTGCATTTGTTTAACTCTGTAAAGCTGTGCTGCTTTGCTTGACTAAAATACCTGATTGGTCTAGCAAAGAGCTGAATGGCCAATAGCTAAGAAGGAGAGAGAAATAGGTGGGGTTGGCATGCAGAGAGGATAAATAGACGAAATCTAGGAACAGAGGGAGAAGCGAGAGAAGGAGAGGAGAACAGGGGCCAGCCACCCAGCTACCCAGCTACCCAGCCACCCAGCCACCCACCCAGCTACATAGCCACCCACCCACCCAGCCACCCAGCTACATAGCTACCCAGCCACCCAGCCAACCCAGCTAGCCATGGGAGTCAAGTTAGGAAAGCTGGCTAGAAACCAGTCAAGCTATGGCCATGCATTCATAAGTAAGAATAAGTTTCTGTGTATTTATTTGGGAGCCAGGTAGCATGCCCCCAAAGAGCAAACAAACAAACAAACAAACAAAAAATACCCCCCAAACAACTACACAGAAGTACTCAGATTGCCCCCAACCCTGTTCCTATGTCCCACAGTCTCACTAGTGAGGCTGGGAGGGACACATTTATTTCTTTCAAAAAAATTTCCCAGGTGGGCTGGAGAGATGGCTTAGCATTTAGGAGCATTTCTGTTCTTTCTGATGACTCAGGTTCAGTCCCTCACACCCTCCTGCAGCTCTAGTTTCAGGAGATCTAATGCCCTCTTTCTGGCCTCTGTGGGCACTAGCTACACATGTGGTGCCCGTACACATATGGAGGCAAACACATACACACACACACACACACACACACACACACACACTAATAATACAACCTTTTTGTTTTTTTAGACAAGGTTTCTTTGTAGCTTTGGAGCCTGTCCTGGAACTAGCCCTTGTAGACCAGGCTGGCCTTGAACTCACAGAGATTTGTCTGCTTCTGCCTCCCCAGTGCTGGGCTTAAAGATATGTGCCACCCCTCCCAAAGACTATAATCTTAAAGTCTATCCCAATTTAAGCGGTTCAGGTCCCACATATTCCCTTGTTATTAAGGCTCTGTTGGTGTGCTGACCATAGCCTTCCCCTTCTTAAAGACTGACCCGAGAAACATCTCCATCTCTTTCTTTCCTTTTTCACTTTTATTGATTCTTTGTGGATTTCACATTTTGCATCCCAGTCCCACTTATCTCCCTGCCCCTCCCATTTTCCCTCTGCCCTTGCAATCTCCCCCCCCTGCAAACTAAACCAAATTTAAAAGAACCAAAAACCAAACTAACCAACCAACCAAATGGACAAATTAAAAAACAACAGAAAAGAAGAATCTTATCATGGGAGCTGTAGTGTGGCCGTTGAGACTCACAGCTTACCCTTCAGTCCGTTCGTCTTCGCTTGCTATCTTCTCTTTTTGGTCACTCCTCTTCCTGTGCATGATCTGACTCTTCCCCTGGGCCCCGTGGGTTTGGATCTTAGGAAGGGCCTTTAGCACAGGTCTAACTTCTATTTTCCTTTCCTTGCATCTCTAAGAAACTGCAAGTTAATGCCTCCCTCTCTTCATTCCTATTCTCAACTTCCTTTGTGAAATTGGACGCCCATGCAGCAGATAGCATCCCCCTTCGATTTCCTCCCCTTGTTGTAACTCCTCTTGTACACTGGCAAATTCTTCTTGAGAAGATAGCTGAGCCTCAGTTGCATTTATTCTTAGCCACAACAAAGGCCACAGAGCTGAGAGACTACAGGCTGCCTCCCATCCCGTGCATGCTGCTTTCAGAGACTGCAATATATTTCCTTCCTTCCTTCCTTCCTTCCTTCCTTCCTTCCTTCCTTCCTTCCTTCCTTCTTTCCTTCCTTCCTTCCTTCTTTCATTCCTCCCTCCCTCTCTCTCTCTCTCTCTCTCTCTCTCTCTCTCTCTCTCTCTCTCTCTCTTTCTTTCTTTCTTTCTTTCTTTTTCCGAGACAGGGCTTCTCTATGTATGTAGCCTTGGCTACTTGGAACTCAATCTGTAGACCAGATTGGCCTCAAAATCACAGAGATCCATCTGCCATTGCCTCCCGAGTGCTGGGATTAAAGGTGTTTGCCACCATGTCTGGCTTTCTATGTATTCCTTATCTACCATTTTGGAGCATCCTTATACTCATATGGCAGACCTAATGTATCATGACACCATGCCGCCCCTTGTCACATACAGTTAGATGGCCACTCTGGGATTCCCAATCAAGAACACTCCACTCCTCAAGGAGATGACTGGCCTGTGGTTGGATATCCTATTCCTCATCACAGGGAACATGCAACCATTATGACAGGAGGTACACCATCCCCTACCATGTGAAGAAAGGTGGTCACACTGAGGTGGCTTCCATGGATGACCCACTCAGAGATCTGCTCCAATTTCATGTGTCATCATCCATCGCAGGGACACTCAACTACTCTTCCCAAACTCACCTGTGGTTCTGTGTGTTGTTCAACTTTTCCTGTGGCAGTGTAAATAAATGCTTTTCATTACATCAGGGTACCAATCACAGACCAAGGAAGAGATTCCCTGATTCACTAACGTTTAGTTTGCGAGACAGTGAGGTTGTTGAGGTTGCTCATCGGACTGTGGGTGAGATCACATCTGGAGTAAGGATAACCAGATGCAGCTGCATCTCTGAAAGCTCACCACAGCATGAGTGATGACACTGAATGCTGTATCCCTGGAGCCCGGGATTACACGGTCATTGTTCTGTCCATTTATTTTATTTCAGGAGCTGCTCTCATTCGAGGATGTGTCCATTGACTTCTCCCCAGAGGAGCGGGAATGCCTAGACCCTGCTCGGTGGAATTTGTATAGGGGTGTGATGTTGGAGAATTACAGGAACCTTGTCTCCCTGGGTGAGGATCTCTTCCCTACAGAATTCTCAAATCCCTTCCCTTGTAGAATATCTCTCAGGAACTTACTTACCCTTCTCACAAAGTCATGGATGAGATCCTTTCAGATTGTATTTCCCTTTAACATCTCCTTTCTTCATGGAGTATGTTTTTTTACTCTAGATTCCTGGTAATTTTAGCAGTTTGATGGCCTGTAGTTATCATGAACTGCATCTTCAAGTCCAAATGTTCCCTTTGATTTACTCATACGTGCAAGCGAAGCCTTATCTCCAAAGTGAAATTCTCCGTGTGTATTCTACTGTGTCTGGTAGGAGACAACTGGGGACATAATTTCCTAGAGTCTCCTATTGTGTCGTCCCCCTCCACGCCCCCAGCACAGTGTGAGCTGGGGAGATTCCAAGCAAACATCATTTCTGTTTTCCAATGAACAGGTCTTGCTGCGTGTAAACCTTACCTGGTCACATTTCTGGAGCAGAGCAAGGAGCCTTTGGATGTAAAGAGACAAGAGTCAGGAACCGTATGTCCAGGTAGGTAGGCGTGAAAGAATTCAAGGATGCAGTTGAGCAGTCCAAAGATCCAGAAGGAAGAGAGGCTTGGAGATATAGAGATTCGGAAGCCTGAGTCAGTGGCGATGACTTCTCAAGGGACTACACTTGTTTCTTTTACTAAAGGAGAAAACAAGCTGCCCTGTGTTCATCACACTGCTCAATCTTCTGCATCTCCTTCTCTAGGGACCTCCCAGCCCATCGCCAGTGACAGCAGTCCTTCTTTTGAAGGTCTGCATAATCTCCCCCCCCCCGATTTTTCTTTTCTTTCTTTGTGGGCCTCAGAAAATTATGCACATGTCTGCAGACCTCTGTGTTAAAGCCATACAAATGAAATATTAACACCAAAAAGAAGTTTTTCAGGCCGGAGAGATGGCTCAGAAAGAAGTTGACAGCACTTGCTGTCCTTCATATGACTTGAGTTTGATTTCCAGCATCCTCGTCAGGCAGCTCAGAACCACCCACCAAAGGGTGGTTCTCCATCTTCTGGCCCCTATGAACGCACTCACACACATGGCGTACCTTCACACAGACATGCACATGATGTGGATTAAAAGGTTTGCTTAATGTCGTTCATGTAGCTATTCATTGCAGTGCTGTACAGAGCTTTTTTATGTGAGATTTTAGTGCTTTTTTTAAAAAAAAAAACTGTCAATATCAGTCATTTAAAATGCACATTCTTCATGGGTATATTGCCAAAATTGAAAATCGTTTTAATCTGGGAGGTATTTTTCATGGTACATTGTTGCTTATTAAGAATTTTATGAAGTAGTTCTTTTTCTTGTTTTTCAATCCCATGGTCTATGTTCTATTTTATTTTAGAGTAGGTTCTTGAACACCAGCTGATAATAATTTTAGGTTTTTTTTTGTTTTTTCGAGACAGGGTTTCTCTGTGGCTTTGGAGCCTGTCCTGGCATTAGCTCTGTAGACCAGGCTGGTCTCGAACTCACAGAGATCCGCCTGCCTCTGCCTCCAGAGTGCTGGGATAATAATTTTAGTTTTTAACCTGTATTTTGCTGTTGGCTAGCAGTTTCTAATACTGTGTACATCGGGATAACAAAAGTTAATAATAAGTTAAATTAAAAAGTCTACTATTACTACAGTTTCAATAAGGTTGTATATACCTGTGTGTGAGAGAGAGAGAAAGAGAGAGAGAAGAGATGGTTCAGTGGGAAAGAGCACTTGCTGCCCAAGTCTGAGCAATGAGCTCTAGATCTCAGCTGTCATATAGTCGGGCACCTTCCTATATGCCTCAGTAATTGCAACATTAGGAGCAGTAGAGATGGGAGAATCACTGGGGCTTGCTGGGTGCTGGATGCCATCTTAGACACAAGCTATAAGATCATTTGGGAGAGACTCTGTCTCAAAACAAAAAGGCAGAGAGTGCTAGAGAAAGACTCCCATGCCTTTCTCTGGCCTTTCGGCACATGTATCCATCCATCACACACACACACACACACACACACACACACACACACACACACTCACATTTCTAACTGGCTGATTTTATTCTTTTGAAAGAGTCATTATTCTGTCATTAGCAAACAAGTTTTCCTTATGCCAAAAGTACAAATTTAATAAATATAGAAAGTTATCCCCCCTTTAAAAGTGGGGTTTCACTCTGTAGACTAGGCTGTCCTGGAATTTTCTATGTACTTTAAGCTAACCTTGAACTCATGACAATCCTCTTGCCTCAGATTTTCAAGTGCCAGTATTATTGGTGTGAGCCACACACTCAGTTCAACACTCCATTTTCCCTAACCTAAATGCTGATAAGGACATTGTGAAAACACAGTGCATGCGCAATGGTAGACCAGTCATCAAGGAGGGTCCTATCCTAGGTAATTATAAAGGTGTTCATATTGGAGAGAAAAACTTGTTAGTACAAGAATTCTACAGCTGGAATCATGGTTCAAATCTCAGTAAAGACCACTGTACTCCTTTTCCTAGAGGACCTCTGCAGATACAACCTGTCTGGGGAAGACTTTGCTCAGCACTCAGAACTCGCTACCCATCCACGGCCACCTGTTCAAGAGAAGTCTCAGAATCATAAAGAAGGTGGCAAAGCTTTTACTTATAATGCAACTTCTACTAGAAAACGGAGGGCTCCAAAAAGAGAGAAGCTTTACCAGTGTGAAGAATGTGGCAAAACCTTTAATAATAGTTCAAACCTCACTCGACACCAGATAATCCACACAGGAGCGAAACCCTACCCTTGCCAAGAGTGTGGCAAAGCCTTCAACAATGTTTCAACCCTGACCCGGCACCAGATGATCCACGCTGCAGAGAAACCCTACAAGTGTACAGTGTGTGACAAGGCCTTTCACTTCTCCTCGTACCTTAACCAACACCAGAGGATCCACTCGGGAGAAAAACCATATAAATGTCAAGAATGTGGCAAAGGGTTTTATTATCATTCAACCCTGACTCGACACCGGATAATCCATACAGGCGAGAAACCCTATGAATGCCAAGAATGTGACAAAGCCTTCAACAATAGGTCAACCCTGACTCGACACCAGGCGATTCACGCGGGAGGTAAGCCTTACACGTGTAACATGTGCGAGAAAGCCTTTCACAGCCCTGCCCACTTTCACCGACACCAGAAAATCCACTCGGGGGTGACGGCATATCGATGTGGAGATTGTGGCAAATCCTTTAGCTATTCTTCACGCCTTCATCGGCATCTGAGAACCCATGCGCGCGAGAAGCTCTATGTGTGTAAAGAGTGTGGAGAGGCCTTTAGCCGCTCTTCGCACCTTAACCAACACCAGAATATTCATTTTGCAGAGAAACCGTACAGGTGTAAGAAATGTGGCAGGGCCTTCGCCTGTTCTTCACAGCTATATAGGCACCGGGCAAGCCACAGCGCCGAGAAGCCCTACACCTGCCAGGAATGTGGCAAAGGCTATCACCGTCCCTCGTCCTTTGATCTGCACCAGAGACTGCACACCGGAGCTAGCCTCTACCGATGTGCAGAGTGTGGCAAGGTCTGTCGCTGCGCTTCACACCTTACCCAACACCGAAGGGTTCACACCGGGGAGAAGCCCTACCGCTGCCAAGCATGCGGCAAAGCTTTTAACTGTTCCTCACACCTTCACCGGCACCAGGTAACTCACACGAGAGAGAAACCCTTCCAGTGTAGAGAGTGCGACAAGGCTTTTAAGGACAGCGCGACACTTTGTCGACACGAGAGGATTCATACCGGAGAAAAACCCTATCAATGCAAAGAATGCGGGAAAGCCTTTAATAACTATTCGAATTTCATGCGCCATCAAAGGATTCATAAGTGAGGGAAGCAAGAGAGAGAAAACAATGTGATAAAGGGAACTGGAGAGATGGCTTAGAACCTGCACTGCTTTTGTGGAGACCAAGCTTGGTTGCCAGCACCCCTATTGGGTGGATTAGAATCTCTTAAAACTCCTGGGATCCAAGCCAAGCTTTGGCCTTCAAGGGCTCCTGCACTCATATGCACATGCTCCACACAGGCAAACACACATCTACATGTAATTTAAGAAAGAGTGCGACAAAAAAAATGTTTAAGTAATCAAACACCAATTTATAGTGGAATGAAACTAATAGACCGTACTGACCAAATTCCATCATTTTTTTAAAATTATTTATTTATTTATTTATTTATTTATTTATTTATTATGTATATAATATTGTGTCTGTGTGCATGCCTGCAGGCCAGAAGAGGGCACCNGTGTCTGTGTGCATGCCTGCAGGCCAGAAGAGGGCACCAGACCTCATTACAGATGGTTGTGAGCCACCATGTGGTTGCTGGGAATTGAACTCAGGACCTTTAGAAGAGCAGGCAATGCTCTTAACCACTGAGCCATCTCTCCAGCCCCAAATTCCATCATTTTATGTAAAAAAATTCTTACTAGATAGAACCTTTATAATGGATTATTAATTTATTTTCATTTGTTTGGATGCTTTGCCTGCATGCCCACCACATGCATGCAGTGTCTTTGGAGAGCAGAGAAGGGCATTGAATCCTGAAGTTACAGACAGCTGTGAGCTGCCGTGTGGGGACTGGAAGCTGAACCCAGGTCCTCTGCAAGAGCAGCTACGAACTGCTGAGCCATCTGTGCAGTCCCAGAAAATCTATATACGCAATGACTCAGAAAAGACCACTGTCCAGTATTCGATACCTCACAAGGGCCAGCTATTCAATTTGGAAATTCTTTTTACAAAATAAACAGATTATGCGAGCTTTCACCCATGTTTCAGCTTTTAATTTACTTACAGGAATTAGTGTAAGATAGAAATCCTACAAATACGTGAAATTTGGCAGAAAGTTACTGACATCTTTCCTGTGCTTGGAAGAAGCAGCTCACAGATACCAGAGTCATCAGGCAACTCGTCTGTGCGTGGAAGTAACTGCTACCATTTCCATTTAGTAAACAGCCCCAGACTGCTCAGACCTGCACAAGGCCCAGCTCTCAGGTCCTTCCAACAGACACACCAAGCCGCTTCCTGGGAATTATTGATGTATTCTCTGTAGATCATATAGTGGGCTTTGAATGTTGTATACACTGTATCGTGAAATTCATTTTAGAAAATAGATAAAGATCATTAATGTTTTATCATTAGCATATATTGAATGACTTCTCTTTCTGTCACAGACATTGAACCACTGTGCTCAAGAATACAGGCGGCAGATCCTACTTCACAGGGCATTAAGAAACTTACCGAATATTTTGAAGTATATTGAATGACTCATAGACCAAATGGAACTCCCAGTTCCATCACAGTATTAAAGAATTTGGAGGAGACCGTTCTTATATGAATAACTTTTATTCATTCTTTTTAATGATTATCCAGAAATTATGAGGGTTGTAGGAGTAGAATATTGTATCATAATATTCTGAATCTTGAATTGTAAGTTATAAGATTTTATCAGACCCACTCAATTTCCCCTTTTTTGGACTCAAAGCACACATAAATATTTGCTGTTCATTTTTACAGATTCAGGTGTCCAACTCCTATGATCTAAAGGTAAATTTTAGGAGAATGGTAGATGGGTCTGTTTGAATAATGATTGGGAAGAGAATTATAGAATTCTGTGTAGAATTTCTGTGAATTTTAAAGGAGTTGGTAAATTATAGCTACCTAGAATACTCACATATTCTGAGGGGAGATTTTCACTTTGTTTTCACTGAATATATTTCTTCAAAATGTCATAGTTCTTGGTTTAGAATTTCCTGGTATTAATTCATCTTGATTTACCTGTTACCCACGGAAGACATAATGTATGATTTGCCTCATGAAGTTTATGATTCTGTTCATATAACCCTTACCATATTTTAAGACGGTGTAATTAAATTTTATATTAGAAACTAATTCTAAGATGCTCTCACATAGTGTGAACATACATAGAGATGTTGTGGCAGAATGTTTTGTCTAGGCAAAGATGTGTTATGTTTGTTTATGCTGTGGAATATTAATTTAGCTGTGTGAAGGGGTGTTACTTTTGTCTATGCTGAGTTTGTGCAATCATGTAAAGATGTGTTGTTATTGCACCCTGCCTATGTAAGGCACCTGATTGGTCTAATACAAAGCTGAATGGCCAAGAGAGAATAAATAGGAGGAGAAATCTAGAATTGAGAGAAGAAGAAGAGGGGAGAGAATGAGGAGGAAAGAGACGGAAATGCTCAGGGCCAGCTAGGCAGCTACCAGACAGACAGACTAGGACATACAGAAAGAAAGGTAAAACGCCCCAACGTAAATGTAGATGAAGAGAAACAGGTTAATTTAAGTTTAAGAAAAAAGGCTAGCCAGCAATGAGCATAGGCTAGCTGAGTGTTCATAGCTAATAAGTCTCTGTGTCATGATTTGGGGGCTGGTTGGTAGCTCAAAAGAATGCTTGATACATAAAGATATTTTTAAATTAGTATATTATATTCCTTTTCCCCTTCTTTTGTTCTTTTTCTATTCATTCATTCATTCCTTCATTTTGGAGTCAGGATCTTACTATGTAGTTCTTGCTGACCTGGAACTTGGTCTGTAGTCCAAGCTGGCCCCAAGCTCACAGACACCCGCCTATCTCTGCCTTCCTGGTGCTGGGACTGATGGCAGGCATTCTCACAGCAAGTGTCATTTTTTCCTACACAATAAGATAAATAATTCTTCCTTTCCATTGTATAAGTGACATGAAATTCAGCAAATTCGCTGACCCAGTTTCCTCAGACAACAGCTGGTGAGGCATCGTTCGTACAGGGTTCTGACGCTTGTGAAACGCAATCAAGCACACAGAGCAGATAGAATGTAATAGATGCTCCATCAGCAGGACACAGCAGTGTCTACCAGAAGGACTTTGTTGCCGGGTGTAACGCTTTAATAGCTGAATCCTAGATTTGGGAAGCTGAGGCGGGACAGTCATTGGCAAGGCCAGCTTGGGCAGGTGTATGTATGCCCTGCACTGTAGAGTAAGACTACCTTAGAAACAAAACAGGCTGTATGTTCACTTTCATGGAACTGCTAAAAGTGAAGGTATGTTCATGTGGAGTGAGCATGCTTTGGGAAGGCTTCAGTGTGGACACGCCAAAGGTTTTATTGGGGGGGGGGGCAGGGAGGAAGCGGGCTGGAGAGATGGCACAGAAGTTAAGAGCATGATTGCTTTTCCAGAGGACATGGGTTCAATTCTAAGCACCCACATGGCAGCTCACAACTGTCTGTGACTTCAGTTCTTGGGGGATCTAGCACTCTCATACAGACATACATGAAGGCAAAAACCAATGGGTGAAAAAAAATAAATCTTTTTTTAAAAAAAGTTTTTGTTGAGTTATTTTGTAATTATTCACCTTCTTGTCTCCTAGACGCTTAGTTTCATCTCGAGCGACATCTGCACAGTGTAATTCTCTGTCATGGTTTGTGTAATGGCTTTCACTTTTCCTTTAGTCTTCTGTTTCCATATAGTATAGGAGCTTTCAATCCTGATATATAGTTATGATTTTTTATAGTACAGTTGTATTTTGGGGTTCTGGGTGTTCTGCATCTAAGATATTTGTAATAGACTCATAATAATAGTTATATATGAAATATGGTTTGAAGTTTTAAAGTATGTATAAACCTTGTAATCAAATGTATAATTAGCATACTTTTTACCTAAACCTTTCTGTAAATGGAGACTGCTTGTTCATTTCCCAGCAACCCAGACACAAAAACTATATTAATTATAACACTGCTTGGCCAATAACTCAGGCGTATTTCTAGCTAGCTTTTACATCTTGAATTAACCCATTTCTATTATTTTTTTTATTTTAACATGAGGCTGGGGGTTTGTTACCTCTTGCTTCTTGGGCAGCTCCATGGCATCTCCCTGACTCTACCTTCTTTCTCTCCACATCTCTTCCAGCCTGGCTATATTCTGCCCTGCAATAGGCTAAAGCAGCAATATTCATTAACCAAGAAAAGCAACAAATACACACACACACACACACACACGATATCCCATATTGCCTTTCTCGTCCTAAGACTAATCAGAATTCTTTTAGTTGCTTTGTGAAGGCAGCACATTAGCCTATGCCATGTTAGCATTTAAGACAGAGGTTCTCAGCCCATGGGTTGTGACCCTTTTGGGGGACTGCGTATCAGATATTTGCATTATGATTCATGACAGTAGCAAAATAGCATTTATAGTTGGGGTCACCACAATATGAGGAACTGTATTAAAGGGTTGCCGCATTAGGAATGCTGAGAACCACTTATGTAAGAGAACAGGAAAAAGTACGTTTCCTATCTAAGTATAACTTTCAAGCACCCCAACATCCCTTCTCTTCCACTTTTTACTGAGGACATAGCTGTTCTACTTTCTATTTCTTGAAGAATAATTCTTTAAAATGTGATGGGTAAGTTGACACATTTATTTATTTATTTTTAAATATTTATTTATTATGTATACAATATTCTGTCTGTGTGTATGCCTGCAGGCCAGAAGAGGGCACCAGACCTCATTACAGATGGTTGTGAGCCACCAAGTGGTTGCTGGGAATTGAACTCAGGACCTTTGGAAGAGCAGGCAATGCTCTTAACCACTGAGCCATCTCTCCAGCCCTGACACATATATTTAACCCCAATACCCTGGAGGCAAAGACGGGAAGATCTCTATGAGATGGAGGATGGTGCGGTTCACCATAACATTCCGAGACAGGAAGGGTTTCTCTCTATCGTGTGTGTGTGTGTGTGTGTGTGTGTGTGTGTGTGTGTGTGTATAAATACAGAGTTTATTATTTTATAACATATGGTGCTTTCTCTATGTGTTATCCTTTGAGGTCATTCATGTTGCAAATCAAGGAATTTACGTTTTAGCGAATAGTGTTTGAGTTTGTTCGTCTAGTGTTTGTCCTAGATGGAGACTGCTTGTTCATTTTCCTGGATGCCCAGACCCAAAATAACCACACAGAAACTGTTAATTAAAACACTGCTTGTCCAATCACTTAAGCGTATTGCTAGCTAGCTCTTATATCTTAAATTAACCCATTTCCATTAATCTGTGTTTTGCCATGTGGCTGTGGCCTACCTGTAAGGTCCCATCTGGTATCCAGCGTCTCTCTCCTGTGGCAGCTACATGGCTTCTACCTGACTCCGCCTTCTTTCCTCCTCTATCTGCTTGGAATTCCTGCCTTGATCTAGTTTGCTAAGCCACTGGCCAAAATAGCTTTATTCATTAACCAATAAAAGAAACACATATACAGAAGGACTTCCCACACCACTCTATGATTCATTGTTGATGGATACTTTGTTCCCATATCTTAGCTACTGCAAATAGCACTGCAGTGATTATAGGAGTACACACATTTGTATTCAACATGATCTTTCACTCCCTTTCAGTCTACACCCAGTACTGTGCTTACTGGATGACAGTGGCATTCTTTTGCCTGTTGAAGACCATTTGTACTATTCTGCACAATGACTGTCCTAATTTACATCTCCATCAACATTGTATAAATGATCCTTTTTCTTCACTTCTTTATCAATACATGTTTGCAGTTTCTTTTTTGAGAAAGGGTTTCTTTGTGCAGCCCTCGCTGACCTGGAACTCTTTTTCTAAACCAGACTGGTCTGGAACTCAGAGATCGGCTTGTCTTTGCCTCCCGAGTGCTGGGATTAAAGGCGTGCGCCATCACTGCCCAGCTTATTTGTGTGTTTCTATGGTGAGTGTGTGTGTGTGTGTGTGTGTGTGTAAACTCCTCTATGTGTATGTGGAAGCCAAAGGTTGATTCTTTCTTCCTCTATTGGTCTCCATCTGATGCTTACCAATTGGTTAGATTAGTTGTGCACTGAGTCCCCAACAGCCTTCTTTGCCACCTCTCAGCACTAGGTACAGAAGAATGTGTCAGAGACACTATGTCCTAGTCCTACACAATCCTACAGAGGCCATTCAGCTTCCTCCCAGAGTGTTGCTACTGCTGCAGGGCTACTATGTATCTTCCCATCTGCTAGGCTCCCCACGGGCAGCTTTTGCTGCTTGGCCTCGCTCAAGCTGAGAGGGGAGCAGGGCTGTGCTCTATCCTGTCATGCATGCTGCTAGAGCTGACTCTCTTGTTCTGACAGATGCTCAGATAACACCATAGTTCTTTTGTTATTGACTGCATCTGGAAAGGGCCCTGGGTTGAGTGAATATCCTCCACACCTAGTATGTTTTTTTTTTCTTCAGATGAACGATGTGCACGACACACTAAGGGAATAATGCTACCTCCAAAACAACAGCGGCAGCAACAACAACCCTTAAGTTTTTCCTCCAGTGAGGTCATATAATTTATGCTTTTTGACCCGTGGCTCAGGAAATGTCATCTTTTATGAGTGCACTAGTGCTTTGTCATTTCTTCCTTAGGAACTCTGGGAAACAGCCCTTCGAACTGAAATACACCAGACACATACACCAGGGCTTCTTGGTGTTTCGACTGCAATCGTATACACTGGTTGCATAGGAGAGTGTGGGGGTTGGGGACAATCTGGCCATGGTCAAGGATGTGAGGACCAAGAATAAGCTCAGGGAACAGCACGATTGATCTGGAGGTACAGGTGTAAACTGAGTTTGCTTCCCAGAACCTCTGCAAAAGTTTCAGGATGGAATCACCTGGAAGGTTGTCATCTAACCCCCACACACATATCTTGGCATGGAGAGCCATGCACACACACTGTACACCTTCAAAATACTAATAAAAACTATAAATTAAAAGTCAAACTCATAATGCACATGAGGCATATTTTGCAGTGCTAACCCATGTTTCCTCGTGCGGCCTGACTTTAGCTTTAGTCCTGAAATCCAACATGGCCATCTTCACCATATCTGCTGTTGTGCCAGCATCACCAGTGAAAAGACCGGAAGCCCCTTGGCTCTGATTCAGGACTGAGACGTGGGGCTATGATGGTGATGCTGTGGTTAAAGTGCTTGGGTTGGCATGGATGAGGACCTGAGCTCAGACTTTCCAGATCCCAGGTACAAAGGTGTCTGTCTGATTAGGTTTCTATTGATATCACAAAATCCCATGACCAAAAGCAACTTAGGGAAGAAAGGGTTTATTTCATCTAAAAATTCCCATCTGGTATTTCTCAGTATAGACCTTCATAAGAGTGACCACCATGTAACAGTCAGTATTAGACTGTCTTGAAATATCCACCAAAGAAATCAATCCAGCAAATTCTTGGGACCAGGGTAGAAAACAGCCATATCATATGTAAAAATATCACAAGAATGTAAACCCAGTTGCTTTATTCCCCTGTGAAACCTCTTGACCCCGGCCTCCGTAGCCCACATATCTCTCGTAACTATTTTCTCCTGCTAAGATGGTTCATGAAGCTCTGCTTTCAGTGTTCATCCAGTCTTCTAGTCCAAAATCTCAAAGCCCTCCACATCTCTCCAAAACCCAACATTGTCAGTTTCTTAATGGCAGACCCCACTCTTGGTATCAACTTCTGTCTCTTACTCTTCTCTTGTGGTAAAACACCATGGCTGTGGTGGTTTGAATGACATGTATTCCATAAGTCTCTGGCTTTTGAATACTCGGGTCTCTGGTTGGTGGCTGTTTGGGAAAGATTAAGGAATGTGGCCTTGTTTGAAGAAGGTGTCGCTGGGGTGACAGGCTTTGAGCTTTCAAAAGACGTGGGTCATTCAGTGTGCTTCTGCTCCTTGTTTGTATACTCCTATATGAGTTCTCAGCGGCTGCTCCAGCACTAAGCCTGCCTGACTGCTGGCATGATCCCCGCCATGATTGTGATGGATGATATCCTTTTGTAACTGTAAGCCCCAGATAAACTCTGCTTCTGTAAGCTGCCTTGGTCATGGTGTTTTATCACAGCAATAGAAAAGTAACTAAGACAATTAGTGTCATAGTTAGCTTAACCTGTCAGTTTGACACAATTCAGAGTCATTTTGGGAGTGGGAACCTCAATTGGCAAATAGCCTCTATGAGCTTGGCCTAATTGCTAATTGATCTAGAGGACCCAGCCCACTTCTGGTGGCGCCATTTGTAGGCAGGTAGTGCCATTCCTAGGGAGGTGGGCCTAAGAATAGTAGTTGAGCAAACATTGGAAAGCAAGCCAGTAAGCAGTGATCCTTTTGTAACAGGCTCCCAGAACTTTTTTTAAACATTTATTTATTTATTTTTATTATGTTATGCCTGTATATACGCCTACATGTCAGAAGAGGGCACCGATCTCATTCTGGATGGTTATAAGCCATCATGTGGGTGCTGGGAATTGAACTTAGAACCTTTGGAAGAGCATTCAGTGCTCTTATCCTCTGAGCCATCTCTCCAGCCCCAGGCTCCCAGAGCTTAACACAACTGACTCCATGATGGAAGTACCATGCAAGCCTGAAAACTGAACACACAGGCAGCACCACTAGGCAAAACAAAAACAAACAAACAAACAAACAAAAAAAGGCCTAATGCACAAAAATCCATAGTTCAGGAAAGTCTTTAAATGTACTAACCTTGGTTTTTGCTTTCTGTGGTTCTGCTTTTGGCTAAGTGTTCTTGCATCTGAAGTATGTCAACCCAGGCAATGGTTTTTGTGCTTGAAAGCTCACCCCGAGAAAGGCTCAGGGCAACACTGGGATCCTAAACAGCCAGTGTGATCATTGACTGGCTAACAAAAACTTTCTATTGGCTCAAACCCACATCCAAATAGTCTTCTCTGGTGGATACCCCATGACATTTCAGGAGGTTGTGCAAATGGGTTTAGTGATCTGTAGTATAAATTTTTGGCATCCTATCCTGCCTTATTTACCTCCTTGAGAGCCATTATTTATGTGACTTTACTTCTCTGTACATCATCTCTCAGTAATTCAGTCTTAATCTGCACCTCATTAAGAGGCTTTCATTTCCAGTCAGCTTGTCTTTCTCCCTGAAAGCTGATCTGTTTGACTTAGGATTTGAAATTCCCCAAAGCGCACTGGGCTGTCACCACCATCTTCCTCCTCTTCTTTATTCTTTGTTGGTCAGTTTCACACAATGTGGAGCTATCTGAGAAGAGGGAACCATAATTAAGAAAATCCTCCATATGACTCGGGTACAGGCAATGCTGTGGGACATTTTCTTTAGGGATCGCTGGGGGAGGGCTCAACCCATTCTGGGTGGTTGTCCTGGATTCTATAGGAAAGCAGGCTGAGCAAGTCAGTAATCAGCATCCTCCACGGCCTCTGCATCAGCTCCTGCCTCCAGGTTCCTGCCCTGCTTGAGTTCCTGTCCTGACTTCCTTCAGTGATGAACAGGGATGTGGAAGCATAAGTTAATTTCCCCCTTTCCTCCTCAGGTTGCTCTGGACATGGCGTTTATCACAGCAACTTTAACCCTAAAACACACACCATAGTCAAACTGGTACGATCCAAAGAATACCTGAAAATTAAGAAAGACGCAAAATGAATACCTATATAGAAAAGCATGATCTTGTTAGAGCAATGTGTAATCAAGAGTGGAAATTTAAAAATGAAGGTGGATGTGGTGGCGTATGCCTCTAATCCCAGCACTGTTAGGAGGCAAAGACCAGACTGATCCACAGAGTGAGTTCCAGGACATCCAGGGATACACAGAGAAATCCCGTCTTGAAAGACAAACAAGAAAAAAAAGAAAGAAAGAAAGAAAAGAAAAGAAAAAGGAAAAACAAACAACAAAAAATAAGTTACATCTTTTAATTCAGAGAAAAAGAATGTCAGTATAAGATTCTGTATTTAAAAAGATTCTGTATTCATCAGAGTATTCTTTCGAGGAAAAAAAAAGTGGACATCATGTCAACATGCCAGTTGCTTATCACAAGGCTAGAAGTGAAAATTACAATCTGCAAATGCCTGATATTTAATAGGGATTTGAATCAACTACAAGGGAATGCAAAATACACACAAGTTAGTCAAAATACATTGTACAAAATTCTCAGGATTGCTAAAAATATTTAAAAATAAAATAAATCTTTAAAATAAAAACCTGTGCAGCAAAGACCTGCCGTTTTGTCCTTACTCAGCCTACAAGTGGTATTAACACAGTCAGTAAGGCTCTGGGGAGCCCAGAAACGCTCTCCATCCAGTGCCACTAGACTGAGATGGGCTTCAGCCTCTCTAGCTTTGTGTGGGATCCGCCAAGGTGGAGTCCGTTTCCAGTCTGCACTTCCGGGCCTCGCTCTTGCTGATCAGTCAGTGACCTCATCACTCCTAAACCCCGCAGAATCGGACATGCTGGACCGGGTCTCCAGAACGGGAACCCGGAGACCCCGGAACGGTACGCTGAGGAACCCGCGAGCCCGGACACGCCGGAATGGGACACCGCGGACACAACTGGTTCCGGAATCCGGACATGGTAAGTCGGGGCCCGGCCTCCTGGTAGCCAGGGCTGTGCGGCTCCTGCAGCCGTTCGGGGTCAGCGGGAGTCGCGGGTCGATTCATTCTGGGGCAGCCTTGTCGGCTATCAGCGAGGGCAGGCAGCCGGATGGCAGGATCGTGGGGCCAACCCGACTCCGTGTGTGCGGGTCCTGCCTGACAGGAGCGCGGGGCTGAGCCCCTTTCTGAGCATCCTAATCTATGAGCCGCATCCATTCAGGACAGTAAATTCCCAAGTATTTCCCACGCCAGCTTCCTGTCTCCCACTAAACTGTCCCCGCGTAGATTTCAAACAGACTCTGTGCTTTTTATCCGCCCCCTGCCACATCCAGTGGCGAATTTGAAAGGACTTGGTTTGTGTTCGTGAACGTTGTGCTGGAGCAGAAAGCACAGGACAGTTAGTAGACCCCGATAAGACTTTTCATGTCACACTTCGCTTATCTTCTCTAAGCACAGACACTTTATCATGCTATCTTTGGGTTGAGCTTCCCCCTGGCTGACTTTCAGGTGTGTCTTCATTTTCTCCAATTTTTTTTTTTTTTTTTTTTTTTTGGTACTGGATTCCAATACTTCCTGACAGCAAGTGCTGGTACTAGGTGCTCCCAGCCCTGTCTCAGGGATTGTATAGTAAAGGGGAGTCCACGGATTCTGTCCTAGGGTGGATCTGTGGGCATGCAGCCTTTAAGGGGAGCAGCCGGATCTCAAGGGGATGAGGGGGACCTCTGGTATTTTTTATATGAAGGCACTGCATTTCCATACACACACTGACTACTGTAATATAACAATGTCCTCATCCTGGTATTCTTACTCTGTATTGTGATTTTTGTTTGGATCATACAGTAAGTCAATTTTAACTTTTTTTAAAAAGAGCTTTCACATTATTAAAAAGATCCCCATAGTAAATTTGTCATCTCCAATAGTTTCAGAGGATTGCCCTCTCCCCTTCCCCTGTGTTTATGTTCCTCTCTTCCCCACTTCTTCTTTTTTTTTTTTTCTAGTGGGCTTCATGTAGCCCAGGCTGGTTTAGAAATTTCCTTGCTTTTGCTGATGCCTTCAGACAACTGGTTATCTCTTTTGTAACAGCTCTTCCAAAAGCTGTGTTAAATTGCTGTTGCAAATAATTAGAACCTATGCTTTTATGCAGCTCCTGGAAGCATATAAATGATTTCTAGGACTGTAAGGACCTTTTTTTTTTAAAAACCCCTTTTCTGCACTTATGACCACCCCATGGATGTGTTTATACATCTAGTTACCCGCTGCCTGAGGTCTAGGGAGATTTTCATCTTCTTTGCTCCCAAAGCTTGGGAGTTCATATATAGTCCCTTGAATAAAAGATGGAAACTCAGGGTCACTCGGGGTTTTTTTTTTTTTTTTCATGTCTGACATCAAGGCAGTAGGTACCCATTATAGATATATCACCAGATTGTGAGTTTCAGTATTCTCTTCTTTGCAAAAACATATCCTGCCATCTCTGGGCCCACTTGTAGACTAGGTCTCTATTGTGTTCTGTGACTATGTCAGCAAATTTCAAATGTGCTTTTGTATAGGCTGAACATCTTCTCATTCGAGAATGAGACTAGTAACCATTGAGTAAACTCCATGAAGTTTAAGAATGCCCTGTTCCAATGAAAACCTAAAAGATCCCAAATCTCATCTTTTTGTAGTATTTATCTTCCTCGACTTACTGATCCCCTGGTCATTTCTATCACCACATGCGCTTTGAGATGATTGGTCATATTTGTGTGTAGTTGTACATGCCTGTATTTTTAGTAGTTGAGATGCTGCATGAGGGATTGAGTTCAGGGACAGCTTGGGCTGCACAGGGGGAACCAGGCCCCCTCAGATCCTGCACTTGTTTGAATAGAGTTACCCCAAGATATTTTATGTTATTTGTGGCTACTGTAAAGGATCATGTTTCTCTGATTTCTTTCTCAGCACGCTTATCATCTGTATATGAGAGGGCTACTGATTTTTTTAAAATTAATCTTGTATCCTGCTATAAGAATTTTCTTCGATGAGGGGAGAGGGCTGCACTTATCTATGAATATAGGGGTGAATGTTTAGACCCATGGGTACTTGGCTAGGTGTCCAGTAGCAGGCATGATTTCCTTCTTGGTTAGCAAGAATTGAATCCGGTTAAGAGAGATGTTAGTTACCTCCAAGCTATTTATTATATGTGTTATGCCATTCTGGTTGTTGGTATTGTTCATAGGCGTCATAGCTGGGTAGCACTTTTGGTTGCTTCTCTTCTTTAGAAACTTTCATGGCACCTTCTGGTACCATGAAAGTAGTCCTCTGGGAGGGGTCTTTAAGATCCGATCCTCTGGGTCCTGTGTCTGAAGTACACATTGTCTTCTGCAGTAAGGATAATAGCAGTAGCCTATCATGTTGTGGGAGTCGTCTATGCTCTCCTGTGATTATATATCCCCTTTCTCATATTCATTCTATCGGGTCTGTTCTTCTAGGGAAACCTAACTAATACAATACGTTAAAGCTCCCTTAAGTTGACAGTTTGTCTTTGGTCCTTCCTGTGTTTCTGGTATTCTGGTTTATTTTCTAAAAGTAAAGTCTCATATACAGTGAGCAGTCAGGAAACCCACTAAACTAATGTAATTTTTATTGGTTAGCAAATTGACAGTTGAAGTAGACATGGTAGAGACTCATCTCACCTTTTGGTACCCACAGTCTGCAGCTATTCCAATAGTCTGTGTATGATGATAGCATTTGCAGGTAATTTACAGACATCTTCTAGTATACTTTATCTTAGATTTCTCACAATACTTGCTATAATATAAATACTACATAACTATTCAATTTTTTTGCACTGTTAGAGAATAATAACAAGTATGTGCTAAGCTAGATTTTCCCACAGTACTTTTTTATCATTTTGTACTGTGTGAGTCTGCAGATGCAAAGCACACACAAAAAAAGCCTCTATTTTTTGGTTGTGAGAACACTAGGGTGGTTATGATTGCCCATTGCTTCTTAAACTATCATCTTGTAAAGTTAGGGCTTAAAATTTTTTTTTGGTAGCAATGGGGGTTGAACCTTGGGCATCATGCTTATGAGACGGGTGCTGCATCCCCGGCCCCAAAGTCATTCCGTGAAGTGAAAACAACCGTGAAGCGCAGACCTAACTCACATCTTGTTCATTTTCCATGTGTCATGGCGGAGTTTTATTTTTCTGTCCTACCTGTTTCAGAATGTGCCATGTGGCGTAGGCTGGCCCCTGTGTCACAGTCCTCTTATTTGACCCTCCTGGGGTCACAGGCACGTGCCACAGGCTATGCTTCTGATCTTTTGATAGAGTTTCAGCATCTTTTCACTTTTCATATAAAAGCATAGAATGTTGGGGGAGTAGGTTTTGGGGACTTCTGCTATCTTTGCATCTGGTAACCCTGCCTCTCTTTTATCTTAATGTTTATAATGTTAAGTTGTTAGTAAAGTTGCCTATTTTTATTGTGATTTCTTACTTTCCATTGCTTTGTGATTCTTATTTGTGTTTTCAGCTTTGAAATGGATGCACTCAGGTGTCTCCATTTCTTTCTTTGATTTTTATTTATTTTTGTGTGCACACACTATATATGCATATTCGGGTGTGTGGTGCACATTTGTGTGTGGGCATGGGTGTGCATGCACATATGAGTGCATGTGTGTAGAGGCCAGATGCTGGTGGCAGGTTTTTCCTCAATTGTTTCCCATCTTACACATTAAGACAGTGACTCTCACTTGAACCCAGCGTGTGCTGGTTTGTTGAGTTAAGCTAGCTGCCTTTCTCCAAAGATATCCCTGTCTGTCTCCTGAGACTTGTGATTCCAAGCAGGCTGTCTTAGTTAGGGTCTATTGTTGTGAAGAGACACCATGACCACGGCAACTCTTGTAAAGGGAAACACTTCATTGGGGCGGCATACATTTTTAGAGGTTTAGCCCATCGCCATTGTGTGACATGGCAGCACTGTGTGACATAGTGCTGGAGAGGGAGCTGAGATTCCTGCACATTGTGCAGGCAACAGGAAGTGTTCTCAGTGTCGCACTTAGGGAAGCTTGAGCAAAAGAGACCTCAAAACCCACCTCCACAGTGACCCACTTCCTCCAGCAAGGCCACACCTACTCCTGTAGGACCACACCTCCTAATAGTGGCACTCACTTTGTGGGCTGTTTTCTCTCAAACCATCTCAGGGGTCCTTAGGACAACTTGGCTTTTCCATGAGTGTTAGTGTTTACCCACTGAGCCATCTCCCTTCCTTAAGTTCCCTGTTTTACCTTATGAATCCTTGGCACTTAGTTTTTGTTCTTGAGGCTATTGCTAGCTCTAGACAGTACATACTGTGGGTCGTCACGTAGTTCTGTAGTTTCTGTGAACTAGGAACCTCAGTGTGAACTAGGAATTTGCATTTAAGTGCATTCTGTTTATGTGGTTACTCAGCACTACTTATTGAGAAGGAAATGGCTCTATAACAAGGACTTATGGTGACATCTGTGTACTGAAAATGGCCTTTAATTGGTTCACTTTTTGTGCTTTCCCAGGGTAAAGGTTTTCTCATTAGGTATAACGAGTCAGCTATGATATGCTTTAGTAAGTAGTAGCCTCAACTTCAGGTGAGCTTAAACACCAAAGGTGTGGGTCAAATAGCTGTGTGGTTGCTGCTGGTCATTGTGGGTGGCAGGAAGAAGAGCTGGCTTTTAAAGCTATTAAGACATGATATAAATGGTTTCTGCTGGCATCTCGGGCCTTCTCTGAGTTTCTCTGGGGTGGTGTGGGGTATGGGAACTTCTCACAAGAAGCCATACTGAAGAGTGAGCAGCATCTGCCAGATGCTTAGTTTGTTCTCGGCCACAGCTGTCTCAGTTCACAGCTCTTGAGGAGGCAGCCCTAGGGTGTATGTTCATCCTTCCTCACTGCAGTCTGGAGCTCCTGTCACTCCCCTGCCGAATCCACTAAAGTTAGCACGTGGCCATCTGGGGAGCTTACTTTTCAGCGGTGTGCTGACTATTCTGGATATTTGCCTTTCTGTATAAATTTTAGAATCCTTTTACCCCCTTAAGTTTAAAGTTTTAAAATAACATTTAATTTGTGTCTGTTTGAGTGTGTGCATGCATGTGTGTGTGTATTTAAACATGAAGAAATGTGTGTGTGTGTACTACAGCATGCTTGAGGTCAGAGGACAACCTGTAGGGGTTGGTTCTCTCCTGCCTTGTGGGTCCTGAGGATGGAATCCAAATTGTCAATCATGGCCAAAAGTGCCTTTACCCTCTGTAGGGAGCAGTAACTGCTGAGCTACCTCTCCAGCTCTGACAGTACCACTTGTGAATCAGAACACAGTGCCCTGGTTAGATAGGTGGTTTTGTTTTTGTCAACTTGGCACAAACAAGAGTTGTCTGAGAAGCTGGAACTCCAGTTGAGAAAATGCCCCCATCAGATAGGCCTGTAGGCAAGCTTGGGGCATTTTCTTGGTTGATGATTGATGTGGAAGGCCCAGCCCACTAGGGGAGGTGCTGTCCCTGTATCCCCTGCTACTTTCGTGTCCCATGTGTTCTTAAGGCCTCATCCAATTTGGTGGCCTCTATCTAGTTTCCTGACCTCCACAAACACCCCAAGTGAAGTGACAGATCTGAAAATTCAGAGCTAGGGTAGTATCCTGGAGAAAACAAGTGGTGTTTGTCTTTCTGGGCCTCAGTATAATGTTTCTCAATTCCATCCATCTCCCTGCGAATTTCATTGTCTTTACAACTGAGTAAAATACCCCTGTGTATACGCATCACCTTGTCATTGTATACTCTTCAGCTGGTGGGCATCTAGGCGGATCCATTGCCTGGCTCTTGGGATAGAGCATCCATGGTCAGAGATGAGCAAGGGTCTCTGTATGGTTATGCTGGGACATGTGGTGGTCTATTCTTAGCTGTCTGAGAAGCCTCCACACTGATTGCCATAGTGGTTATACAGTTGACAGTCCCAGCAGCAGTGACCAGGTGATCTCCTTGCACCACGTCATCACTGGCTCTTGTTCTCTTGATTATACCCATTCTGACTGTGGTGAGAAGGAGTCTCAAAGGACTAAACTTGCATATCCTTGATGGCTAAGGACATGGAACCATTTTAAAAGCATTCATTGACCATGTGTTGGTCTTCTTTGGAGAGCGTTCTCTCTGTTGAGTTCCTTAGCCCATTGATTGGGTTCTTTGTTTTCTTTTGTTTAGTTCTTTGTGCTGTTGACTTTTATTTCAGGAGCTGCTCTCATTCGAGGATGTGTCCATTGACTTCTCCCCAGAGGAGCGGGAATGCCTAGACCCTGCTCGGTGGAATTTGTATAGGGGTGTGATGTTGGAGAATTACAGGAACCTTGTCTCCCTGGGTGAGGATCTCTCATCTACAGAATTCTTAGCTCCCTCTCAACATCTGATTTCCCTTCTCTGTAGCCTGTGTCTCAAGGGCTTCTGTTTTGTATGAAGGCAGTTGGCATTCCTACACATAAGAGAAATATTTAGAGGTTTGATGGTCTGGAGAAGATCATTTTAATTGTATTTATTTTGAAATCTCCTTTCTTGAGGAAGTGTTTCTTCTTCGTGCTAGAGCAGTGATTCTCAACCTGTGGGTTTGACCCCCCCCCCCCAGGGTCACAGGGTCACACATCACATTTCCTGCGTAGCAGATGTTTACATCACAATCGTCACAGCAGCAGAATTACAGTTACAAAGGAGCAACACAAATGATGTTCTGGTTGGGGTCAGCACAACCGGAGGAACTGTGTTAAAGGGTCTCAGCATTAGGAAGGTTGAACCCAGCGCTCTAGACCAGTGGTAACTCCAGAAAGTTGCCGGCACAAAGCATCGTGGCTATGTCTTCAAACCCATTTGCTCCGAACTGGTCACGTGTGCAACTGAAGTTCAGCTTCTCCAGGTTGAAAATCCCTCACACATATTTTTTTTTTCCTCTGAGTAGCCTTGGTTGGCCTGGAACTCACTCTATAGACCAGTCTGGCCTTGAACCCGGAGATTTGCCTGTCTTTGCCTCCCAAGTGCTGGGATAAGAGGTGTGAGCCTCCACCACCCAGCAGACATATTCTAATGTGTATGGCAGGGAATAATCAGGAATCATTTCCTGAAATCTCCTCTTATGTTTCTTCTTTTCGCCTAGCAAAGTATGGTCAGAGAAATGTTATTACTTATTAGGAGACTCGTAACTGAACATTGTTCTCTAATTTGTAATAAACAGGTCTCGCTGTGTGTAAGCCTTACCTGGTCTCATCGCTGGAGCAGAGACAGGCGCCTTGGAATGTGAAGATACAAGAGCCAGGAACCATGTGCCCAGGTCGGTAGGAATGACACAGGAAGAAGTCACGCTTTCAGGTGGGGATTGAGAAGCCCTGTTTCAGTGGGGATGACTTTTCAGGAGCCTCTGGAGCTGGACCTACAGATTGTTGTGAGCTGCCTGCCATGTGGGTACTGGGAACTGAACCTGGGTCCTCTGGAAGAGCTATGCATGCTTGAAACTGTCGGGTCACCTCTCCACCCCAGATGCATAACCTTTACGTACACAAATAACAAATTCAGACAATGGCCATGGAAAGACCTGTCAGCTGTTGCCATTTCTGTGGACTGGGACTATCCAGATGGTACGGCATTGAACTATGTAGAATTCACTAGTCATTCAAGTAGATTTTCGTTTTGTGTTTTCTGTAGGTTTTATTTCTGTCTGTTAGAAACACTTACTCATGTTTCTGCTTAGGACTCCTTAGGCTTGGGCTAGAGGGAAGTCTGTCATTGAGAGCGAGTCATACTTTTGCGGAGGACCCCAATTTGGTTCCCAATGTTCAGGTTGGGAGGCTCCATTGCCCCCTTCTGGCCTCTGCAAGCACCGCCCTCAACACACGCATACCTGTACACAAAAAGATGCATTCATTACAAAAAGATTCTCTAGTCCCCTCTTCTATGGTGGACCATCTGAAGTAATACCATCTTGTTGATTTTTTTAAAATTTCTTTATTTATTATGTATACAACATTCCTTCCATGTTTGCTTGCAGGCCAGAAGAGGGCACCAGATCTCATTATAGATGGCTGTGAGCAACCATGTGGTTGCTGGGAATTGAACTCAGGACCTCTGGAAGAGCAGACAGTGCTCTTAATCTCTGAGCCATCTCTCCAGCCCCATCTTATTGATATTGTAATGATCATTTAGGTTTAGGTTCAGTGTTTCCATTCTGACCTGCTGTCCAAAATAGACCTGTTATCTCCTGCACTGAGGAGCAGGAGATACTGGAATTCCCTATCAGGGAACCGTCAGACAGTTCACAGGTATATTCATTTGTTCTCCTTTTCTCTCCCAAGAGAGCAGATGATGCGGGAAGCTGCTTTTGTTTTGGGTGTTGGTAGAATGCTGTTTTCAGAGGTGCAGAGCTGGGACTGACGAGGAAGTAACAGGCTTTTCAGCAGAAGCCTGTGGGGAAATGGAGAGGTTCTGTTTGCTGTCCTGCTGTCTGGAGGACATGTCTGCTTGCCATGGTATTGAGGTCAGATTCAGAAACAATTCACCTAAGCGTAGTAACTGAGGTGATTTGTTATTTTGATTTTTTTGCAGGTGTTTCTTCTCATTATACCCTAAGCTCTTCACAAGAGCAGGACAAAAAACCCATTTCTTCTAAAATACGATAGGGAGAAGATGCAGAAATAATGACCTTGACAATTAAAGAAAGATAGAAATGTAGCAGGCCTTCAAACACCAACCAACCTTTACTTGACTCCAAGTTGGCAAAAGCTATGAATTTCATTACACAAGCATTTTTCTCTCCAACACGTCATTTCCCAGCCTCAATAATGGTCTTCCTATGTTGATTACACATGTACTGGATTCTTAAGTATCTGTGTCTGGATTTGGATGTAGAAAAGAAATTGACGGGTGGTTAACTGAGTGCAGGAGCCCACACCTGTAAGATCAACGTGTTGGAGGATGAAGCAGAAAGATCATGGTAAGTTCAAGGTGAGCATTGGCTCCGTACCAAGTGCCAGGATAGCCTGGGTTATCCAGTGAAACCTTGTCTCAAAACAAACCACAACCAACCAAACAACAACCAATTACTGCATTTATTAAAGGGGTGTATTTTGGTACAGAGAAAACATATTTGCTGGTGACAGAGTAATGAGCCCTTCCAAAAAGACAATCCCACTTTACAGCATGTTCTTCATTCCTAAAATCTTTTTTTTTAATTTTAAAAAATGATTTATTTAACTTTATTTTATGTGCATTGGTGTGAAGGTGTCAGATCTTGTGGAACTGTATTTTCAGACAGTTGTGAGCTGCCATGTGGGTGTTGGGAATTGAACCTGAGTCCTCTGGAAGAGCAATCAGTGCTCTTAACCACTGAGCCATCTCTCCAGACTCTAAAATCTCTTTTCTAAAGGAATATTTAGTTCAAAGTTCGGTCCAGCTACATTTCAATTGTTCAGGTTCCTAATAAAAGCATGGAACAGTTGTGTCTTAAGAATTACCCAAATTTCATTTAAGAGGAAAGTTATTTTTCCAGATGTGATGTGGACATTTACTCAAATGTACAGTTTTCTTAGCACTGTTATGAGATGCCGTGGCTCTTGGTCTCAGCCAGCAATGGGTTCTTTGTTGTGCACAGTTGCTGCATTCCGGCTGTAAAGTGCTTACTAGCCTTCACATTCATTGTTGCGTGTGGAGCTTCTCTCCTAGGTGAACTCTGGTGTCAGTTCAGAATCAAACTGGTATTGAAGCCTTTGCCACATTTTTGATATTTGAAGGGTTTTGCTCTGGTGTAAAAAAAATTTGGAGTCAAGTAAGGGTTGGTTGGTATTTGAAAGCCTGCTACATTTCTATCTTTCTTTAATGCAAATTGTCAAGGTCAAAATTCCTGCATCTTCTCCCTATCATATTTAGGAAGAAATGGTTTTTTTTTTTTTTTTGTCCTGCTCTTGCGAAGAGCCTAGGGTATAATGAGAAGAAACACCTGCAAAAAAATCAAACTAACAAATCACCTCATTTACTATGCTAAGGTGAATTGTTTCTGAATCTGACCTCAATACCATGGCAAGCAGACATGTCCTCCAGACAGCAGGACAGCAAACAGAACCTCTCCATTCCCCACAGTTAAAATTGTATGTCTTCTTTTCTCCCCAGAAAATCTGTGCGACTGTAATGACTCCACAAAAGCCTTTGATCATGCAGAATGTACCATCCGTCAGTGTGCGCACAGTGGAGAGGAGCCATTGAGACATGAAGAACATGGCAAAGCTTTCGTTGATGATTCTGCTTCTGATTGTCATTTGCCCTACAAATGTAAAGACTGTGGCAAAGCCTTTAAATACCGCTCCATCCTCTCCCAACACCATGTCATTCATACTGCTGCAAGGCCCTACCAATGTCAGGAGTGTGGCAAAGCCTTCAAAAGAAGTAGGAACCTCACACAACACCAGATGACTCATAAGAGGGAAAAACCATACAAATGTGAAGACTGTGGCAAAGCCTTCACTACACATTCCGTACTTTCTCAACACCAAATCAGTCACACTGGAGAGAAACCCTACAAATGTAAAGACTGTGGCAGATCCTTTAAATATAATTCAACCCTCACTCAGCATGAAGTCATTCATACTGAAGCAAAGCCCTACAGATGTCAGGAATGTGGCAAAGCCTTCAAGAGAAGGCACACCCTTAGTCAACATCAGATAATTCATAAAGGAGAGAAACCGCACGAGTGTAAGGAATGTGGCAAGACCTTTAGTAAACATTCATCTCTTACCCAACACCAGGTCATTCACACTGGCGAGAAACCCTATAAATGTAAAGAATGTGGGAAAGCCTTCAGATATCAGTCAACCCTGACTCGACACCAAATTGTTCATACTGGGGCAAAGCCCTACAAATGTCAGGAATGCGGCAAAGCCTTCAATAATAGCTCAACTCTCAGTCGACACCAGATAATCCACACAGGAGAGAAACCCTACAAATGTCAAGAGTGTGGCAAAGCCTTTTACTGTTCTTCATTTTTGATCCAGCATATGAAAATTCATTTTGAAGAGATGCCCTATAGATGCAAAGAGTGTGGTAAACCCTTTAGGCTTTCCTCACAGCTGATTCGACACCAGAGAATCCATACTGGAGAGGAGCCTTATCTATGTAAAGAGTGTGGCAAAACCTTCAAATACCACTCAAACCTGACTCGACACCAAATACTTCATACTGGAGCGAAACCCTACAAATGTCAGGAATGTGGCAAAGCCTTCAATAATAGCTCAACACTTACTCGACACCAGATAATCCACACAGGAGAGAAATCCTACAAATGTCAAGAGTGTGGCAAAGCCTTTTACTGTTCCTCATACTTGATCCAGCATATGAAAATTCATTTCGAAGAGATTCCCTATAGATGCAAAGAGTGTGGTAAATCCTTCAAATGTTCTTCGCAGCTTGTTCGACACCAGAGAATTCACAGTGGAGAGAAACCCTACATATGTAAAGAATGTGGCAAAGCCTTCAACTGTACTTCATACCTTACTAAGCATCAGAGAGTTCATACTGGAGAGAAGCCCTACGTGTGTAAAGAGTGTGGCAAAGCCTTTAATTGTTCGTCCTATCTTTCTAAACACCACAGAATTCATGTTGGCGACAGACTGTATAAATGCAGAGAATGTGGCAAAGCCTACTACTTTTCTTCACAGCTTAACCGACATCAGAGAATCCATACGGGAGAGAAACCCTACATATGTCAAGAGTGTGGCAAAGCCTTCAACTGTTCCTCATATCTCAATAAGCATCAGGGAGTCCATGTTGTAGAAAAGCCCTATGTGTGTAAGGAGTGTGGCAAGGCTTTTAACTGTGCTGCATACCTTACTAAGCACCAGAGGATTCATACCGGAGATAGAGTTTACAGATGTAAGGAGTGTGGCAAAGCCTATTACTTTTCCTTCCAGCTCAATCGGCACCAGAGAATCCATACCCGAGAGAAATCCCATCGCTGTAGGGAGTGCGGCAAAGCCTTTATTACTTCTTCCAGCCTGAAACGGCACCAGGAAACTCATGTTAGCGAAACCCAGCAGTGTATAGAATTTGGCGAAGCCTCAATAGTAAGAATTTGTCAGTAGGTGTTTCATAAAGGGGAAGCACCCCACATATACAGTTCAGGACTTGAATAACTGCAGGGTCACTAGCTCACACCAAAAGGCTCATACGTGAGGGAGACACTCCAAGTGTGAAGTGTGCCGAAACCTGTAACAGGTGTGTAGCAGCTACTCTGTACTAAACAGTCCACAGAGGAGAGCAGCTTACAGACGCCATAATATGGCCTGGCCTTGAGTCTCAGCAGAAAATTCATATTGAAAAGAGCGCTGTCCTATGTGTAGCCCTCAGAGGAGTCTAGTGCTGTCCTGGAAATCCCCTCACTAAATAAAAATATTAACAACACTTTCTCTAATACCTCAGATGGATTTTTAGAAGACAGCCCATACCTCAAGAAATCTTGATGTATGTAAAGAGTTAGCACAGGACAGAAATCTTAAGAGTATGTGGAATGTGGCAAAATTTTGGACTTCTGCTTATCATTAACCAATGGGGTGGAAAGAAATACGCCACAGGTGTCACAGTTATTTGACCTCATCTCTGAAAAGATGGAGTTTGTCATACATCCAAATCTACTGAATAACTTCACTGTTAAAAACTGTGCAAAGCTCGGCCGTGGGCCATTTTAGCCTGCTTTCTGAGAAGTTTTTAACTTTTCTCCAGAGAGCATAAAATAGATTTTGAAAAACTGTGTATTATGTACAAACTTTATTCGAGTGCACACATGGAGCGCATCGGTCTTGTCATCTCTAATACGTATGCTTGGCATCTTATTTTGTCACCGAGATTAGACCGCCTTATTGGAGTATTACGTAACAAATCTTAGTGGTATTTTGTTGAGGAATAGTGAAAGGCTGGTAATCCCTGTTCTCAGTGTCCTTATCCTTCAAACCTATGTATAAATTTGAAGATTCTCCTTTAATCCGTTCTTTTTGCACTTACCCAGAAATTATGTGGGATATGTTATAGCTTTCTGAATTGTAAGTTATTTATATTGTTTTTATCATATGGGTTTTATTCACACATCACCCCTTAGTTGTACAAAGGACACAGAAGTGTTGGTATTCATTGGTGTTGATGGCAACATACAAATCACAATCTAATGATAAGCTTTAGGAGTAGCACTACAGAAATACCATATGTTTGTGGGCAGTAATTAAGAATAAAAGGAAATTATAAAGAAGTTATAAAGTCTTGAATGGCCAATAGTGAGGCAGGAGCAAGGATAGGCAGGGCTGGCAGGCAGAGAGAATAAATAGGAGAACCAAGGGACAGTGGGGAATGAGAACAAGGAGAAGTAGACATCAGGGGCCAGCCACCCAGCTACACTGCCACTGAGCTACACAGCAAGCCACAGAGAAGAAGTAAAGAAAGGTATACAGAAATAGAGAAAGATAAAAACCCACAGGCAAAGGGTAGTCAGGATAATTTAAGAAAAGCTATCAAGAAACAAAACAAACTAAGGTTGGACATTTATAAGTAAGAATAAGCCTCCATGTATGGTTTATTTGGGAGCTGGATGGTGGGTCCCCCAAAAACCAAATTAGTAAAACATCACACAACAAAGCTGGCAGACTATAACAAAACCAAGGGTGCTTTTGGGAGGAGTAATGTATCCTGCCTGATAGGGAGAATGAGACAATCAAAGTGTGCATGCGTGCATGTATGTGTGCATGAAGCCTGAAGGTGCCAAATGTGTGAATAATAAAACCTCAGAGAAATTGGGGTTCAACATGAAGACCTGCAAAGACTTTGCAAAGCAAAGCAGCCAATCACTGGCTCTTACCTCCACCTCAGTCCAGAATGGCAATCCTGCCTCCAGGAATCCTCAGAATGAGACTGTCTGAGAACTGTCTCCTCCCATCTTATATTCCTCTCTAGGGCTGGGATTAAAGGCGTGCACAACTACCACCTGCGTTTTATGGCAAACTATCATGACTACTGGGATTAAAGGTGTGTGTCATTGCCTGGTTTGTAAGGCTGATGAGTGGGACTGTTTTACCCTCTGATCTTCAGGTAAGCTTTATTTATTAAAATACAAATGAAGTATTTTAATAAATAAATACATGTGTGTGTGAATAGTGTATGTGTGTATTGTGTGTGTGTGTGTGCAGAGAGCATTTGGACATGGTGGTTTGCCTCTGCAGGGCCTGTGTGGTAGTGGCGGAGATGGACAATGTTGAGGGTAGTGAGATGTGTAACTAAGGTGAGGACCGGAGCCGGAGCTGTCAGTGGGGGAAGATACAGGATGGCAGTCTTCTTGTAGGGGGTGTGGAGTGGCACCTGTCTGGTGTGTGGGGTCCTCCCTGAGGGTATGCTAAGGTTATGGAGAAGCTTTAATAACAGTTGAAAGAATAGAGTTGTGTTGGCTAGTCTTTGTCAACTTGACACAAGCTACCATCACCAGGGAAGAGGGAGCCTAGTTCAGAGAATGTCCCCACCAGACTGGCCTGTGTACGATGTTTACTTGATTGGTGACTGATGTGGGAGGGGCTAGCACACTGGACAGTGCCACCTCTAGAATGGTGGTCCTGGGTGTTATTAGAAAGCAGGCTGAGTTCAAGGCCAGCCTGGTCTACAGGGTAAGTTCCAGGACAGCCAGTGCTACACAGAGAGCCCTGTCAAATAAAAAGTAAAGGAGAGAAAAAGAGAAAGCAGACCACCAAGCCATGGACAACAAGTCAGTAAGCGGCATCCTCTGTGGCCTCTGCATCAGTTCCTGTTGAGTTCCACCCGTGTGCACCTCTCTGGTAGCTTTTAGGAAGTTGCTTTCTACTTCTGTTTGCTGATTTCGGCAAATGATACACATGCGTTATCTGTGTCAGTGGCTCTACAGAGTACATTAACTTACAGTTACAGCTATGCATTTAGCTGCTATTGTAAACGTTGATTGCACAGGAAATCCCAGGCAAGTAAGGGTGATTGTTAAATTTTTCCCTATAAGGCAGGTTAAACAAACAGTTTTAGTGCACTGTAGGCTCTCAGTCTTAAGTGACTTCAAGGTATATTATTAACTCTGGCTGTGAGGTCCAGAAAAAGTACCAGTCTCTAGGAATGTAAGAGATATTTTCAGAATATTGCATCACCAGTCTTTAAAAGCAGTACCACATGGATGACATGGCCAAGTTCAGCTACCAGCTTGGGATGGAGTCTTCGCCACTTCGACTACAATTGGAGCAGCTTTTCTGTGCTTTCGGGGGTCAGAAAACTCCACAGATTGGAGTGGTGGTCTCCCCAAGGGTCCTCTTCCTCTGTCTGAGGCAGAGACGGTCATTTCTCTATAATATTCCTAATATCCCATCTTAGGGCTTTATTGTTGTAAAGAGACACATGACCCCAGGAACTCTTTCTTTTCTTTATTAAAAAAGCCGCACGTTTATTTCGCTTTCTGACTCTGCGCTTGTGCCTTCAACACTTTCACAACATTTTTCTGCTCCTCAATAAGGAAAGCCCGCTTGATCCCGTCACGGACACACTTGGCAAAAATATGGAAGGCTTCATGAATTTGCGTGTCATCCTTGTGCAGGGGCCATGCTAATCTTCTCTGTATCGTTCCAATTTTAGTATATGTGCTGCCGAAGCGAGCACCCCAGGAACTCTTATAAAGGAAAACAGTTAATTGGGGCTGGCTTACAGTTCAGAGATTTAGTCCATTGTCATCATGCTGGGAAGCATGGTGGCATGCAGGCAGATATGGTTCAGTAATGGCCACACTTAGATTCAACGCCATGTTGTCTTGTAATTTCCTGTGCAAAAGGAATTAGGCCATTCCTCTCTAACGTGGCCTCACACAGATTATCAGAGTATGGACAGAGTGGTCAGATTCTTTACCAAGATATCATACCAATAGCTGCCAGCCCAATTGCCAATAGAGTTCTTGTCACACCTCCCCCCCGCAAGTCACAAGCTGAGTCTCTACTGTCTCCATTTTTCTCAACACTTCTGTCTTCTAGGCTCCTAAAACTGTTGGGGTCTTCATGCAGTATTCAACCACTTATCTAGTCCAAAGTTCCGAAGTCTTCTACATTCCTGCAAACAAAACAAAACAAAACAAAAACCCAAACAACAAAACCAAGCAGCCGTGATCAGGTTCTTCATAGCAATAAGACGATGTCAACTGAGCTCGGTAACCTGACATCGTGCATTGTGATGATGCAATGGAGCTTTATCATACACAATAGAATATTTCAGTTCCTCATTTCAATTCTGTGATGTCATGGAGAATTGTCATGTACAAGAGGAGCACTGTGATATTAATATTTGGCATTATGTCGCACCACCAATGGAGAGTTGTGATGCCAGAGTTCAGCATATTACAGTGGGACATTGCAACCGTGGAAAATCTGCCAACACAATGGAAAACTGTCCTGTCACAATACAACACTGTGATGTTATAATTCAACATTGTGATGTCACAATGAGTCTTTGTGATGTCACAGTACATCATGGTGGTGTCACAATCCAGAATTTTGTTATAGTTCAGTATTGTCATGACAAAAACAGAACATTGTGATTGCACAATCCAGCTTTATTCGGGAAACATAAACTGTGGCAATGGCACAATGGGATGTTGTAATGTCACAATCTAGCAACACCGTGACGTCACATTCCGATGTTTTTTCCCGGCCAAATGGAGCAGCGTGAAGCCACAGTCCAGAATGCTGCCGCTGCAGCTCAGCATTGCTGTCTGTCATAAGGTGACCAGCATGTCACAGCAGAGACCTTCATCATCATCACATCACAGAACAGCGCTGTGATAGCCCAAGGTGGAAGAGGAAGAGAAAGGCAAAGAGGCAGCTTGGCTGTGAACACAGATTCATGTTGGAAACTTGAGATGGGTTCTCATCAGGTGTGAGGGCACACATTTCTCTTTCAGGCTGGGTTTTTTTTTTATCAGGGCTGGGGAGTGAACTGGTCAAAGGGAGTGGGGCAGTGTTAATAATTGAATAGGATGCGCAGGAATGGTATTAGTGGTGTTGAATTAAGGAAGTTGGCTTTGGGAAGCTGAAATGGTTAGCCACTGTAAAGGGTATAATGGAGTTTACAGGAGACAGGGTGCTATACTGGCTGGAGTGGGAGTGCCCCTAAGTTGTGTTCCTGTTCTTTCACAAGTGAGCTATATGATGGCACAGAGGGCATTTTCATGGAGCAGTGAGGCATTGTGATCAAATACAGCATTGTGAGGTTTACAGTTGGGCGTTGTGTCATCAAAATCCATGATGGCACAGGATAGCATTGTCAAGCCTCGGTCCAGCACTGTGTCATGAAATTCCAGCATTGTCCTGGCACCCAGAGTGCGTGGCACAGTATAGCATTGTCAAGCCACAGTTTGGCACTATGTTACACAATTGATTATTGCAGGGTCAAAGTTCAGCATTGTGATGTCATCATGGAGCACTGGGCAGTTCGACACTACCCTGGAGGACCATGACATCTCATGGAGTGTTGTTGCATCCCAGGTGTGAACTGAGATGACCCAGGTCGGCATGTAAAACATCTTGACGCTGCAGTTTAGGACCCTGAGGCCACAGTGTAGCACTGCAGTGGCTCTAGAGATTGTAGTGATGGAAGAGTCAAACATCTGGAACACATGTCATCACTGTGATAGCAAGCCGGAGCCTTGTGATGGGACCTGTGACCTACAGGTGGTGCAGTGGAGCACGGTGACGACACAGATTGCAGCACGGATGCCACAATTCTGGCTTGTGAAGACGTAATAATATTATAGTGTAATGTCAAATCTCAGCCCTGGGGCAGAACAAGTTTACAGTGTTATGTCACTGTTAAGTGCTAGCACAAAGGAGCATCGATATGGAATAATTTAGCAAAAGATGACGTAATGAAACATTATGATGTCATAATTATGCATTATTACAGCAAAAGGGAGTACTGTGATGGCCAAAGAATACTGTCGTGGCATAATAGGACTTTATTAGAGACACTGCAGCTAAGTGATGTCAAAATTCATCACTGTGACATCATAAACAACATTGTGGTGACAAAATAGAGCACTGCAGTAACACACTCGGTCACCAGAGGGTCACAGCATGCCTCGTTACCCTTGCTGTGATGAAACTTTGAGCAGAGCAACTTAGGGAGCAAAGAGTTTATTTTGCTTATGCATCCACAACACCGTTCATCATCAGAAGAAGACAGGGCAGCAATTGAAATGGGGCAGGAAACAGGAGGCCGGAGCTGATGCAGGGGCAGTTTCTCAATTGAGGCCCCCCCTCTCTGATGATGATAGCTTGTGTCAGTTGACATAAAACTACTACCAGTGCCTGCAATAGTGTACTGTCACAATGGTGTATTGTGATGTCACTGTGGAGCATTGACAGAGCGCACCATAATGACGGCCTGATGGAGCTTTGTGGAATAAAGTAGCTTTTGACATGTGACCATTGCGCTGGTTAGTTTTCTATCAACTTGATACAGACTAGGGTCACTGGAAAGGCGGGAGCCTCAGTTGAGAAAATACCTCGATAAGATTGGACTTATAGGCAGGACTGTAGGGCATTTTCTTAATTAGTGATTGAGAGAGGAGGGGCCATCCCATTGTGGGTGGGCCCATCCTGGGCTGGTGGTTCTGGGTTCTATAAGAAAGCAGTCAGAGCAAGCCGTGAGGAGCAAGCCAGAAAGCAACATCCCTCCATCATCTCTGCATCAGCTCCTGCCTCCAGGTTCCTGCCCTGTTTAAGCTCCTGTCCTGACTTCCTTCAGTGATAAACAGTGATATAGATTTGTAAGCCTTTCCTCCTCAAGTTGCTTTTGGTCATGGTATTTAATCACAGCAGTAGAAACCCTAACCTAAGACAAGTTGGTACAGGGATAGTGGGATATTGTTGCGACAGACCTGGCCATGTTGTTTTGGAGAGGACTGTGCAAGAACTTTGGAACTTTGGGCTAGAAAAGTCATCGAGTGTTCAGTAGTGAGATGTTCTGTAGGATCCTGGAAGATGAGAAGGTTGAGAGCCGCACAGAGGCTGGAGGCCTGGCTTGTGAAGTGTCAGAGGGGAGCTAAGTCCTACTGGGCCATTTATGTGCAGGACCTGTGGTTCTGGTCAGCTGGAGCTGAAGAATCAGCCGTGATAGATGAAGACCAGAACCACTAAATGAAAACGTTTGTTATTCTGGGGTAATTGATGCTGGTTAGCTGGAGCTGAGAAATTAGCTGTGGTTAAGAAGAGACCAGAATCACTGAGGTGACATCTTCTAGGAAGTGTTTCCTGAGAGTCAACACCCAGAAGCTGTGTTCCAGAGGCAGCCAAGTTTGTACCTCACGCTGGCAGATGGACTTGGTAGTGTAAGGGTCACCCAGGTGGTACTGGGTTAAAGGCATGAAGGGGCCGTGGAAAGCAATTGAGGATTGGTGCTAGGAGGGACCAGAGAAGGCCATTGGTGACCGTGCAGCTTCAGTGGTAGTTGGAGGCCCAGGACTGAGGGGGTCATGCAGAGAGTTTGGTAACAGGAAGAGAGCCTGGGAGAGGCTATTGGTCAAAGTGAAGCCCAGTTGCATCAACAGACCCCAGCATTTTGGAGACACCAGAACCATGGGGCGACCAGGAACAGCAGCAGGTGTGGAGTGGAGCCTGCCGGAGCCTAGAAGACAAGCTGGGGGTGCTGCAGAGGGCAGAGACAGAGAAGTGACCCATGCCCCTTGGAGGAGCCCAGAAGATGGGGACTGAACCCCAGACAATTGGACATTAAGCTATTTAAAGTTTTAGAATTTGATTTTGCTTTGTTCAGATTGTGACGATGCCCTGGATCTTCCCTCTTGAAGTAAGAAAGTATTTTTGATTTGACAGGACCCTAAAGTTGAAGGACTTTGAATTTTAAAAGGCTATGGATTTTAAAGAATGGCTTTAATTTTTTCCCCAGATAGGGTTTCTCTGTGTAGTGTTGAGTGTCCTGAAACTCAGACCTGAAAGATAAATGGGAGGAAGACAGGAGCAGGCCCAGGAAGAGGAGAGCTTGGATCAGTCATTGGGGAAGAGGTGGGGAGTCTGAGAAGATTTAGTTCTGGAAGGAGGGAGGAGGGGCTGGTGAAAGATATGAGTATGGAGATGGTTAGAGAACTTGTCTGAGATGCAGGGCAGACGGACAGGAAGAAGCCCAAGCCTTTGACAACAGAAATAGCATTGAGAAATAGAAATAATTCCACTGTTCAGAATGATATTCAGGCTGCCCTGTAATCAGCATGCTTTTTGTTGTTGCTGTTTTTATGATAAGGTCTCACTGAGCAGCAGTGGCACACACCTTTAACCCCAGCACTGGGAAGGCAGAAACAGGCAGATCTCTGAGTCTGAGGCCAGCCTGTACTACAGAGAGAGTTTCAGGATAGCCAGGGCTACACAGAGAATCCCTGTCTTGACGCCCTCCCCACACATACTAAAAAAAAAAGGCTAGACAAGATCTCACCAAGTTTCTCAGGCTGACCTTGAATCCAAGATCCTGCCACTGTCACTTTTCAGTCACTTTTCAAGCAACTGAAATTAGAGAAAGATCATTTTGACGGCAACCTTTGCTTTTATCATTCAGATGAAATACATTGATTACATAAATGACTAATCTTAAATGGTAGGTTGTGATCCCGTAACCTTGAATTCAGAATGTTGGGATTAAAGGCCCATGCAACCACCTATGCTGGCTGAGACTGGCTTTTTTAAACAGACAAATTTTTAGGCTTTTGAATTCTTAAGGACTGTAGAACTTACACAATTTGGAATATAATACATTGCGATGCTCTTAATTAATGTGAGGTCTTGGGAATGAATAAAGAAGGGAAAGGCTGTGGCTTAATAGTGGTGTTTGTATGTCAGTTGACAAGGGGCCAGTTTGACACAAGATAGCCTTATTAGAGAGGAGGGAACCTCAAATGAGAAAAATGTCTTCATAAGGTCCAGCTGTAGGGCATTTTCTTAATTAATGACCAATGTGGGAGGGCCCAGCCTGTTGTGGACAGGACCACACCTGGGAAGGGGTCCTGGGTGCTATAAGAAAGGCTGAGCAAGCCAGGGGTGCAAGCTAATAAACAACACTCCTCCATGACTTGTGTATCAGTGCCTGCCCCAAGGTCCCTGCCATCTTTGAGTTCCTGTCCTGACTCCCTTCCATGACGAAGAGTGATTTGGAAGTGTAAGCCAAACAAATGCTTTCCTCGTCAGCTTACTTTTGGTCATGGTGTTTCATCACAGCAATAGTAACCTGGACTAAGAAAGCCATTCATCTTTTCTGACATGAGAACTGGTCATTAGGATATTACAGCAGGCACCAGGATAACAAACTAGAGAACTGTGGTATCGCAATGAAAACTGGGATGTCAGAATTTAGGATATCTGCTATCACAGAGGCAATTTGAGAACATGATTGGGCTTGTGATGTCACACTGATATTCTGGTGTCATCACAGAGAATAGTAATGTCAAAATGGGATTATGTCACAAAAGAACACCTGGTTATACTACATTGTGTTGGCATAATGAAGTATTATGATGTCACAGTAGTGTATTGTGATATCATAGTGGTACATGGTGATGTCACAAATAGTACATTGTGATATAACAATGGAGCACTGTGATGACACAATGGATACTTGAGGTATAACAATGGAATACTGTGATGTACTAATGGAGCACTGTGATATAACAATGGAACATTGTGATTGAAAAGGATTAGTATGATGTAGCAATGGTGCATTGTTGTATAACAATGAAGCACTGTGATGTAACAATGGAGCATCATGTTATAACAATGTATCACTGTGATGTAACAATGAAGAATTGTGATGTAACATTGGATCATTGTGATGTAACAATGGAATATTGTGGTAGAACAGTACAGCACTGACTGTGATTTAACAATAGAGTACTTGTTACAACAATTGATCACTGTAATGTAACAATGGAGCATTGGTATGGTCACGGATCACTGTGATATAACAGTGTAGAATAATGTGATGTAGCAATGGAATACTGTGATGTAACAATAAAGCATTGTGGTATAATCATCAATCACTGTGATGTACCAATGGGGCATTGTTATTTAACAATGGAGCAATGTGATGTAACAACGGATCACTGTGATGTAACAATGGTGTAGTGATATAACAATGTATCACTGCCATGTAACAATCTCTAATGTAACAATGGAGCATTATTGTATAACATGGAGCACTATGATTTAACAATGGAGTTAATCATGTAACAATGGATCAATAAGGTATAAGAATGGATCACTATGATGGAACGAACAATGGTGTATTGTGGTACAACAATGTAGTACTTCGATGTAACAATGGAGACTGTGATATTAAAATGGAGCATTATTGTGGAAAAATGGAGTATTGTGGTTTAACAATAGATCACTATGATGTAACAATGTATTATAGTGTGATGTAATAATAGAGCATTGTGATGGAACAATGGAACATTGGAATACAACAGTGGAACACTGATATAATAGAGCACTGTGATGTAACAATGGATCACTGTGATGTAACAAAAAACACTATGATGTTACAATGGGGCATTGTTTTATAACAATAGAGCACCATGATGTAACAATGGAGTATTGTGATATAACAATGGATCACTGTGATGTAAAAACAGACCATTGATATAACAATGGAACTCTGTGATGTAACGATGAAGCCTGTGATATAACAATGGTGCATTGTGGTATAACAATGGGTCTTTGTGATGTAACAATGGATCACTGATGTAGCAATGGAGCATTGTTCTGAAACAATAGAGCTTTAGCTTAACAATGTTTCAGGGTGATGTAACCATGGATCGTTGTGAGGTAACAATGTAGCACTGTTATATAACAATCAAGCCCTCTGATGTAACAATGGAGCATTGTGATGTAGGAAATGAGGACTGTGATGTAACAATGGAGCATTATGACAACAATGCAGCACTGTGAGGTAACAATGGAGCATTGTGGCATAACAATGGATCACTGTGATATAACAGTGTAGCATTTTCTTGTAATAATGGAGCACTGTGATGTAACAATATAGTCTTATGATATAACATTGGACCACTGTGATATAAAATTCAAAAACTGTGATGTAACAATGTAGCAGTGTGATGTAACAATGGAGCATTGTGACATAAAAATGGATCACTGCAATTTAGCAATAAAGCATTGGGTATACCAATGGATCACTGTGATGTAATAATGGAGCATTGTAATCTAAAATTAAGCACTGTGATAAACCAACAGAGCATTTTGTTTATTTGCTCTTAAATAATACAATTAATTATTCCGATAATCAATTGTAATCCATAAGAATGAATCCCTGTGATATAAAAATGGAGCCATGTGGTATAGCAATGGAGCATTGTTAAGTAACAATGGAGTACTGTGATGTTACAATGGANATGGATCATTCTGATGTAACAATGGAGCATTGTGACCTACAAATGGATTACTGTGATGTAACAATGAACCACTGTGGTATTAGAATACATCCCTGTGATGTAACAATGAAGAATTGTGATGTAACAATGGATCATTGTGATGTAACAATGGAATATTGTGGTAGAACAGTACAGCACTGACTGTGATTTAACAATAAAGTAATTGTTACAACAATTGATCACTGTAATGTAACAATGGAGCATTGGTATGATCACAGATCACTGTTATATAACAATGTAGAATAATGTGATGTAGCAATGGAACACTGTGATGTAACAATAAAGCATTGTGATATAATCATCAATCACTGTGATGTACCAATGGGGCATTGTTATTTAACAATGGAGCAATGTGATATAATAATGCAGGTCTGAGATGTAACAAGTGAGCACTGTGATATAACAATGGATCACTGTGATGTAACAATGGATCACTGTGAAGTAACAATGGAGTATTGTGATAAAACAATAAAGCACTGTGATTAAATAATGGAGAATTTGGGTATTACAATGCATCATTCTGATGTAACAATGGAACACTGTGGTATAATAATGGATCACTGTGATGTAACAATGGAGAATGGTGTGATGTAACAATGCATCACAGTGATGTAAACATGTAGCATTGTGATTCAACAACGGAGCCCTGTGATGTAACAGTGGAGCATTGTGCTATAACAACAAAGCATTGTTATGCATTAATGGATTATTGTGGTATAACAATGTATCACTGTGATGTAACAATGACATAAAAATGGATCACTATGACATAACACTGGAACACTGTGATGTAACAATGGAGCACTCTGATATAACAGTGGATTATTGTGATATAACAATTGAGCATTGTGATATAATTATGAAGGATTATAATATAACAATGTGGTACTGTGATATAATAATGGAGCACAATGATGTAATACTGTGGTATAATAATGGATCACTGTAATGTAACAATGGTGCACTGTGATGGTACAATGGAGGATTGCGTTATAACAATGGATCACTGTGATGTATATATGGAGCATTGTGGTATGATCATAGATCACTGTGATATAACAATGTAGAATAATGTGATGGAACAATGGAACAGGGTGATATAACAATGGAGCATTGTGATATAATAATTGATCACTATAATGTAACAACGGTGCACTGTCATGGAACAATGGAGTATTGTGGTATAACAATGGATGACTGTGATGCAACAAGGGAGCTTTGTGGTATAATCATAGATCACTGTGATGTAACAATGTAGATTAGAGTGATGTAACAATGGAGCATTGTTGCTTAACAATGCATAACTGTGATGTAACAAATGATCACAGTGGTAAAACAATGGAGTACTGTAATATAACAATGGATCACTTTGATGTAACAATGGAGCATTGTTCCAACAAGGGATCACTGTGATGTAACAATAATTACTGTGACATAACAATGAAACACTGTGATTTAACAATTGAGCATGGCGATGTAACAATGGATTACAGTGATGTAACAATGTTGCATTGTGATGTTACAATGAATCATTGTGATGGAACAATGGAACACTGTGATGGAAAATGGAGCACTATGATGTAATAGTAGATTACTGTGATATAACAACATAGCATTGTGATATAATTATGGAGCATTGTATAAAACAATGGAGCTCCATTTTTACACTGTGATGTAAAAATGAAGCACCATGACTTAACAATGATTCACTGTGTTATAATAATGGATTACTGTGATGTACCAATGGAGCATTTTGAAATAATAATGGAATACTGAGATGTAACAATATAGTATTGTGATGGAACAGTGGTGCACTGTGAGGTAACAATGGAGGGTTGTGTTGTAACAATGGATAACAGTGATATAACAATGGATAACAGTGATATAACAATGGAGCATTGTGGTATAACAATGGAGCACTTTGATGTAACAAAGGATCACTGTGATGGAACAATATGGCAAAATAATGGAGCATTGTGAAGAAACAAAGGAGAACTATGATACAAAAATGGACAGTGATGTAATAATGGATCACTGTGATGTAACAATGGAGCACTGTGAGATGACAATGGATCACTGAGATGTGACATATGAGCATTGTAATGTAACAGTGCATTAGTGAGATGTAACAATGGAGGATTGTGAAATAATTATGGAGCCTTGTGATGTAACAATGGAGCACTGTGATATAAAAAGGATCACTGTAAGATAATTGATTACTGTGATGTAACAATGGAGCATTTTTGAATAATAATGGATCACTGTGATGTACCAATAGAACATTGTGATATAATAATGAATCACTGTGATGTAACAATGGAAAATTGTGATGTAACAATGGACTACTGTGATAGAACAATGGAGGATGTTGTTATAACAATAATTCACTGTGGAACACTGAGATGTAAAAATGGAGCACTGTGATGTAATATGGAGCATTGTGATATAATAATGGAGCAATGTGATGTAACAATGGATCCTGTGATATAACAATGGCTCACTGTGATGTAGCAATAAAGCACTGTTCAGAAACAATGGAGCATTGTGATTTAACAATGTTTAACTATGATAAACAATGGAGCACTGTGATGTAACAAAAGAACATTTTGCTATAACAGTGTATCACTGTGATATAACAATGGAGCTTTGTGATATAAGAAATGAGGACTGTGAGGTAACAATGGAGCATTTTGATGTAACAATGACTCACTGTGATGTAGCAATGGAGCACTGTGATGTAACAGGGGAATACTGTCGTGTAACAATGGAGCAACGTGATATAACAATGGGGCACTGTGATGTAACATAAGAGCATCACTGTGATATAACAATGGAACTTTGTGATGTAAGAAATGAGGACTGATGTAAAAATATAGCATTGTGATATAACAATGCAGCACTGTGAGGTAACAATGTAGCATTGTGATGGAACACTGTAATGGAACAATGAGCATTGTTTTATAATAATGGGTCACTGTGATGTAATAAATTAGAACAATGGAGAACTGTGATGTAACATTGGAACACTGTGATATAACAATGGAGCATTGTGATGTAACAATGGACCATGGTGATATGATAATGGATCACTGTGAAGTATCAATGGAACATTATGATGTAACAATAGGAACATTTTGTTATTACAATGGATCATTCTGATGTAACAATGGAGCACTGTGACCTACAAATGGATTACTGTGATGTAACAATGGACCACTGTGGTATAAGAATGCATCCCTGTGATGTAACAATGGAGCATTGTGGTATAACAATGGAACATTGTGATTTAACAATGGAGCACTGTGATGTCACAATGTGCACTGTGACATAACAATGGATTATTGTCATATAACAATGAAACACTGTGATGTAACAGTGAAATAATGTGATATAACAATAGAGCACTATGATATAAAAATGGAGCCCTGTGATGTAACAACAGATCTCTGTGATGTAACAAAAAAGCAGTGTGATATAACAGAGGATTACTGTGATGTAACAATTGAGCATTGTGATATAATTATGGAGGATTTTGATATAACAGTGTAGCACAGTGACATAACAATGGATCACTGTGATGTAACAATGGAGCACTCTGATGTAACAGTGTGATGTAACAATTGAGCATTGTGATATAGATATAATAATGTAGCACTGATATAACAATGGAGCACTGTGATGTAATATTGGAACATTGTGGTATAATAATGGATCACTGTAATTTAACAATGGTGCACTGTAATGGTACAATGGAAGATTGTGTTATAACAATGGATCACTGTGATGTATAGATGGAGCACTATGGTATGGTCATATATCACTATGATATAACAATGTAGAATAATGTGATGTAACAGTGTGATGTAACAATTGAGCACTGTAATGTTCCAATGGAGTATTGTGATATAATAATTGATCACTATAATGTAACAATGGTGCACTGTGATGGAACAATGGAGCATTGTGATGTAACAATGGACCATGGTGGTATGATAATGGATCACTGTGAAGTATCAATGGAAACATTTTGTTATTACAATGGATCATTCTGATGTAACAATGGAGCATTGTGACCTACAAATGGATTACTGTGATGTAACAATGAACCACTGTGGTATTAGAATACATCCCTGTGATGTAACAATGAAGAATTGTGATGTAACAATGGATCATTGTGATGTAACAATGGAATATTGTGGTAGAACAGTACAGCACTGACTGTGATTTAACAATAAAGTAATTGTTACAACAATTGATCACTGTAATGTAACAATGGAGCATTGGTATGATCACAGATCACTGTTATATAACAATGTAGAATAATGTGATGTAGCAATGGAACACTGTGATGTAACAATAAAGCATTGTGATATAATCATCAATCACTGTGATGTACCAATGGGGCATTGTTATTTAACAATGGAGCAATGTGATATAATAATGCAGGTCTGAGATGTAACAAGTGAGCACTGTGATATAACAATGGATCACTGTGATGTAACAATGGATCACTGTGATGTAACAATGGTGTAGTGATATAACAATGTATCACTGCCATGTAACAATCTCTAATGTAACAATGGAGCATTATTGTATAACATGGAGCACTATGATTTAACAATGGAGTTAATCATGTAACAATGGATCAATAAGGTATAAGAATGGATCACTATGATGGAACGAACAATGGTGTATTGTGGTACAACAATGTAGTACTTAGATGTAACAATGGAGACTGTGATATTAAAATGGAGCATTATTGTGGAAAAATGGAGTATTGTGGTTTAACAATAGATCACTATGATGTAACAATGTATTATAGTGTGATGTAATAATAGAGCATTGTGATGGAACAATGGAGCATTGGAATACAACAATGGAGCACTGTGATATAACAATAGAGCACTGTAATGTAACAATGGATTACTGTGATGTAACAAAGGAACACTGTGATATCACAATGGAGTATTTTATAACAATACTCCACTATGATGTAACAATGGTGTATTGTGATATAACAATGGATCACTGTGATTTAACAATGGAGCATTGTGGTAAAATAATGGAGCACTGTAAAATAACAATGGAGTATTGTGGTATAACAAGGGATTAGTATGATGTAACAATGGTGCATTGTTGTATAACGATGGAGCACAGTGATGTAACAATGGAGCACTATGATGTAAAAATGGGCCATTGTGATATAACAATGGAACTCTGTGTTGCCTGTGATATAACAATGGTCTTTGTGATGTAACAACGGATCACTGATGTAGCAATGGAGCACTGTTCTGAAACAATAGAGCTTTGGCTTAACAATGTTTCAGTGTGATGTAACCATGGATCGTTGTGAGGTAACAATGTAGCACTGTTATATAACAATCAAGCCCTCTGATGTAACAATGTTCTGGAACATTGTGATGTAGGAAATGAGGACTGTGATGTAACAATGGAGCATTATGACAACAATGCAGCACTGTGAGGTAACAATGGAGCATTGTGGCATAACAATGGATCACTGTGATATAACAGTGTAGCATTTTCTTGTAATAATGGAGCACTGTGATGTAACAATATAGTCTTACGATATAACATTGGACCACTGTGATATAAAATTCAAAAACTGTGATGTAACAATGGAGCATTGTGACATAAAAATGGATCACTGCAATTTAGCAATAAAGCATTGGGTATACCAATGGATCACTGTGATGTAATAATGGAGCATTGTGATCTAAAATTAAGCACTATGATAAACCAATACAGCATTTTGTTATGGATTATTCTGATAATCAATTGTAATCCATAAGAATGGATTCCTGTGATATAAAAATGGAGCCGTGTGGTATAGCAATGGAGCATTGTTAAGTAACAATGGAGCACTGTGATGTAACAATGGAGCACTGTGAGGTAACAAGGGAACACTTTGAAGTCACAATGAAGCTTTGTGGTATAACATTGGATCATTGTGATATAACAATGGAGCACTGTGATGTAAGAATGGATCACTGTGATGTAACAATGTAGATTTGTAATATAACATTGGATCTCTGTATTGTAACAATGGAGAATGGTTATGTAAATATGGAGCACTGTGAGGTAACATTGAATCTCTGTGATCTAATAACGAAGCATTGTGGTATAATAATTGATCATGGTAATGTAACAATATAGAATGTGATGTAACAATGGAGCATTTTGTATAATGATGTATCACTGTGATGTAACAATGGAGCACTGTGAGGTAACATTGGATCTCTGTGATGTAATAATGGAGCATTGTGGTATGATAATATATCATTGTGATGTAACAATGGATGTCTGTGAGGTAACAATGAAGCATTGTGATATAACAATGGAGCATTGTGGTATAACAATAAGGCATTGTTATGTAACAATGGATCATTGTGGTATAAGCATGTATCACAGTGCTATAATAATGGAACATTGTGATGGTACAATGTAGCACTGTGATGTAACAATGGAGCAATGTGGTATAATAATGGAGCATTGTGATGTGACAATAGAGTATGTGATGTAATAGATCTCTGTGATGTAACAATGGAATATTTTGATATAACATTGGATCACTGTGATGCAATATTGGACCGTTATTGTATGATAATGGATCACTGTGAAGTAACAATGGAGTATTGTGATAAAACAATAAAGCACTGTGATTAAATAATGGAGAATTTGGGTATTACAATGCATCATTCTGATGTAACAATGGAACACTGTGGTATAATAATGGATCACTGTGATGTAACAATGGAGAATGGTGTGATGTAACAATGCATCACAGTGATGTAAACATGTAGCATTGTGATTCAACAACGGAGCCCTGTGATGTAACAGTGGAGCATTGTGCTATAACAACAAAGCATTGTTATGCATTAATGGATTATTGTGGTATAACAATGTATCACTGTGATGTAACAATGACATAAAAATGGATCACTATGACATAACACTGGAACACTGTGATGTAACAATGGAGCACTCTGATATAACAGTGGATTATTGTGATATAACAATTGAGCATTGTGATATAATTATGAAGGATTATAATATAACAATGTGGTACTGTGATATAATAATGGAGCACAATGATGTAATACTGTGGTATAATAATGGATCACTGTAATGTAACAATGGTGCACTGTGATGGTACAATGGAGGATTGCGTTATAACAATGGATCACTGTGATGTATATATGGAGCATTGTGGTATGATCATAGATCACTGTGATATAACAATGTAGAATAATGTGATGGAACAATGGAACAGGGTGATATAACAATGGAGCATTGTGATATAATAATTGATCACTATAATGTAACAACGGTGCACTGTCATGGAACAATGGAGTATTGTGGTATAACAATGGATGACTGTGATGCAACAAGGGAGCTTTGTGGTATAATCATAGATCACTGTGATGTAACAATGTAGATTAGAGTGATGTAACAATGGAGCATTGTTGCTTAACAATGCATAACTGTGATGTAACAAATGATCACAGTGGTAAAACAATGGAGTACTGTAATATAACAATGGATCACTTTGATGTAACAATGGAGCATTGTTCCAACAAGGGATCACTGTGATGTAACAATAATTACTGTGACATAACAATGAAACACTGTGATTTAACAATTGAGCATGGCGATGTAACAATGGATTACAGTGATGTAACAATGTTGCATTGTGATGTTACAATGAATCATTGTGATGGAACAATGGAACACTGTGATGGAAAATGGAGCACTATGATGTAATAGTAGATTACTGTGATATAACAACATAGCATTGTGATATAATTATGGAGCATTGTATAAAACAATGGAGCTCCATTTTTACACTGTGATGTAAAAATGAAGCACCATGACTTAACAATGATTCACTGTGTTATAATAATGGATTACTGTGATGTACCAATGGAGCATTTTGAAATAATAATGGAATACTGAGATGTAACAATATAGTATTGTGATGGAACAGTGGTGCACTGTGAGGTAACAATGGAGGGTTGTGTTGTAACAATGGATAACAGTGATATAACAATGGATAACAGTGATATAACAATGGAGCATTGTGGTATAACAATGGAGCACTTTGATGTAACAAAGGATCACTGTGATGGAACAATATGGCAAAATAATGGAGCATTGTGAAGAAACAAAGGAGAACTATGATACAAAAATGGACAGTGATGTAATAATGGATCACTGTGATGTAACAATGGAGCACTGTGAGATGACAATGGATCACTGAGATGTGACATATGAGCATTGTAATGTAACAGTGCATTAGTGAGATGTAACAGTGGAGGATTGTGAAATAATTATGGAGCCTTGTGGTGTAACAATGGAACACTGTGATATAAAAAGGATCACTGTAAGATAATTGATTACTGTGATGTAACATTGGAACAATGTGATATAACAATGGAGCATTGTTTTATAATAATGGGTCATTCATTGTTAGAATACAGTATTCTAATTTATTACATCAAACAATGGATCACTGTGATGTAACACTGTAACACTTTGATATAACAATGGAGAACTGTGATGTAACATTGGAACACTGTGACATAACAATGGAGCATTGTGAATTAACAATAGAGTACTGTGATGTAACAATGGACCATGGTGGTATGATAATGGATCACTGTGAAGTATCAATGGAGCATTATGATGTAACAATAGGAGACTGATAAAACAATGGAGCATTTTGTTATTACAATGGATCATTCTGATGTAACAATGGAGCATTGCAACATACAAATGAATTACTGTGATGTAACAATGGACCACTGTGGTATAAGAATGCATCCCTGTGATGTAACAATGGAGCAGTGTGGTATAACAATGGAGCATTGAGATTTAACAATGGAGTACTGTGATGTAACAATGGAGCACTGTGATGTTACAATGGAACACCATGTGGTAACAAGGGAGCACTTTGAGGTAACAATGGATCATTGTGAAATAACAATGGAGCACTGTGATGTAACAATGTATCACTGTGATCTTAAAATGGAGCATTTTATCACTCTTATGTAATAATATAACATTGTGATGTAACCATGGAGCACTGTGATGTAACAATGTAGCAATCACTGTGATGTAACAATGGAGCACTGTGCTGTAACAGTGGATTACTGTGATGCAACAATATAGCATTGTGATAGAATATGGAGCACTGTGATGTAACAATGGAACACTGTGATGTAACAATGGAACACTGTGATGTAACAGCGGATTACTGTCATGTAACAATGGAACAATGTGATATAAAAATGGAGCACTGTGATGTAACAATGGATATTTGTGATGTAACAAAGGAGCACTGTGATGTAACAATTGAGCTTTGTGATATAATGATAGATATAACAATGTAGTGCTGTCATGTAACAATTGAGCACTGTGATGTGACATTGGAGAATTGTGATATAACAATCTAACAATGGAACATTGTGGTATAATAATGGATCACTGGGACATAACAATGGAGCATTGTGAAGTAACAATGGATCACTGTAATATAACAATGGTGAACTGTCATGGAACAATGGAGAGTTGTGTTATAATTTTGGATCACTGTGATGTAACATTGGAGCATTGAGGTATGATCATAGATCACTGTGATGTAACAATGTACAATAATGTGATGGACCAATGGAGCATTGTAATATAACAATGGAGCAATGTGATATAACAATGGAACACTGTGATGTAACAATGGAACACTGTGGTATGAGAATGGATCACTGTGATATAGCAATGGAGCTCTGTGTATAACAATGGAATATTGTGATATAACAAGGGATTAATATGATGTAACAATGGTGCATTGTATTATAACAATGTAGCATTGTGATATAATAATGGCTCACTCTGTTGTAACAATGGCGCAGTATGTAACAATGGAGTATTGTGGTATAAAAATATATTACTGTGATGTCACAATGTATTTCTGTGAGGTAACAATGGAGCATGTGATATAAAAATGTAATATTGTCATGGAACAGAGCATTGTGGTATAACAATGGATCAGTATGATGTCACAATGGAGCACAGTGATGTAACAAGGGAGCAGTATGATACAATAATGGATCACAGTGTTGTAACAGTGGAGCATTTAATATATCAATGAGCACTGGGATATTACAATGGAGCACTGTGATGTAACAATGGAGCACTATCATGTAAAAATGGACCTTTGTGGTATAATAATGGATTACTCTGATGTTTCAATGGAGCATTGTGTTGAAATAATGAAGCACTGCAATGTAACAATGGAATATTGTGATATAACAAAGGAGTGCTTTATATAACAATGGAGCTCTGTAATGTAGCAATAGATGACTGTGATTTAATAAAGGAACACTGTGATGTAACAGTGGATCACTGTGATGTAACAATGGAGCACTATCGTGTATCAATGGAGCATTGTGTTTAACAATGGACCATTGTGATATAAGCGTGGTCCATTGTGACATAACAATGGTAATTGTGTTATAAAAATGGAGCACTGTGATGTAACAAGAGCATTGTGGTATAACAATTGAACACTCTGATGTAACAATGGAACATTGTGATGTAAGAAATGAGGAATGTGATGTAACAATGGAGCACTGTGATGTAACAATGGAGCATTGTTTTATAATAATGGATCACTGTGATGTAACATTATAGAATACTGTGATGTAGCAATGGATAACTGTGATGTAACACTAGGATTTTGATGTAACAATGGAGCAATGTGATGTAACAATGTAGCATTATGATATAACATTGGACTACTGTAGTGTAACATTGGAACACTGTGATGTAACAATAGAGCACTGTGATGTAAAAATGCAGCATTGTGTTAAAATAATGGAGCACTGTGATGTAGGAATGGATCACTATGATGGAATAATGGAGCACTGTGAAGCAATAATGGAGGATTGTAATGTAACAATGGAGCACTGTGATAGAACAATGGAGGATTGTATTATAACAATGGAGCATTTTGATGTAACAACAGAGCACTATGATGTAAAATGGAGCACTGTGATGAAACAAGGGAGCACTGTCATTAACAATGGAACACTGTGATGGAACAATGGATCACTGTGATGTAATAATGGATCACTGTGGTATAACAATGGAGCATTGTGATATAACAATGGATTGATGTGATCTAACATGGATAACTGTGATGCAACAATGATGACAATAGATCTCTGTGTTGTAGCAATGGAGGATTGTGATATAACAATAGAGGACTGTGATATAACAATGGGAATTGTAATATATCAATGGAGCAGTGGAATGTAATAATGGATCACTGTGATGTAACAATGGAGCAATGTGCTTAACAATGGAGCATTCCGTTGTAACAATGGAGCACTGTGATGTAACAATGGAGCACAGAGATATAATAATGAAGCATTGTGATATAACAATGTATCACTATGATATAACAATGGTGCACTGTGATACAGCAGTGGATCAATGTGATTTAACAATGGACCACTGTGATGTAACATTGGATCACTGTAATGTAACAATGAAGCACTGTGATATAACAATGGATCAATGTGAGGTAACAAAGGTGCAATATGGTATAACAATGGAGCAATGTGATGTAACACTAACAATGGTGCACATTGATATAACAATGAAGCAATGTGACAATACAGTGGATCACTGTGATATAACAATGGAGCACTGTGATGTAACAATAAAGCAATGTGATGTAACAATGGAGCATTGTGATGTAATAATGGAGCATTGTGATGTAACAATGGAGCATTGTGTTATAACAATGGATCACTGTGATGTAACAATGAAGCATGGTAATATAACAATTTAGCACTGTTAAGTATCAATGGAGCACTGTGGTATATCAATGGAACATTAGGAGATAATAATGGATCACTGTGATGTAACAATGGATAACTGTGATGTACAATGGAAAATATAATGTAACAATGGAGTACTGTGATGTAACAATGGAGTATAATAATTGATGACTGTGATGCCACAATGTAGAATAGTGTGATGTATCCATTGATCACTGTGATGGAACAATGTAGCTTTGTGATGTAACAATGTAGCACTGTGATGTAGCAATGTGAATTTACAATGGAACATTGTGATATAATAATGAAGCACTGTGATGAAACAATGGTGCATTGTATTTTAAGAATAAATCATTGTGATGTAACAATAGAGCATTGTGGTGTAATAATCACTTTGATTTAAGAAGGTAAAATAGTGTGATGTAACAATGGAGCACTGTGATTGAAAAACTGTGATAAAACAATGGCACATTGTGGTATAACAGTGGAGTACTTTGATGTAACTGGATCAATGTGATGTAAAAACAGAACACTGTGATATAACAATGGAGCATTGTGATACAATAATGGATCACTGTGATGTCATAATGTAGAAGTGTGGTATAAAAAATGGATCACTGTGATGTAACAATATAGCATTGTGATGAAACAATGGACCTTAAATTTTTATTAAGAAAAATCCAATTCTTTACCAATGTAAAAAATTAATTACTATATTATATCCCTGTTTTTTTCCTTAGAAAGAGCTCGACTGTTACCATTAACCATTTATAATAAACCCCCTTTTTAAAGAAATCACATATATAAACAATCATTTTGGGAATTTGTGCTATTTTCTCCAAACTGCTTCCTGCTCTTTATTGGGTGAAATATTTTTAGGGTTCATGGAGACCTTTTGGGGGTTTTTGCCCCATCAAGCCACATTAGCCTAGAAGGAATCCACAGGTTCTCATCTTCTGTGGAAACAAAATCAGAACCTTTTTCCCAAAGTAACATACCCTTAGACTCAAATTTTGAAGTCAAGATACCTTTAAAATATATGTTAGTTTTGCTTAGCAGCTCATACAATGAACCATGTCTCTGTAGTTAGCTCATTCACAGTCAAAAAATTCAAAGAAAATACAATAATATACACAATCCAGAATCTTTGTATATATTCTATCTTTATGTGTTTTTTAGTCTATTTCTTTTATTTTTATCTTTTAATCTTTTTTTTTGAGACAGGGTTTCTCTGTGTATTTTTGGCTGTCCTAGATCTCACTCTGTAGACCAAGTTAGCCTTGAACTCACAGAGATCGCCTCCCTCTGCCTTTCAAGTGCTGAGATTAAAGGTGTGTGACATCACACTCAGCTACTCTATTTCCTTTTTAAGGACTTCCTCTATCCTTTTATTTTCTCTCAAAGTCTACGTATATTTTTAAACACACTGTAAATAGTTTATAGGGTTTTTTTTTCTGTCTGATACTGTTTTTACTGCTTATGCTTACCTTTTTCTGAGCATATGAGTCTTTAATTTGCTAAACAGAATTGCTAGGATTAAAGCTCCTTCTTTGGTGGCTGGATCCACCACATTCCTTTACTTTCTGAGAGTCTAACTGCAGTGGAGGTTCTGGTGAGAGCCATGTTTATTGCCACAACTCTGGAGTTCCAAGGTCCATGCCACCACCAAGAAGCCTACCTCTGGCTGCTCAAACACCATTTACGTGTTTGGTGGCAGAGCCTCTTAAAAGAACTACAAGGTTTTTGCCACTAATACTGAGTTAGGAAACCTCTCAAAGGAGCCACACCCCTGCTTGTCTCTAGCAAACATAGCCCACCTGAGACAATGCTGCTAGAGAAGCCATACTTGATTCTGTTCTTTTCTGTCCAGAATTCCTTTTTTTTTTTTTTAAAAAAAAAAAAAGCTTTCTCGGGTTTTATGTGGAAATTCTTAGCAAGCACCATTTGTAGATGAAGATTGTGCTTTCATTATAACCACCACAACCAACACAGCTTATGAACGAATGAGCTTACACTGGCTTACAATTCTAGGTGGTTAGAATCCATGATGATGGAGTGGAGGCATGACAACAGGTACCAGGCATGTCAGCAGGAGCAGCTGAGAGCTCACATCTTGAGTGTCACGTCTGAAGCAGAGAGAACAAACAGGAGATGGCCTGTGACTTTTGAACCTTGGAGCCACCTCTCTAGCTTCCTATTTTGTGTTTTGAGACAGGGTCTCACTACGTACCCTATCTGCCCTTGAACTCTCAGCAATCCTCTTGCCTCCTGAATTTTGGGATTTCAGGCGTGGCTCACCAGTCCCCAAACTCCCCACTTTGTTTATTCTGTGTCTATAAATTCCTGGATCTCTGAAGTCACCAAGTTCGATGAGCTGGGCATGGTGGCACGTGCCTGTAGTCCCAGGACTCTGCAGGTGGAGGTGGAAGAATGGATTGTGAGTTCCAGACAGTGAGACCTTGCCTTAAAACAAATGGACACCAAAAGTACTTGGGAGACTGAGGCAGGAGGATTGCTACAGTTCTAGTTTACTCAGGGTTTTATAGTGAGTTCTTGAACAGCCCGAACTGCAATAAGATACTCTGCCTCAAAACAAAACCATAAGCAAAGAATTCTTGTGAGCCCATGTCCTGCTTCTGGTATTCTGGCCAAGCACAATGCCTCCTATGGTGTTCAGCTGAGGTGAATCTTGTGCATGAATCCTAGAGGGGGGAAAAGGACTTGACAATTTTAAGTAAGAGGGATTCTCTCCTGCTTTAGATATGAACTGAAATGGATTTTGGGCCATGGGGTGCTCACTACTCAGAGTAGTGGTGGTTGGGGGGATATGTATGTGGAGCTGGGATGGGAAATCCATATATTTAGAGATGTCAGAGGGTAAGGGATATCTGATCCCTGAATTTAGATAAGGTTACTTGGGCTTAGAGAGCAAGGGACTCTGAGTTTAGAAGATTGGTGTCTTAGTGAGGGTTTCTATTCCTGTGATGAAACACCATGACCAAAAGAACCCTGGGGAGGAAAGGGTTTATTTTTCCTAGGCTTATACTTCCCATTACTGTTCATCGTCAAAGGAAGTCAGGGTAGGGACTCAAGGCAGGAACTTGGAGGCAGGAAGTGATGCAGAGGCCATGGAGGGGTGCTGCTTACTGGCTTGCTCCTTGTGACTTGCTCAACCTGCTTCTTATAACATCCAGGACCATTAGCCTGGGGGCGGGGGCACCACCCACAATGGCTGGGTCCTCTCCCATCAATCACAAATTAATAAAATGCCCTCAGGCTTGCCTACAGTCGGATCTTCTGGAGGCAGTTTCTCACTTAAGACTCCCTCCTTTTTTATGACTCTAGCTTGCGTCAAGTTCACATGAAACGAGCCAGCACAGCTAGTGGAGGTACCACAGAAGACTGGCTTTGAGTTCCAGCATCCACATGGTGGCTCCCAACTGTCTGTAACTCATTTCCAGGGAATCCAAAAGCTTTTCTAGCTTTCCTGAGCACTAGGCATATACACACATACATACATGCACAGACACAAAAGAATGCATACTAAAAGGAGCAAAAAAATTAAAGCAGATTGCATGCAGCCAGGCATGGTGGTTTAAGCCTATGATCCTGGCACTCAGGAGGCAGAGCAGGAGGAAGAACACAGCTGTGCTCAGGCTAGCCTGGTCTACATAGCACTTTCCAGGCCAAGTGGGGCCACTTAGTTAAACTTCTGGCTTTTAATAAAAACCCATCTCCAAGGCAGCAGGGGTGTAGTTTAGGACTGGGATACAGCTCAGCAATGAAAGGCTTTTCTAACACGGGCCATGAAGGCTTCATGACCTAAAGCAGGGAATCTCCGAGGATCTGAGAAACTTCCAATTCAGCATAATGACAAGCACACCTGCCTTTCCAAAAGCCAACACAGGAGTGAGGACATCCTCCGACCTCATTCAAACTATAAAGAACACATCTACTGGTAAAACCTTCCTCCCCGACGGTCCCTCTTCTGGACTATAAAGTCCCCTGCTCCCTGTGCCTGGGCACACACTCTTTATTCTCTGCAGAGAATACTGAGTGTGTGCCCTTCAATTGTTCTGATTAAAGGACAATCTGATCTTATAGAGGTCAGTTCCTCTTTTGTTTCCACATCAGTTCATCTAACAGGCCAGGCCCTATGCTTAATACCCAGCTGTATAAAAACAGAACAAAAAAGTAGACTACGTCTCTGTTGGCTTTAACAGGTGCTGATGGGCTAGGGCTTTGGTGGAGAGTGTCTGTGGACGGCGGCTCGCTTGACTTCTGCCTGCTAGAACTGAATGAACTCTGATCCTCTGCAAGAGCAATACACGCTCTTTAATGGCTGAGGCATCTCCCTAGGTCCCTGGCCTTGAACACTTGATCCTCCTGCCTCTAACTCCCAAATACTGGGCTTCCAGGTGTGTGCCACCACACACCATACAGCCACAGCTCTGCGGTCACAAGAGTTCTGTGCTTTCCCAAACTGTACCATGACAAAAGACGGGACTGCTGCCTTGCACCAAGCCCCTGAACAGAACATGTTAAAAATCAAAGAAAGTCACTGGGCTGAGACAGTTGGCGGCTTGGCCTTCCAGAAGTCAGGATCAGATCAGAATGATAACCCCAAAGTCCCCAATGGGCCAGGTTCAACTGGCCTCACGAATCTCTCCTGGTCTCTGTCTTGACTGCTTCCAGTTTGCCAACAGCGGTCAGTCAGTGACCTGCAGCATTCTGTCCCCGCCTCCAGTAGAGAATAACTTTGAGAGGTGTAGTTCAGTTGGAATACGGTGCTTGTCTAACAGGCATGAAGCCCTGGGCTCCATCCCCAGCACAGCATAAACTGGGCATGGTGATACACATCAAAGATTTTATCACTTAGACCAGTGGTTCCTAACCTCCCAAATGCTAGAACCCTTTAATACAGTTCATCATGCTGTGGTGATCCCCAACCATAAAATTATTTTCGTCAATACTTCATAACTGTAATTTTGCTACTGTTATGCGTCTTAATGTAAATATATGTTTGCTGATGGTCTCAGGTGATTACTGTGAAAGGGTCATTTGACCCCAAAAAGGTCGCAATGCACAGGTTGAGGACTGCGAATTTCAGGGATAGAAGAAGGAAGATTGGGGGGGATCAAAGTCATCTGGCCAGCCTGGGCTACAAAGTGAGACCTTCTAAAACACCAACACAAAACAAAACATAAATACAATTCTCTGGAGAAGGGGGCAGAGCCTGGTGTGGGGAGAGTGGGTACTAGGGCCCTGGTAAGGACACTGACAACAGTGGCTTCCTGGACTCCAGGAAGTATTCCAGAGGCCGAATTCTGTCACAGTCAAGATAATAGGACATAGAGGAAACACAGAGCCGGAAGGACCAAGGGACAAGGCACAGAGCTGGACCTGATGCCTCCTGGAGATGCTCTGTGCCTGGGATGGAAGCTAGGATATGAAAACAGGAGTCAGGGGCCTGGTTTCCAGCCTCTGGAGATGAGAGCAAAAGTCCCCTGTCCTGTCCTAGGCTCGGAACACGCAGGACACTCATGTTAGCCACACCTGTGTGTATCAGGTTGTTCGGCATGGCCACTTCACTTTTGTGAGCTTCGTTCTCAGTGGGAGTCACCCAGAGACTCCTGTCACCGAGGGACAGTTGCTCTCGCTTCCTGTTCAACAATGGTGACTTAACTTTTCTCCCCATTGAAATGATTTCCTCATCCACAGGGAACTCCAGCTATAGGACTGGATCTCCAGCCTCAGTGTTAGTGACCTACGCTGCCTGTTCCTCAATGGCTGGAGTTCCATGGGGTCAGAAACAACGGTATACATGGTGTCCAGGCTCTGGCTCCCAGAGTCCCCTTCTCAGGACCCAGCAGAGCCTCCGCCAGCCCTGCAGAGACTCAGCCTCTGAAGCAGGACTAGGCCTGCATAATGTTGGCTTGCTGGGATTTGGAGAAATGTTTGTTACTGCCACCTAACTCTGCCCATGCAGTTGGATACACTTAGGATGTCTTGGCTTGTCCTGTAGGTAGACGGAGCTGCCAAGGTAAAGCACTCAGAGAGACGCACTCAACCTGTAGCACATGCCCAACCTGTGACTCAGAGACCCGGAGGTCACTCAGCAGAATCGTCCAGGTAAGCTCTGTTCCTTCACTCATCCATCTCCTTTGTTATCTGGCTCCTACCGGGGTTTTGATTTAACTCATAACCACCCCCACATGCTCCCAGCCCCATCCATGCTGGCCTCCAGCATCTACTTCCAGAGGTGTCGGGCTTCTGCTTTAATCTGCAGGGCATAGGCTCTCTGAGCTTTGCAAGGCTTATTGTTTTTTGTGATTTTTGGGATCTGGTCCAGATATTGCCTGTCTGAGAAGCCTGCCTAGCCAGTTAGTCAGCTGTTGTGTGTCCTTTTACTTTGTTGCTGTTGATTTAAAGTACCTATCACCAGATTGGCTTTGGCGGTGAAAGGTCCGGGAGCGAGTGGGAGTGTGCGGCCGATGGAACTGGGTGATACCCAAATGCAGCCTATGGTTACACATCAGAAGACACTGGAAGACACTAGAAGGACATGTTGTGAGGCAGCTACCAGAGAAGACTACTTGAACACGGATTCAAGCCGATAGATAGTTGTTATTAACTGACTAGTGAATACCCTGGGCATATGAAATCCCAGTGTAGCACTGAACCTTTCTCAGAGTAAGTTTTGAGCACAAAAAAACCATGTCCTGGGCTGACATACTTTAGTTTAACAAGAACAGTTAGCCAGAAAAGGAACTACAGGAGCCAAAAAGCAAGGTTGGTACATTCAGAGACTTTCCCAGAATGATGGACTTTGGTGGATTAGGTCTTTGTTTTTGTTTTTGCAAGTGGTGCTGTCTACATGCTGCGTTGTCTGGCCTGAACGGTACTTCTACTAAAGTCTGGGGCCCTGTTGCATCCCCCACCGGTCTTATTGAGTGAGTCAAATCATGGACTTATCACCCTGGAGTTGGTCCTAAGGACCATTAATTTTACTGAACCGATAAACAACTTGCTACCTAGTTTGATGCAGGCTCCTTTTGTCCCAATCAATGAGAATTAAAGGTCCAGCCAGTGCTGATAGCAGAGTAGTTAGCCAAGTGTGTGTGGCAGGGGAGCACAGAGACTGCTATCAATTCTTGGATTTATGTCTCTTTCTCTTTTTGAGGTTTTCCCCAACCACAGCAAGACTTTCTGTAATTACTTCAGATCAATTGGCATAGAAACAACAGTGTCTCATTAAAGCCATCCATAGCCCCTTTATCTCCTGAGAAGCAAGGCTAATCCTCTCCAATTCTGTAGACCATTTCTGCAAGAGACTCTGTTGTTTCAATTCAGAAATGGCAGCTTTTAATACCCCCAGGTCCTGATCAACCTGTCTACTTAGTTTGAAATACATCAGAAGAGGCACATTTAGTCAAAACATTAGTACATGCCCTTCCTGTGTGTAGTCTCGGGGGCTCTGGCAATCTTGCTGTTGTCCAGATGAAGTAACCCATGAGGTAGAATAGCGGGCATCAGAATAAGGGGAGGTACCTAGTTTAAAGATTTTGGATATTAGACAAGTTCCAGTCCCTGAGTAAGTCTTCTTGTGTTACTTTGGGCTGCTCCCAGTCACAATGAATTTGCCACTCAATGGGCTGTCCGTCTGTTAGTCTCTATCCTTGTGTAGTATGGCGGCCAGGGATCTAAGCATACTAGTAAGCCTTGCTCTATTCCTAGGACCCTACTTGTGGCATAGTCTGATTCCCCAGGTTTCCCGTTTTCTAAAAGCTGGACTCTTTCTTAGTGAATGTCCAGATTGTTAATTTTTATGGCCACTGGATTACATTTTCCTATTGTGTATTTCTTGGGAGGGGCTGTCTTTCAATATATTTATCCGTGTATTTTCAGGGAGCCTCTGTTTTACAGTCCCCACTTTTGCAATAGAAACTACCTTGTTCTTGGCCACTAAGGGGCCAAGTCACAGGGCGGGCGTAGAATTGTAAACCCGGATTCCTATTTGAAAAGACAAAGTCCCACATCTTTCCTTTCTCCAGGGCAAGCAGATATTTAGAGTGGGCGTCAGGGAGCAAAGGTCAAGATGAGAATGGGTTGCTGGTCTGTAGTTGCATTAGACCCTGCCTCTGTCTTCCTTGGTTCCCAAGCTACACCCGGGGGGTTGTGGGGTTAGACCATGATGATGATAATGATGATGATGATGATGATGGTTCATACCAAACATGAGGCTTAGGAGGAGGTAGAGGGGCTGAGAGTGGAGGGCCTGGGGCCTGATGAAACCTTAATGGGAGACTGGAGACAGACATTAATCATTGTCACCTGTGGCTTCCACGTTCTCAACCTGGCTGTAGCAGATCCGTGGTATAATTCCAGCTGCCGTCACAGCTGTAATCATAGAGGGTCCTTTTCAAGTCCGTTAGGTAAGATCCTGACCCAGAGTTGTTTGTTGCAAGGAGGGGCTGCTTGTTTGTCCTGGCCGCCCAGCTAGCTTAGCCCTGAAATAACCACACAGAAACTGTATTAATTAAATCACTGGTTGGCCCATTAGCTCTAACTTCTTATTGGCTAATTCTTACATCTTAATTTAACCCATTTCTATTAATCTGTGTATTGCCACATGGCAGTGGCTTACCAGGAAAGACTCAGCCTGTCTGACTCTGGTGGCTCCATGGAGTCTCTCTGACTCTGCTTTCTTCCTCCCAGCATTCTGTTTTATTTCCTTGCCTACTTAAGCAGTTTCTTTATTAACCAATGAAAGCAACACAAAGACAGAAGGACCTCCTACACCATTTACCCTTTTCTGTTTAAACTAAACCCATATTCCCAAATATTGTTTATAATTGTTTGTTTACATTTAAAGGGGGATATGCTATAGAGATGAATAATTTGCTTTGGTATAGATCTTGGTTTATTGATTCCAATTCAAGGGCAATTTTGTTATATGTATATGTATTTCTAATCTTGATGAAGGTATTGTGATTGTGTAGCTCATATAAAAATGCAATGTATAATTAAGAAATATAGGTTAATAGTCATATTTAATAGTCAAGCTTGTAGTCATGTTAGATTTTCTAGATATTTCAGTTAGATATATATTCTTCAAATCTTTCAGAGACCTTCAGAATATGGCATTTAAAATGTTTTAAGGACTTTTCATGATGGTGAGACACATCTGCTCCTGGCATCATCGATTGCTTCAAGAAGAAGACGGCCATCAAAGAGGCTCCTTAGCCATTTGGGCAAGAAACTGCGCTTGCCTGGACTGCTTTACTGGATATAGCATGACCCACAGAGAAATGATTGCTGAACTTCCTTAAAGGTGAGATGGTCCTTTGGGGTTCCTACTTCATGAAAGAGTCTGTGAGACATTCTGCAGGACACAGAAGAAATTGACTGAACTGTCTTTGAAATTTCCTGCTTCATGGAGGAAAAGTCTGCTGGATACTATGGGCCTGTAGGCTGAAGATGGATGCCCCAACATTACAGAAGAACTTTGGGTGACTTGTCCAGGCAGTGAGATGTCTCTGTCAATTCTAGAGTTTTGGAAGTTGCTTACAATGCACTTCCTGTTTACTTAGGTAATATTATATTTTTCTGGAGTCTTTGATGGAGTTGAAGAATAGTTATAGTTTTCCTTAGTTATGATAAAAGATAAAGTAGATATAAATATTGTAACTGCAATTCTTGCTTGATAACTGTTTTGTTATATGTAATTTTACTATGTTAAAGCCTTCCATTTTGTTTAAACAGAAAAGGAGAAATGGTGTAGGAGGTCCTTCTGTTTTTGTGTTGCTTTCATTGGTTAATAAAGAAACTGCTTTGGGCCCATTGATAGGGCAGAACTTAGGTAAGTGAGGAAATTTAAATGGAATGCTGGAAGAAAGAAAGCAGAGTCAGAGAGACGCCATGGACTCACCACTGGAAATAGATATGCTGAGACTTTACTGGTAGGCCAAAACCTCGTGGTGATATACAGATTAATAGAAATAGGTTAAACTAATATGTAAGAGTTAGCCAATAAGAAGTCAGAGCTAATGGGCCAAGCACTGTTTTAATTAATACAATTTCTGTGTGGTTATGTTAGGGCTAAGCTAGCCAGGCAGCCGGGATGAACAAGCGGGCCCTCCTCCTACACAGTCACCTTGTTTTCTTATTTTCATTATATAAGCACTAGTTGTCACAGCTCTTAGATAGGTGGGCTATCCTGTGCTACAGGGTCCAGTCACTCAGGTATGTCACTGGGTGTTTTCCATGGCCCCAAAGTTTCGGTTAGAACCCCTTTTCTAGTATCTTTTGTTTCATGGACAAACATATGAAAAGGTTTCAAGACGTCTGGAAGTGTTAGGGCCAGAGCTGAATTTGTAGCTGTTTCTAAAACTTCAAATGCCTTTTGTTTAGTCTCGGTCCAGATTAGGGCCTCAGTGTTCCTCTTTGCCAGATCCTGTGTGCTTTTTCTGCAAATTCTGCTATCCAGAGGCAGCAGTCACCTCCAGGAACTCTTGAACCTGTCTCTGAGTCTTTGGAGTTAGGAGCTGAAGGACGGCAGCCATCCTACCCTCAGGAAGGCTCCTTTTACCTCCCCACAACTGGGAGCCGTTGGCCTCTGATGCACAAAGTTGGGCTTTCTTACTATTCTGTATCCCAAGGCCTGTGACTCTTGCAGCAATCCCGTGGTGGCCCTTTTATAATTTATTTTAGGTTTAGAGGCTAGAAACAGGTTAATAGCAGTCCTGGCTGTCCTGGAACTTTCTCTGTAGACCAGGCTGGCCTTGAACTCACAGACATCTGCCTGCCTCTGCCTCCTGAATGCTAGGATTAAAGATATGCACCACCACTGCCCGGTGTTATTTACATATTTTAAGAGTGTAGTCTTGGGAAAACTCCAATGGAAGGGCAGGAGGTCAGTATTTAGTGCTTCATCAAGCAGAGTTGGAGAATCTTTTTAAATCCTTGGGGCAAGCTGGTTCAGGTTAAGTTGCCTGCTGCAACCTCCCTCTGGGTCTGTTCAGTTAAAAGCAAAGATGGGTTGACCTCTCTGCCAGGAGGAGGCTGAAGAATACATCATTCTAGTCCACGACAGTGAACATCTGTTTCTCTCAGTCAGTTCACAGCTGTTAGACACCTCCTGAGCTGCCTCCAGCAACTGGGACTTACTTATACCTTTCACTTTTTTTATCCTTCATAACTTTTTTCTAATATCGGGAGCCAATTGGATGACAAAGGAAATCTTTTTAGCAGCTGTCTTTAAACATTCTTAAAAGGACTTAGCAAAAGTTGTTTAAAGTCTGCTTGGTCAGTGTTGGACAGAAGGGAAATGTGTTCTATCCTTGCCCTGTCTGGGGGCAGTTTGTCTACATTTTTTTCAGGGAACGGTGGGTTTTGAGTTTTCCAACTAAACAGTGTATGTATGTGTGTGTGTGTGTGTGAGAGAGAGAGAGAGACAGAGACAGAGAGAGAGACAGAGACTGAGACAAAGAGAGAGAGAAAGACAGAGAGAGAGAGTGAGAGAGAGAGAGAGCGAGAGAGAGAGAGAGAGAGAGAGAGAGAGAGAGAGAGAGAGAGATGGGGCATGAGCCCTATCCCCCAAAGCCAACCAACTGCCAGAGTAGGCACTATACAGGGCTCTTCTCTGAACAGAACCCCCATCTTAAAGCCAGCTGTGTTTGCTTACAAATGACCATCACAGCTGTCTGTGCAGACTGTCAACATGACCTCCTAGACAGAGTGAGTGTGGCCGGTCATTGGAGTCTTGCTGGAGTATCCAGTTATTCTTCCTAGCAATTTGAGTACAGTTCTGCCCTAGCTTCATGTGGATTCAGTGTCTTAAGGAAGGCCTAGAGTATATAGTGAGAGAAGACTAGGAGAAGGGGGTTAAATCCATATTGGGCACAGACCTTCCAGAACAGCTGTTTGGGGTCACTCACACTATTACCTACAACACCTCACCCAGGCTCTACAAATAAGCCTAATAGACTCACTGGCTCCCAAGGGGGAACTTTGAAGGAAACAAACTTTGGTTTGTCACTGGGACCTTAAAAGGAGTGTGGGCAGTTATAACTTAGCATCCCCTGGGGAGTAAATTCTCACAATGGACACTAACAAGCCCTGTCCTGGTGCCTAACAGAGGTCCCTAATGGGCAGTCAGCCACACTGCCCTCAAGGCAAAGCCCTGAGCACCGCAGTGGACCAGTGGAAGCTGAAGACTAGTTTCAGTCATGATCACCCAGACAGCCCTCACTGCTCTGACAAACCTGCTAAACTCTGATGACCTTGGAACAATTTCATCCAGGCAGAGGGAGGGCATTTCTTTGATGGTCCCTCAGAAAGCCTGTGATTTGGTACAAATGTGGACCATCATTTGCATGACAGGCTGCTGGTATTAGTGCAAAGAACCTTGCCACACCTCCTCCTCCTCCTTCTTCCTTCCTCCTCCTTCTCCTTCCTCCTCCCTTCTCCTCCTTCCTCCTCCTCCTCCCCTCCTCCTCCTCCTCCTCCTCCTCCTCCCCTCTTCTTCTTCCCCCTTCCCCTTCTTGTTTTTCAAGATAGAGTTTTTCCGCGTAGCCCTGGCTGTTCTGGAACTTGCTCTGTAGACCAGGCTGACCTCAAACTCACCTGCCTCTGCCTCCCAAATTCTGGGATTAAAGACATGCACCCACCACCACCTGACCATACCACCCTGAATGTGCCTGGTCTTGTATGATCTCAAAAGCTAAGCAGGGTTGGGCCTGCCTGCTTAGTACTTGGACTGGAGACCCTTTTTTCTTTCTTTTTTTTTAAATATTTATT
>NW_026067935.1:1318096-1319564 GCF_014885135.2 Alexandromys fortis
ATTTATTTATTATGTATACAATATTCTGTCTGCGTGTATGCCTGCAGACCAGAAGAGGGCACCAGACCTCATTACAGATGTTTGTGAGCCACCATGTGGTTGCTGGGAATTGAACTCAGGACCTTTGGAAGAGCAGGCAATGCTCTTAACCTCTGAGCCATCTCTCCAGCCCCGAGACCCTTTTTTCTTAATATATATAAGCAGACTGAGGCTCACTTACCTGTCAATGGGGATGTATGCCCGGGCCCATTCTTTGGTATTGCATTATCAGGTCTAAAAATGACTTTTTTTTCCCCAAACTAGTAGGGTAGACTGAGTTGGTATAACAAAAAGGAGGAAGCTGGGGCAAGAGAAGGCAGGGAGTTGAGGCTGAAGAAAACTATGGGGAAACCAGAGAGGAGAAACTGCTGCCTAAGGTCCTGAGAGGAGTCAAGCTGAAAAGGCCATGGGTCTAAAACACCCTAGGCCAGAGACTTGTAATCACACTAGCTGCTAAGTGCTGTGACAATGGTTGCCATAGTAGCTGAAGCTCTTAGAAACCATGTACCACTCAGGAGCTGCTCAGCAGCTTGCTGTTGCTGCAGAAGGCTGAGGATTCCCGTAGCTACCATCTGCTGGGGCCACTGGGTTAAAGCTCACAGCAATAGCCTCCGAGCTAAGAGGGCTGTGAGTTTCTGACTTTAACAACTGGAGCTCTAAGCTTCTGGGCCTCTCTCTCTGGCTCCCAGGCCTTGGGCACTCAAGAACTGGGGACTGCCAGAGCTGGAAGACAATATCCCCTGCTTCTCTGGGTAGAGAAAAAGGAGCCCCGATCAGTCATCTGATAACAAACATAAAACTTAGAAATCATATATACTTATAGATGTCTCCTGTCTTCTGCCTGGCTTTAGTGGTGCTTGTTGAGAAAAGAACCAAACACTGGGAAAGCTACAGGATGCCCAGGCCAAATGGGGACTCCAGTACAGAGAAATTAATGGAGGCACTTTCCAGAGGTGCCACCCTGACGACTGTCTAGACCAGTGGTTCTCAGACTGTGGGTCGTGATCCCCTTGGGGGTTCCCATCAGATATCCTATATGTCAAATATTTACATTATAATTAATAATAGTAGCAAAGTTAGTTATGAAGTAGCAATTAAAATATTTTATGGTTGGGAGGTATTCACAACATAAGGGACGGACTCCAGGAGATGCAGCCCTGCCCCAGAGCTCCAGGGTGTGTCCGCAGCACTGACAGCCTTCCATCTGCGACTGCAACCAGTTCCAGGCAGGTGAGGGAACTCAAGAGATGGACAGCAGCCTGCACAGATGGTCCCCGACAAGCTGGAGAAGGGAAGTCAAGCTGGGGAGTTCAGACAAGCTGGGATTTTCAGTCGTGAGACTCGTTTTCCTAGAAGTGATTGGAGGTCACAAATTCAAAGGTGAAAACAGAGCCAACAACAGCTGGCCGCATGGGGAAGAAGCTGGAAA
>NW_026067935.1:1326044-1417872 GCF_014885135.2 Alexandromys fortis
CTCACACACACACACACACACACACACACACACACACACACACACATCTTTCTCTTCATGCTCCTCCAGGAAGCCACACGGCAGCCACAGCTACTTGCTGCGGATGTGCACCAGTCTGGCTGCAAAAGCACTGTTCCAGTCACAGCTGGTTTAAACAGCCTGCACTGGATCTTTTGCCTACACAAGTCTGAATTCTAGAGGACCTGGTCTACCCTACAGCTGTCCTCTCTCAGGCCAGATGGGGAGAACCACCCTGCTGGTCCAGTCTAAGGCCTTTGATTGGTGCAAGCACAGTCCTTCATTTACATGATGGTTCACTATGATTGGCTGAATCACCCTGGCCACACCCCTTTTGAGTATGTGAGCAGGCTGTTTGGCTCACTGGCCCAGTCACCTTAGGGCAGAGAGTCCCAGCACTGGAAGGCTGTTTGGGAGCTGTAGCACTAGCTGGTGCTTCTGCTACTGTTGAGAGCTGAGGATTACAAGAGCTCCCAAGGGCTGCTGGCTAAATCCTACAGCAATAAACCTTTAGGTAGGGTCCTGAAAGTCAAGCACTTAAATAACTCAGTGCCCAGAGTTAATAACTCAGTGCCTAGAGTTGTTAGCTTCTAGGTGTGTGTGGTATGTGGCTACCCTCAGAGCCAAGCAACCACCATCTTGGGGAGTTCAGCTGCAATCATTTGTAAAAGGGTATACTCCTGCTGGGTTTGCTGACCCTTTACACCCCATGGAGAGGTGGGGAGTCAGAAGACCCTCTCCTAAGAATCCAGCCACTTCCTATCACCTGTTTTATATACAGCTCTGCCTTAAGTTGCAGGTGGCCTCAGAAGGAGTTAGAGTAAATAGGCTGGGAACACCAGGAAAAGGGAGCCCCATCTACGGTGCTATAGGGCAGCCATCATCTCTTCATCCCTGCTGCAGTCGACTTTCACTGCAGCCTTTGGGACAGAAGAGCACCCATACTCCTGTAAGTCACCCCTCTCCTATGTTCTGAAATGAACGCCAATAAACTCATTGGTTCTCACAAGTGAACTTTGATGGAACTGTGCCTGTTTGTCATTGGAACCTCCAGACAAGAACAGATGTTGCGTACTTCTTTCCCAGCAGGAAGGAGTTTTAGCATCACTCTGCTAGTCCAGCTCTCAGGCACTGGGTACTTCAGGAGCCAAGGCTGACAGTTCTGGGGAGCTGCTTGTCTGGTCCAAGTGGAGTGGAAGGACCCAGACACCTGAGCGGAAACAAGCATGCCGGGTCTACCTGAGTTTATTCAAGGCTGGTCCCCCAAATGACCACTCTTGAAGCAGAGTGACCATAGCTGGCACAGGTGTCTGGCTCTTAATTGCCTTTTTTGCCTTCCACATGCTTGCCCTGGATGTCCAGGAGATCTTGGACCCCAACTATTGGGATTAGAAGATCTACAAGAAGACATCACCCAGAATCTCTGGGTGAAAACACAAGTTTCCAGGAGATGCCAGTATACAGCCAACATGAGTACCGGCTCTCCACAGCCTGGTGCCACCTGCATCCTTGGAGCCTTGGGGGAATCAGGTTCTGGATCTATCCATTTTAATACGGCTGGGAGTCCATGTCTCTTAACAAGCTCCAGGCAGTGCCTTGGCAGCCTGCCCATGGACCCTATGGGGGAGTGAGGCCTCAGAGCATCCTAAAGGGATTGGGGGGGCCTATTTTGGAGGCATCATGCATTTTGAATAAAGTTCTGGACATTTGGAATTGTGAAAACAACTTCACAGTCGAGAGGAGTAAACAGAAACCATCGTGGAAACCCAGTGCTACTTGGCACACATTGCAAGGCTCTCCAGGGAAGGGCAGAGAGGGCCATGCATGCTCAGGTACTGGGGGCGGGGCAAAAGCTGAGGAACCGCCAAGTCCATGGTGTCCTGACCTCCCCACAGGAAGCTTGGACAAAAGGATGAGTTGCCCTGTTGTCATCTCCTTGGTTTCTCTAGTATCTCAGGATGCCCGTGGGGACCCACAGAAGTGAGGAACAAGCCTCAGGGTCCATCAGACTCCGGTTCCTGCCAGATGAGACCAAGTGTCACACAGAGCTGGCCCTTCCTGCAGGTCTCAGCACCTGAGCTGGTCGCCAGCAGATGCACAGCTCTGCCTTGAGCCACTGGGGAGGGTGGCGCAGCTGGTCCTCAAGTAGTGAGGACTGTGGTGATGGTTCTGAGTGGATCTGCTTATGGCGGTACTGGGAGAGGCAGATCGCAGTGATGGTCTCTGGGCTGTGTGCTTAACCCAAGTTCACATGCTAACTGAACACAGCTAAGTGTCAGCCTAGCAGGGGTGGTGCACACCTTTAATCCCAGCACCCAGAAGGCAGAGGCAGGTGAATTGGTTCGAGGTCAGCCTGGTCTATAGAGCGAGTCCTGGGCAGCCAGGACTATACAGAGAAACCTGTCTTGAAAAACAAAACAAGTTGCTATACCTTTTCTCTGATCCAAAATGGAAGTTGGATTTGCTATGACCTGGCCCTTGCAGTTACAGTGGGGAACCTTGAACTTTTCCCCAAGCACAGAGCACATGTTTTTTCGTAAGGCCAAAGAAGGCCCAAGAGTCCACAACTACCCTTGTTGGGTACTGGACCCTCACTGGGTGGTAACAGGCCTCAGACCTTCTTAGGGTTTCACCATGGTCACGGGCTAGTCATCATGTGAGTGCAGACGGTCAGTTCAGCCCAGGACTCAGAGCACACAAATCAGAATTACAAGTGAAATGTGTTTTGTTTTGTTGTTGTTTTTTTTTTTTTTTAACCAGCGATTTGTCTAGAAAAGGACACCATGTGGTATCATGCTGAATGCTGCTGCAGGACAAGAGCTGGATGTGGCCTTAGGAAGCTTCAGAAATGTTAACCAGGACCTATAGTGTCAGGCACCAGGTAGCAGTGCCTGGTTGGCAGGCAACTGAGTGGGAAACGTGGCACTGAGTTGGCTCCTTGCCCAGAGGTGTGGTTGGGACACAAGGAGACTGTGAGGGAGTCTCAAAATGTGACAACCTGGGATTTGATGGCCCTCAGGAGTCATGATCTATGGGACGCATGAAACAGTGTGACCCTAGAGACTTCATCATGTCCAACAGACTGGGGGTGGAGTAGACACTCTTATTTTCTCCCCAGAGCCGCTGTATAGGGGTGTGAATCAAATCATAAAACACAGGGGTCCCCACGAGGGGTGCACCCACCCACTGAGACAATGGGGCTGATCTATTGGGAGCTCACCAAGGCCAGCTGGACTGTGACTGAAAAAGCATGGGATAAAACCAGACTCTCTGAACATGGCGAACAATGAGGGCTGATGAGAAGCCAAGGACAATGGCAAAGGGTTTTGATCCTACTTCATGATCAGGCTTAGTGGGAGCCTAGCCAGTTTGGATGTTCACCTTCCTAGACAAGGAAGGAGGGGGGAGGACCTTGGACTTTCCACAGGGCAGGGAACCCTGACTGCTCTTTGGACTGGAGAGGGAGGAGGAGAGGAGTGGGGGAAGGGGGAGAAGGGTGGGAGGAGATGGAGGGAAATGGGAGGCTGGGAGGAGGTGGAAACTTTTTTTTTCTTTTTCTCAATAAAAACAAAAACAAAACAGGGGTCCAGCTACCCACACTGCCCAGGAGCCAGGGCACTGGCACCTACCCCCTTTTCTCTTCCTGGGAGACCCCCTGGCTGCAGCAATGGAGGCAGGGGTGGTTCAGAGAACTCTATGCCCGCTGACTGTTTCACTCAAGACTAGAGATACAAACAAGTTTTTGTACTGGAGATCAAGCCCAAGGCCTTGGGCAGGCTAGCCAAGTGCCCCACCACTGAACTGCCACCTGTCCAGTGTAGAAAAAAATTTATTAGAGTTTGGGTTTTTAAAATGAGTGAGACACCAGCCTCTGGACAGCTCCAGCCTGCAGGCCCTGACTTTCAGTGCCATGTAACAAGGGCCCCTAGGACTCTTCCCATTACCGTACTGGACGGCTGTGTCCTCAGGCTGGTGGACAACACGGGACATCATAGGAGCGTGCTGTGATAGAGGGCAGAGTGGGGTGGCCCCGATGACACCGCAGACCCACACTCTGTCCTGTCTAGCCTGGCAGATGGGCGTAGGATCAGGCGGGCTGCTCACTCCTCCAGATGATGCTCGAACCTGGGCTAGGAGGGAGTGGCGCCAGTGCTGAGCGTACATGAAGTGTGAGCCGGGGTGTGCAGAAGCCTTTCTTACCTGAGATGGGACCAGTCGGAGAGGGGTGTGTCATCACATGTCCATGCCTACATGGGTGGCTCCACCCCTGGGCTGTATGTGTGTGTCCCTCGGGCCCATCCCGCTCCAGAACCAGCTCCCAGTAGCTGATGGCTCCTTGGTCCTAGCTTACAGGCCCTTTCTGGACCATGAAGGTCTGTCTCTCAGATCAGCAATTCTTCCACAGCTCCTCCACCTCCAAGGCCAGGGTGGACCAGGAGCTGACATCGTCACGGCCCTGCAGGACACTACTAACCTGGCCGTGCTGAGTATCCCTGCAGCTGCCCCTTCCCAGTCCCCCTGTGTGCCACCTGCCAGGTACCATTCCCCTACTCAGGGCCTGGGGTAACCAAGCCACCCTTCCTTAACTGAACCCCCACTTTGATGCCAGGTGGCAGAAGCCCCTCCCCAGCTGGGGAGGGGACAACCACAAGTCTAAGCTGCGGGGTCTCAGCCCAGAACCGTATGGGGGCATCCTGCGGAAGCAATGGGGCAGGAGAGATGAGAGATGTCTCTACAGGCACACTCCCAAGCCACAGCACCCCAGGGAGACCCACAGTTCTCTCTTGGCCACGCAGAGGGAGATAACAGGACGTCGCCTCCACTTGAGAACAGCTGGCCTAAGATGAGGCGAGGCGAGTGCTCCTGACGGTTGGAGCAAAGCGCCTGGCCAGCATCTGTAGATCCCGAGTGTGACTGGTCCTCTGCAGTGGCAGATGTGGCTCTAGCTGCTGCAAATGGCAGTGGATCAGACCGCTGGGCAGGTACCCTGTCCCCCCACTCCGTTCCCCGTCGGGCCATCAACTCTCTCATGAAACCGGGGCCGTGGCCCCTATGGACACTGTGAGGACCTCCCGTCCCCATCAGCCCACCTGCAGCCGACACCAGAGCTGCTCAGGTGCGGACAAGGCATCCCCGGGATGTGAAAGCCAGGCGTGAGCAGCCCAGTAAGGTGCGACGAAGCAGCATGGTGTGCAAAAGAGGAAGGAGCACCGCCTATGGCTGCTCCAGGGGGGGAGGGCGCATGGATGCCACTGGTGGGACTTCTTGTCCCAGTTGGAGGCTACTCCAGCAGAGGGCACAGCACCCCTGGATTTGGTGGAAGGAAGGAAGGAAGGAAGGACCGGGCGCTTGGAGTACAAGTCCTGCTGACTACTGGCCGGTATGTCCCTGCCCTCCTCGGCTCCTTGATCCGCAAGGCCGGCACTGCCCTCAGGATGCCCTTGCGGAGACTGAGGTCCACACGCCCCACAGCAGTGGCGGCAACAGCAGTAGAGATGGCCATGAACACTTCTGTGCATCTGAAGTGCAGGAGCACACTGCCAGGCTGTCCTGGGCCCCACTGCGGCCCTGGGGTCCAGGCCCGACTTCCTCCGCATCTGCCAGCGGCTCGCCACACACCAGCCAGTCCCGGGCTGTAGACTGGGGGTACCCAGGCGCTGCCTCCAGCTCGCCATCCAGCACCTTCCAGTATTCCTGGCCTCGGAAGAAATAGGATGCACCTGTAGGGTACAGGAGAGTGGCTGAGCTGGTCCCTCAGACACAGGGAGGCTCTGTATAGAACTGCGGTTGTATACGGAGCTGCAGGGGCTGGGGGGGGGGCTTAGACAGGCTGTCTGGGCCATGCCTGTCAGTAGCATGAGCCTGACTTGGGCATCTGTAGGAGACTCTGGGACACAGGGACAGACTGTCAACTTCCACTCTTCCTTGCTGGAGTTTGCCCCGCAGCGGTTCTGCACGCATCTCTTTTGGTATTGGAGGGGAGGCTACAAGTAGGGTACAGGTGCTCTAAGGAAAATGTACAAAGGCTGGAAGTCCTGTGTGTGTATGGAGTGAAAAGTAGGAGGTCAGGGCGGGTGGCAGAAGGGAGCAGAGCCCATGAGGGGGCTGAGGAGAGGGGTGAAGTCCTGAACCCCTCAGAGCTCATGACAGGTTAAGTATGCTTCAGTGAACCCCGCCCCCACACCCCATCACAATCCCCTATCTACAGTCAAGGAAACATGCTGGACAGCACTGTCCCCTGCCTTGGCGCTCACCATCAGACCAGCGCATGGCGTCATCCAGCATGCTGGGAACACCCCTCCACAGGGGGCCCTGGGCAGGGTAGCCAGGGTCCATGCGCCGTGTGTGGTCATCATAGCGCCAGTACAGCTGGTCCTTAAAGAAATAAGTCCTGTCATTGTGGGCCCAGGAGAAGACAGCATCGATGCCACCTGGCGGGAGGCTGAAGTCGGAGACAGGTCGCGGGTACCCTTCCTCTACGTTGTTGTCCTTAAACACCCAGTATCTGTCTCCTGGTGGCGAGAGAAAGAGCCATAGGCTGCGGCAAAGGCTCCAGCCTTGACTTTCACCGGTGTCCCCCATCTTCACCCAAGGGGCCGTACAAAGTAGTTACCCTATGTCACCAAGTCAAGGAGGAGTCCTGTCTGACATTTAATGAGCACCTGCCACATCTTGGTGTGGGTCTGAGAATCAGTTCCTACTCTGGCAGTCACTGAGAGACAAGGAACCAAGACAATTGACTCTGCTCTGTGAGTGTTATGTATGAAGGGTAGGGACCTTCCCTCCCCACTTTTGAGACAGAGTCTCATATGACCCGTGTTGGTCTCAAAGACCTTGAACTTCTGACCCTCTGGCCTCCATTCCTGAATGCTAGGATTAAAGGCAGGTACCACCATGCCTTGTTTATGGGCTTCTAGGGCTAGAACCCAGGTCTTCAATATGTGCTAAGCTGGTGACGTAACAACTAAGCCACTAACCTAAGCCAGGTATGGCCATCTTATGGCAGAAGGCATTCAGTCTGAGGCCTAATTACAAGTGAGATGCAGGTCTCTTTGTGAGACTTTATGAACCAAGATGCTGAAGAACCGTTGGGTTCCATGGGAACAAAGATGTGTGGGCTGGGACCAGACAGGCTCCTTCCAGGGGTACCAGTGTGTGGGGTGAACACAGGGCAAGATGCTCTAGCTGTTTCCAGAGTGGAAACAGTATGTCCAGACCATCAACAAATGGGATGGGTCAGGACACCGTGGGTGATATTCCTGATCTACAGGACACATAGGGCACACGAGGGGTAAAACCTGGGGTGGGTAGATACTGAAGGCCCGAGAGAGTGCTCTAGATTGGAGACCACCGTGTAAGGGAGATCCTGGCTGGGAACCTGGTGATGAAGGAGTGGGTGTCTATGGACTAGATGAAGGCACAGTCGCTGTGACCTCATTGGCTTGGGTGGGGAGCAGTGCTTAGGAACAACTGGTATTGGGGTTCACAGCTCAGTCTCAACTGAATGTCCCAGAGAGGAAAAACATACTGGCCACCCTGGGGATACCCAGTGAATTCTAGGCCAGCCAGAGCTACACGGTGAGACCCTGTGTGGGAAAAAGGAAAGGCACAATGATGGTTAACACTGTCATCTTGATAGCAGGTAGAATCCAGCCGCTGGGCGTGCCGATGAGGGATGTTAATCTCGGGTGGGCTGAGGTGGGAAGACCCACCCTGAATGTGGGCAGCACTGTCCCACGGGCTGGGGTCCCGGATGGAATAAACAGGAGAAAGGGAGCTGAGCAGCAGCTCCATCTTCCCAGACTAAGGGGGACGATGTGACTGGTTGTGACCGGCTGTTTCATCCTCCGGCCACCCATTTCTTCCCTAACATGATGGACCAGAACTGTTAGCCACAACAAAACCTTAAGTTGTCTCTGTCGGGTATTTTATCATGGCATCAAATCAAGTGACCTGAGGCCATGCTGGCTCAGTGCCCTCAGGGGGACCTGAGCTGGGAGGGTGACCTAAGAATGGTGGCAACTTTGAGCTGAGGGCGAGCCGCTGCTCACACCAACCCCAGGTTTCTGTCCGTCCATGTCTCCCTGTGCATGGGCCCAGGAGGCTCACACCTCACACGTGTTTCCCTCCTCCCCCTGCCTTGGCTTCCTCCTTCCTAACTTAGGCTGGTCTCAAACTTGCTACCTGGCTAAGGATGACCTTGAATTTACAATCCTCCTGCTTCTAACTTCCAAGTGTCGGGATTAATGCACCCGGTGCATGCAATGCGGGGGCACAAAATCAGGGCTTTGTGCACATTAAGCAAGTACTCAACCGATGAAATGATATCCCTAGGCCCTCAGCGCCCAAAGTTTTGGGAAACAGTCTTAGTATGTAACCCAGGCAGGCTGGGAATTTGCAGCAACCCTCCTGCCTCAGCTTCCTGAGTGCTGAGATTATAGGAATGTGCTACCTTCCTGGCCCAGGTCTCTTTTCCCTTTCTGTGGGATAGAGGAGGACAGAGAGACATATCCCATCTGAGGCCAGCAGTGAAGGCTAGGAGCCTTGCTTCCGAGTTAGGGACAGGGTAGGGTGGCCTAGACTGAGGCAGCTGCTAGGGGTTGTGGCCTCACAGTTCCTCTTGCATTTCATGGCCTCTCTTAGTTCTCTGCACTCAGAAGGGATGTTTCTGCGTTGGGGGGGGGGTCTTCACACTGGCTGCAGACCTGACCTGGACTCTGTTCTTGGGGTTTCTGCTCAATGCAGGTCCCTAGATAGACTTCGCCTGCCGTAATTTGTTCTGTCCCATTAACTCTACTGCTTTTTTGAATAAACTCTCTCCTGTGGAGGAGTTCTTCACACCCTACCTCACCCCCAACTTCTGCTCTACACAGGCCACAGCAGAGATTTTCCTTTTTTTTTTTTTTTATTCCTTTTTTGGCTTGCTGTGTATCTGCAGCGCCCCCTACAGGATGAGACGACAGTAGGCCTCCATACACATCCAAGGATGCTGCTCTTCAGACTGGTGGAGCAAACTGCTCGTCCAACCAGGCTGGAGGTGCAAGGTTACAGCCAAGGGTTGGCAGGGTGCAGGGGAGGCCAAAGCAGGTCAGACAGCACAGGGGGAGGCCATGGCCAGCTGTGGCCCAGGAGAGAAGCTCACTCACCTTTGAAAAAGACAATCTTGTGATCGCTGGTACGCTCATACACGGCATCCACGCTGTCCAGGTGCAGCGGCAGGCCCCGCCAAAAGCGATGCATTTGAGCTGGCTGCAGGGACACTAAGTGCCGATCCCGGGTCAGCCGCCAGAAGTATTTGCCTGGGTGATGGAAGGGAAGGTGGCTGCAGGAGCCTGGTGTGGCTATGGAGATCTGTCCTTCCATTCCACAGGGCCCCCCAGGGTCGGTTACCTTTGAAGAAGAAGGCTTCACCTCGGATCTGGGCCACGGCATCAAAGTGGGCAGTGCACCTATGAGGCATGTCCTTCTGGGGCCTGCAAGATAGAACGTGAGAGGGTCTGAGAGGGAGAGCACCGGACCCAAGCAGTGCAGCCAGCTGAGCTACGGCTGCCAGAATCATGAGGGGGAGCATCCTGGAAGGACCCACAACAAACCTGTGTCCGCATGGTAGACGGAGCTCACCAGGCAAGAAAGGGCAATTAGAATGAGGGCCCCATAAGGCTATAAGCTGCATCGTGAGTCGGAGGCTAGCCTGGGCTATATGAGACTGACTCAAAACCCCAAAGCCAAATCCCCTAAACCTAAAAACACCAGATGATAACAACAGCACCCAAAACGAACCAATAACGATGACAAGCAAAACAAAAGCAAAGAATGTGAGCTTCAGTCGGGCTTGTGGCCACACTAGGCCTACAGTCCTGTACTCAGGAGGCTGAGGCAGGGGGATCGCTATTGTCTGGTCAACTCAGGTGTTGGGTTTCAATTGCCTGGGAAAGAAATAACATTCCTAGGAGGGGCAGTCCTTACGACTTAGGAGGGAAACAAAACTCCCAAGTCTCAGGTAAAGTTCCTGAAACTTATAAGAGTCACAGGCCCCTCCCTAAGGTTACATGAGACGGCTGGGGCAGAGGAGATGTCACAACTGGCTACCTGCCAGAGGTTTCAAGGATACAGCTTTTTTTAGTTCTCACTCAGCCTGGGGTGGGCTTTTCAGTCACGAAGCTGTCTTTGCATCATCTATACTCGTATAGGAAGTAACCCTCACGCTTGCTCCTGTAAGTAGCCCTGGAAAACTTACTGGCTCACTATTCTAGACTCAAATCCTTTTCTTTGGTCTGCTGTGGGGGCCTCATCTAGGGTGAAGAGATGCTTTCATAACTCCCTATGGAGTCATACAACACTGGGCTCCACAGTTAGACCTTGTCTAAAACGAGGGGGAAAGGAGCTAGAGGAAGTGCTGAGTGGTTAAGACCCAGGTCGGGTCCTCACACTCGCGCTGGGTAGCTCAGAACTGCCTGTTACTCCAGCTCCAGGGGTTCCAGCGACTCTGGCCTCTGTAGGCACTATAGGACCATGCAAGCAGCCACACACAGACACACGATTTTAAAAAAAACCCTTAAAATTGATGGAAGGGCAGAACAGCTTCTCGGCTTCCCAGATAGGTCAGTGTCTCAGCACACAGAGCCCCGTGGGTGGGAGTCGGGGTGTCAGTGTCTCAGCACAGAACCCTGTGGGTAGGAGTTGGGGTGTGAGTGTTCACTGATGCACACTGCAGACAGGAGAACCATGTTACATGCCCGAGACTGAGAGGGTCCTGTCGACCACAATGCTAAGTATGCAAACACGGGCCCCAGAGCATCACCCGACACCAAGGGGACGGAGAGCAGAGCTGTGTCAGGGACAGCAAGTGTGAGGAGCCCTGAGGACAGCGTGGTCCATTTGCTGAGAAACGGCCAGTCCTGAGGGTCTGAGGCAGAGGGCTTCCCAGCAAACCACCTGCCAGGGCCACACACAGTAGTGTGCCATGCATGAGGACACTCTCCCTTTGTCACAACGCAGAACCCTCAGGCAGTGTCACACATGGGTGACCTAGAGAGCTGGGTGGGAGGGGTTGGTAGGAGAGAAATGATTCTTGCAGAGACATACAGCTCAGTGATAGAATGTCCTGGGTTCAGTTATCACTTAAAAATGAAAGTTAAAAGAAAAAGAAGAAACAGCAAAGCCAAACGTGTGGCTTTGTTTCATTCAGCTCATGTCTGAACACCAGCACGCGGGAGACAGAAGCAGGGCATTCATGATTGTGAAGCTGGCCTATGTCATGCAGCAAGTCCCAGGCCAGCCAAGGTTACACCGTAAGACCCTACCTGAAACGAATCTGCAGAGAGTCAGTGTGGTGGCTCAGTTCATTACAAGGACTTGCTGTCAAGGCTGATAGCCAGAGTTCAGTCTCTGAATCAATATGGTGGAAGGAGAGAGCCAGTTCCCACCAGCTGTCCTCTGACCTCCATACACACTGTGTACCCACACCAAATGTGTGTGTGTGCGTGCACACATGCACAACCACATACGCACGCGCATGCGCGCATGTGCACGCGCACACACATGCACACACGCGCGCACACACACGCGCGCACACACACACGCACACACACACACACACACGCACACACACACTGGGGATGAGTATTTGCCTAGCATGCACAAGGTCCAAGATTCAGCTCCCAGCACTGCATTAACCTGGATTAGTGGTACACGCCTGTAGTCTCCGCACTTGGAAAACAGAGGATGAGAGGGTCAAGGCTGTCGTCATCCTTAGCTACACAGGGGGTCTGAAGTCATCTTAGTATACAAGAGACCCTGTCTCAAACACCAAACCAAACCAAAAAGTACCAACAACACAGGGCTTGGGGCATAGCTCGGTACACTTGCCCTACATGCACAAGGCCCTGGGTTTAATGTCCAACACAAGAAACACACACACACACTCCAGCAGATAGGAAATAACAGTGGGTTGATCATATTGACTCATACCTACAATTCCAGCACTTGAACTGTAGATGAGTGTGGGCACAGCAAGGGGGTCCAGGGTGTGGGGGTTGGGGTCAGACAAGAGAAGGGACAGGCTGAGAAACAAAAGGTGTGCACTGTGCACTGCTGTACTGAGAGCCCAAGTCCCAGGGACAGCACAGATGTGCGCCGGGGAACTGTCTGCATAAGCGCAGCTCTCAGTCAGCTCTGCAGAGGGACTGGCAGTAAAGTAAACAAGCCACTGTTTGCAAGATGTCCTAGCCCCCAGGTCCTGGGCTTTGTGAACCAGGCTATAGAAGAGGGACTATTTGAGGTTCATTGTAGCTCCACGGGGTAGCGGGTTCTTTCCCGTCCCGTCTCCTATTGGGAGGTCTAAGAGAAGAAAGCGCCCCTCGGGCCCAGTCAGCACATACAGCAATGCCTTCCTCAGGATCCCAGGCTATCCTGGGTATTATGTGCTTGGTGGGGACAGCAGGGAACTAGGCCAGGCTGGCTAAGGTAATGTGACAAGGGACGGGGCTTACGGGGTGCTAGACCGATTGCTGGGAGGATCCGGCAGGAGGGGTGGTTCCTCAGGCTCTGGAGTATCCAGCTGTGCAGTAGGGGACACGGACTCCCGCACACCTGCGGAGACAGAAAGTGTGTGTTCAACCCAGGGCCTTAGTCTTACCGGCCTATCCTGCGGCCCTGGGCATGCAGTCTGGGTTGTGAGGCTGGGGGCCCCCAGTTCTGCTCATTCAGCCAGATGGGTATCTAGGTGGGGCAGACAACAGCAGCAGTCCTGTGAACTATACTGTGCCCCAAGAACTTGTGGAGAGCATCACTGTCCCTCACAACCACGGTCCTGGGTGGACACCCCTGAAAGATGGAAGCCAGGTGATCCACAAGAATTCCACACCAAGGTCCACAGCACTGGTCACAAGAGCCTGACAGGGAAGTAACCCTGTGCTCAATGTTGAGTTCATTCAGCCATGGAAAGGAACCAGGCCTGACTCCGGTCGGGGAGAAACCTTGAAAATACCACACTTGGGGAAAACAAAACAAAAAACCACACACACACACACACACACACACACACACACACACACAAACCCACTAGCCACAGAAAGCCTCATTCTGTATGGCTCCCCTTCCTCCGAGTGTCACACCTCAGGCAATCCTCAGAGACAGTCCCTTGGGGTTAGTTCAGGGTGGCAAAAGTTGTGGACCTAGGTAGGGTGGCGCCTGAACAGCCCTGTGACACATGTGGAGATGAGGGATTTTACTGCATTAGAAACAGCACTGGGGCTGGAGAGGTGGCTGAGCCATTAGGCGCACCAGCTGCTCTTGCAGAGGACCTGGGTTTGGTTCCCAGCACCCCCATGGCAGCTCACAACTGCCTATTAACTCTAGCTCCAAGGCATCTAACGCCCTCTTCCACACTTCATGGGGCAGCAGGCATGCATGTGGTGCACACACACACCAGCAGGGCAAGAAATGCACACGCATAAAAAGGAGTGACCCGCAGGCCTGAAGAGGCAGTTGAGCGGTTATGGGTTCTTGCGACTCTTGCAGAGGTCCTGGTTTCAGTTCCCTGCACCCACACTGCCTGAAACTCTAGTTCCAGAGGGTCTGACGGCCTCTTCTGACCTCTGTGGGCACCTGCATGCGTGTGGTGCATGGACATATATTCAGACACTCACACATAAGAAAGGAAATTCTGCAAAATAAATAAAACCACCACCACCACCACCGAAACAACAAAAAAACTCCACAGAGATGGGGTGGGGAGGTGGGGCATGGAACAGCAGATTGGGGGAGTGCAGAATGAAGCTAGTGGCAGGATGGGGGGGCCAGGCTGGCTCTATTCAGAGAGGAAAATGTTTCTGTATATTAAACATCACCTCTGTATATTAAACATCACATCTCCCACCCCATCCAGAGTATCATCTCCTGGATGAACATGGGGGCAGACACCTCTACTTATTTCCAGATGTGACCCGGGAGCCGCCCTGGACCAGATTCTGGTCCTGTTTTGGCTGTTTATACTCCTGTGGGGCTACACCAGGCAAGCTGCCTGCCTCTCACCCTCACAGATCGACCCTGGCAAGCTATCTACCTCTTGGTCCTGTGGGCTATTCTGGGCAAAGTGCCTGCCTTTTGGTCCTACAGGGATATCTTCATAGTCTTATGGGCTATCCTGGGAAAACTGCTTCTTCTGAATCCTGTAGGGATGTTCTTTCATTCTTTTTTTTTTTTTGGTTTTTCGATACAGGGTTTCTCTGTGTTTTTGGAGCCTGTCCTGGAACTAGCTCTTGTAGACCAGGCTGGTCTTGAACTCACAGAGATCTGCCTACCTCTGCCTCCCGAGTGCTGGGATTAAAGGCGTGCGCCACCACCGCCCGGCTGTTCTTTCATTCTTATGAGCTATCCGGAACAAGCTGCCTGACCCAAGCCCACCCAGCACTCCTCCTCCCTTAGAGTCATGTAATCAGATGGCCAATTTAGCACAGACCCGGTGCTTCGAAGGCCTGGATCTATCTTTACTGCTGCCAAGGCTCTTTGAGGGACTGACTAACATCCCTGGGGCTCTCCGCACCAGGGGGAACAGCACTAGAAGGCCGAGACCTGTGTCCCACACCCTGGGCTCCCCTCCTCTCTCCCCTGTTCTGTTTCCAGCAGATGTCACGTGCCCACAGAGTTCTAGACTAAGAGGGCACAGCCATAAACAGAACATACAACTACCTGGGGCATCTGTCCCTAGCACCGCCCTCCATGTGGTCCATACTGGGCTTTGGGGACACTCACCATATAATTGCCAGACACGCACCCTGTCCTCGTAGGGAAGCCCGTAGCGGAGTGGGTCACCGACGGGGCCCTGGTAATACGGTTGCATGATGGAGCCTGGGGCAGCAACATGGCTCAGACCAATGGCATGACCAAACTCATGGACAGCCACTGCAAACAGGTCCATCCCATGGGCATCTGGAGACACAGAAGCTGCATGAGCCGGGGAGGACAGAACCCCGTCACTGATGATGGGGCTGGAATACAGAGCCGGTGCTCAGAGGGTCCCTGAATCCTGGCTGTGCTGGGGGCTCCAGCTAGCCACGTGAGTACTGCAGACCTGCTCAGATCATGCTGGGCTCCGATGGAGGCCCTGTGTGGCAGGAAGAGGCTTCCCAGGGGTATCTTACACTGCCACGGTATGGAAGCCAGCCCATTTAGTGTCTGACCATAGTGGAGACATCCCAGGATTGGCAGGATTTTCCAGGCTCAAATACAATAGCTGTCACCCCAAGATCCTACTTGAGAGATCTGGGTTTCAGCGCACTGGGCAGGGAATTAGCTGGTTTGCCAAGCCACCTGCAGACGCTCGGTGGATCAGATCATGAGAACGGCCCACCAGGTCTCAGTTAGTGGCTAACTTATGAGTGGAGTAGGACTCAACTATTTAAGTCTAACCTGGGACTCGTTCTGGGGGAGACAGCTGCACCTTTTTAAAAAAGATTTATTTATTCATGTAGTTATGTATATGAGTGCTCTCTGTCTTCGTGCACACCAGAAGGAATCTAATCCCACAATCAGACGGTTGTGAGCCACCACGGCTGCACCTATCTTTAAAAGGTTCAGGGTGTTACTGTGGGGTCCGCAGGGCCCACAGGGGCTGCCCAGGCCCAGGGTTCCAAATACTCAGGACTGACCCCCTACATACCTGAGGAACGGAAGGTCCATGCCTCGTCATCATCAAAGTGGGTATCCCCTGCCGTGTGGTGGTCACCGGGGAAGAAGGCATGGGCCACTGTGCCCCCGGGGCCATCAAAGGGGTAGCCGTCATTGTGGTCCGCCTTGGAGAAGTCGATCTGGATGTCAGCAGTGTTACCCGCTACCTCGTGGAAGTTCAAGGGTGTGATGTCACTCCAGACTTTGAGGGCGTAGTACATGAGTGCCCGCACAGTATCCCGGCCCAGGGGTGAGTCCCGTGGGAAGGTCCGGACCCTAGGGGCAGGGTCAGAGTAGAGGCCAGCTGTCCCTGAGGTCTTTACGGACCTCCCTCTGGGGTAAAATATTGCCTTGGCATCAATGTTCCCTTAACATCTGCCTTTTTCTAGTCCCCAGGAGATGAACACAGATGAGTCCAGAGGACTCAGGAAATGCCAGCTCTCCAGAAGGCACGGGCAGGCTGCATCTCAGGGCTTGCTCCACCCTCCATCCAGTCTACACACTGGTGGGATCCTCTCTGAGCTGGTCTGGCCCCAGGGGTGGTAGAAAGACAGAGAGACACTATCCTGGGGAGCCCTCACCCCGGCCACACACCTCCAAGAAAGGTTCCTCTTGCTCCATTTGGTTGGTGGCGGAGTCTGTCGCTTCCTTCTTGCATGGGCCCCAGGGGGCAGGTCCGGAAGGGAGCAGCGAGGGGTCTTCATCAGGGCCAGAGTGGCCTCATCTGCATGGTAGACATAGGACAGCAGGTAGACCTCATCCCACCTCTCCAACAAAGACCCCATGGCCCCTCAGAGCCAATGGCCTCAAGGCCAGGTGTGTTCAAGCCCCACCTATCCCCCACCAGGTTAAGGTAACATTCATGTTCATGGCTCTGGCTAGTCCGAGTTCTCAGTGGCCAACTTCAGGGTCCTGGGTAGCCAGGGTGGGTATGGCCAGGCTGGCACAGCCCTGGTGGGACCAAGAAGCTTTCTGGTGCCTCCCAGAAAACTAACCCAGGATGCCGGTGGTCTCCAGGCCGCCAAACTGCTGCATGGCAGTAATAGCCTTGGACAGTTCCTCCTGGGTCTGTAGCTGTCCTGTTGCTGGGTCTGCAGGAGGCAGGTATCCGAACCTGCTCAGCCATTCCTGGGGACACAGGGCAGAGCAAGAGGTTGTTAGGGTAGAGCCCAGAAGAGGAGGAGCTGGCCAAGCTCATGACTGTTGCAGGGGAAATGCCGCTTGAACCCTGGCCACCCCCACCTAGCTCCATCCCAACATCCTTGTCCTTTAAATCGGGTTATAAGAGCCAGGTGGTGGTGGCGCATGCCCTTAATCCCAGCACTCGGGAGGCAGAGGCAGGCGGGATCTTTGTGAGTTCGAGGACAGCCTGGTCTACAAGAGCTAGTTCCAGGATAGGCTCCAAAGCTACAGAGAAACCGTCTCGAAAAACCAAAATAAAATAAAATAAAATAAAATAAAATAAATCGGGTTATAAGCCATCATCAATGTTTGCCAGCAACCACTAGATGGCGCTACAGTCCACATGCCAATTGTGACAAGGACTCTGCCTGCTGCATGCACCTGTCTGGCTCCAGCTGACCCAGACGTCCTGTAGGGCAGGATGCTCTAAGCCAAAACCACCCTCCTTTTCAAGAAGGGCCCAAACACGGGGCCCAAATCTAAGCTGTAGACTTGTTTCCTTCCATCTCATCAACACAACACACACACACACACAATTTTGAAACAGGGTCTTAACGAATAGTCTTGGCTGGCTATGTAGATCAGGTTGGTCTCAAAATCCCAGAGATCAGCCTGCTTCTGCCTTCCAAGTGCTGGGGTTAAATGCACCTGCCACCACACCCAGCTACACCACTCTTTTGGGACAGGGTCCCATGTGGTCCAGTCTGGCTTCAAACTTACCTTGCAGCCAAAAATGATCTTGAACTTCTGATCCTCCTGCTCCCACTGCCCAAGGGCTGGGATTACAGGCACGTACTACCATGCCTGTTTCGTGTGGTGCTAAGCATTGGGCCCAGGGCTTTGGGTCAGCTAGGTAAGCACTATCCTTACCTATTTTTTTTTAATGTTTAGTTATCCAGTTGTGGTGGTGCACGCCTTTAGTTCTAGTACTTGGAAGGCAGAGGCAGGCAAACCTCTGAAAGTTTGAGGCTAGCCTGGTCCACACAGGGAGTTCCAGGACAGCCAAGGCTACACAGAGAGACCCTGACCAAACAAGACCACAAAAAAATTAAATTATGTGATTGTGTGTGTGTGTGTGTGCACATGTATGTAAATAACCTCAATCCCCTAAGAAGCACTAGCTCCCCTTTGAGATGGACTTAACAGGCAGTTGTGAGCTGCCCAAGGTGGGTGCTAGGAGCCCAACTAGGGTCCTCTGCCAGAGCAATAAGTACTCTTTTTTTTTTTAAAGAATTTATTCTAAATTAGAATTGTATGTTTTATTTTGTGTGAGGGGGTTTTGCCTGCATGGATATATATAGCCACAAGCATGCTTGTTGTCCACAGAGGTAAGATGGCATCAGATCCCCAGATCTGGAGCTTTGCGTAGTTGTAAAGCCCCATGTGGGTGCTGTGGATGAACCCAGGTCCTCTGCAATAGGAAGGAGTGCTCTTAACCAGAAAGCCATCTCTCCAGCAGCTTCTCCAAGCCTTTTTGAGACAGTGTCTCACCATGTAGCCCTGGAATATGCTATGTAGACCAGGATGGCCTTGAACTCACTAAGATACTCCACGTCTGTCTTTGCCTCCCAGTGCTGGTGGGCACTGAAGTGGTGGCCATCACGCCCAGCACCCTACTTCTGTTTTGATGAACACACACACACACACACACACACACACACACACACACACACACAGAAAAAAAAATACCACCCTATTCAAGTCCTTCCCTGACTCTCCAATCCCAAGGACGTCACCCAGACTCCTCTCTTGCACTGGTTACTGCTGCTGAGAGCGGTTGCTTGGGAGTCCAGTGGATGTGGTTGGAACTGGGTTTCATCTCCCGGGACTCCTTGGAGCGTCAAACAGAAGCAAGCTGCCCAGGCTAGGAGGTCCAGCCTGGATGATGTAATTTGCATACATATGCAGTGTGCCTGCCAGGTCTCTTCTCTGCATAACATGTATCCTCGCTGGGGTTTCTCTGTTTCACAATTCATCCCACCCCAACCCGTCCTATATCCTGTTGGTGTGTATGGGGATGCCAGGGACAGGTTTCTAAGGCTGAAGGGCAGGACCTTCAAGCAGCCCGGAAAGTGAGAGTCATGCCCTGGGCACACGCCCAGATCTCTCTACTGCCCCATTTTGGGTTCTGTAAGGAGGCCATCTTGGCGAGACCCTTTTCAGAGCTCTCCTCTCAAAAACTGTTTTAACATTTTAGCTGTTTTCACGTGTCAGAACACACCTGCGTACGCACACACGTTTTCACAGCTCAGACGCGGGGCCCCATGGCTGCCTTTCCTTCCTACAGGAAGCCCCCGAAGCTTCCTCAGAGAATGGATCCCCCTCCTGAGAGTGTGCATAGATGGGGAACAGGGGTTGGAGGCTGGAATGGTAGCCCTTGCCCCCCTCCCGAGAGTGCACATGGATGGAGAGCAGGGGCTGGAGGCTGGGATGGTAGCCCTTGCTTGTCTAGAACAGACCGTAATTGGGCTTGGCAGCATTGCACCTGCAATCTCGGATGCCCTGCCCCCACCAAGAGAGAGCTTAACCCTCTTGCATGCTGGCAGCCCCCTCCCTGTATCCAGGAGCCTTCTCCACAGTGCTGAGTCCTGGGAGGGCCTGACCAAAGTGGACTTTGGCTTGGGGAGGTGGGTGATCGCCAGCACTGGCCTGAGGTGGACACCCAAGGGGCAGCCAACTGACCAAAGTCATACATCAGCAGAGGATGGGTGTGTGGAGGCCACAGGCAGCCAGCTCATCCATCTCCAGGCGGGCGAACCCCAAACGCTCACATAAGCTTCCCATTATCATCTGGGACTAGAACCTGATAAATGTCAAATGAGGATAACGGGCCATTGAGAAGGCAGTTAGCCTAGAGGACTTGGGGTTGCCTAGGCTGACAAAAGCCACGCAGAGGACAAGGTTTCTGCAGAAGAGGCAGCCTTGACTGGCAGCTTGCAGCTAGAGAACCGAGGCAGTCCCTTGTCACCCCCATCTGACCTGCTCTGACCCCTGCAGGTGTGAAAGCCTCTCCCCACCTCCCTGTCTGCAGGATGGCCAGAGATAAGACTTCCTTGCTTCCTCTCCCTTGTCCTCTAATACCTATTGAGCCAGGACCTCACACACCCTGTCCTGGGCCGCCAGCGCCCTGCTTGCCTGCCTGGTCCTCCTTCCACTGTCGCCACGGAGACAGACCGCTGTCTCCAGGGCAACGGAGGCTGCAGCAGGCGGGTGCTGTGAGGCTCAGGGTGAACCTTCCAGAAGGCCACTGGGGAGGAGGGTGGGGCCAGGAGAAGGGGAGTCCCCCCCCCCAGGGCAGACACCCCTTCCTCCCAGCCCAGTCAAGGAAACTGGACCATTACTTCAGACCATGACTGAGGTTGGCTGAACAGTCCCGGGATTCCAGCACAGATGTAAACACAAGCAGTCAGTCAGCGCTAGCCCCCTCCTCTTTCTCATCTTGCTGTTGCATTTATCACCATTTGACACAATGTGTATCCTTTTACAGCTCTAACAAGGCATAATATGTACAGTGTTACAATCCTTCAGATGGCTTTAGCAAATTTATAGAGCCACCCCAATCCCTGCGCTGGCTTACCCAACTGTCTTATGGAATCTGGGCAGCTCTGCCCACAGCCTTGATCAGATGCCATTGTGGCCCCCAGGAGCCTGCAGACCTTGCCTGGCACTTGGACTGTTACTAAGCTTACGACCACCCCGCCCCATCCCTCTCTAACTGTACCCACCAGTTGGAGGCAAATGGATGCCACCAGCCCCATCTCACAGGTAGGGAAACTGAGGCCTGGAAGCTGAATCCAGATTCTTGTCCTTCCAACCTGTGACAGGAACAGGGCCAATTCTGATAGATATATGATAATGATATATGCTATATATCATTCATACCACATATGCTAACTGTAGGTGCTCTGGGCCATAGGCAGTGCCACCTTTGGCCACTCCTCATATTTACCACCTTCCCCCATATAAAAGCCCTCAGGCCCTTGTAAGGGCAATGCCAGTGGGGACCCTCCAACCCTTACAGGTGAGGCATCTGAGACCCCGAGGAGCAAGGAAACTGTCCACATTATGCAGCCAATGGGATCCATGGCTCATCTCTTTATTAATGAGCATGTATTGTGTGGAAGCCAGGGGAGAAGCTTGGGGGTGACCCTCAAGGTACACTGTCCAGGTCCTTTGCAGCAGGGTCTCTCGTTGGCCCAGAGTTCACCAATGAGGTAAGATTGTCCGGCCAGCATCTCCAAGGATTTCTTGTTTCTACCTCCCCAGTGCCAGAATTATGGTCCACAGCCAGGTGGTGACGGCACACACCTTTAATCCCAGCATCTGGGAGGCAGAGGTGGAAGGATCTCTGAGTTCAAGGCCAGTCAGGTCTAAGGAGTAAGTTTCAGGACAGCTAGGCCTACACAGAGAAACCTTGCCTTGAGAAATCAACCAATTAACCAAACAAACAAACAAACAAACAAAAAAACCAAGAATCTTCCACCAAGTCAAGCTTTAAAAAATATATTTTTTTAATGTGTTTGTGAGTGGGTAACTTGTCTATGAGTGCAGAAGCCCAAGGGGGCCAGGGGCATCTGGTCCCCTGAAGCTAGCATTCCAGGAAGTGGTGAATCACTTGCTGTAGGACTGGGCCTCAAATGTATATGCTCTTAACTGCTGGGCCATCTCTCTAGTTCTATGACCAGCTTTTCCAGCGGTTTCTGGTGGTTGAACTTGAGTCCTCACGCTTGCCTGGCAAGCACTTAGCCAACCAAATGAACCTCCCTCCAGCCCTGCGTGGCCCTTTTATAAAGAAAGATCTTAGCAGATAGCCGGAGTGGTCCCCTGCCTGGGCCTTTCTGACTATACCAAGGGCTGGTTGTGAAGGGAGACAGATAGACCAGGGCGGATCTGTCCCGGAGGGGAAAATTAGCGGAGACCATGCACACATTGTCTCTGGCCACTTTCGTCCTGATGGCAGATGCTCCACTGATTCTGAGCTAAGGGCCACTGAATGCCTGTGAAATACGTGGAAAGCTCCACGCAGCCCCCAGGATGTGGGGAGGATGGTGGGCGCTGTTTTTTTTCTTTCCTGCACTTTCCGTCATGCACAGTGGGTATTCTGTAAGTCACTGCGAGTCGGCCCGACGAAGTAGGTGCTGCTGCTACCCCATTTTACCAACTACGGAGAGAAAGAAGCACAGAGTACCGACCCCTGTCACACAGTATGGGAGTGCAGAGCTGAGGCTGGAGCTGGCTGGCTTCTGGGCTTACCCCGTAACCACTGCAAGGGAAGGGAAGGATGTGACAGAGGGGACAGTTAGATGGACACTCTGGGGAAGTTGTTCTGGGCAGATATGGGGTTGTCATTGTCTATAAGGAGCCCTGGGGAGAGTATTCACGGTGGGAAGGTTTTGTTTGTTTTTTGTTTTTCGAGACAGGGTTTCTTTGTGTAGCCTTGGCTGTCCTGGAACTCACTCTGTGGACCAGGCTGGCCTCCAACTCACAGAGATCAGCCTGCCTCCGCCTTCAAATGTTGGGATTAAAGGCGTGCGCCACCACTGCAAGTCCTGGTGTGAAGGTTTTGATGCAGGAAGTAGCTAGGTATAGCACCTAGGAAGGAGATGGTTACTGAGGGGTGAAGGGTCTGGGGACAAGGACAGAGTGGGACTTGGAGCTGTGAGGGGATGCATGCCTATTACATAACCATCTCGTCTTTGCTGGGAGCCAGGTGCCCGGCATGTATAAGATGTCTTTTCCTTCCTGGACCAGCACTAGCCTGCACACAGACCCAAGGCCAGGAAGTACTGAAAGTTTAAAGTTTACAGTTAAGGCGACAGGCATCTGACACACCCTGAGAAGTCCCCCAGCAGGCTCCTCACTGGACAACGCCCTGAAAGCCTTCTGAAGTAGTCCGGCTTCCCCGCAAGAACAGGCTGTTCCTATGGGTCCATTTGCCAAGAGAGAAGACTGAGGCTCTATGAGCTGGTCACAGAGCAGGTAAGCAGCAGCCTGGGACTCAGCCTAGATCTAGGTAAATGGGTCTCACATTAGATATCCACAGAGTGGCTGGGTGTGGACATGCACACCTTTAACCCCAGCATTCAGGAGGCAGAGGCAAGCAGACCTCTGTGAGTTCCAGGTCAGCCATGGACCTGGCCATGGACCCTGTCTCAAATGGAAGCAAAGCACGAAGTAGTGAACATTGAGACTTGTTTCCCTCTCTCTCCTCTCTCTCTCTCTCTCTCTCTCTCTCTCTCTCTCTCTCTCTCTCTCTCTCTCTGTGTGTGCTAGGACAAAACTCCGGGTCCTTCATGTGTTAGACAAATGACCTACGCGGTGTGGTTTGAATGAAAGTGACCCCAGCCCCAGTTCATATATTTGAACACTTGGTTCCCAGTTGGTAGAAACGTGTGGGGAGGATTAGGAGGTGTGTCACTGGAGGCCTAGCTTGAGGTTTCCAAAGAATTGCCATTCCCAGTGTGTTCTTTGCAACCCGAGACGGGGGCTTCAGCCCGGCCGTCATGAACGCTACCCGTCTGGAACTGTGCTCAATCAAATGCTTTCATTTCTAAGCTGCCTTGGTCACGGTGTTTTCTCAAACAGAGAAGTAACTACGACAGTATAACAATGACAGACAGCATCATCTTCTATTTTCTTGAGACAGTGTCTCACTAGTAGCCCTAGATGGCCTGGGAACTCCCTATGTAGAACAGGCTGGTTTTGAACTCTCAGATCTGCCTCTGCCTCCTGAGTGCTAGGAGTATACGATTAAAGGTACATACACCACCATACCCAGAACTGGTCCTTTCTGTTTGTTTGTTTTTTTTAGAGCCTTAGGTTGCTCAGGCTGGCCCTGAACTCGCTATGTAGCCAAAGACCCTAAACACCATATCCTTTTCCCTCTGCTTCCTGGCACTGGGATTACAGGTGTGTGCCAACATGCCTGGCTTATTCGGTGGGGCTGGGGCTGGCAGCCAGTGGGGTGTGCATGCTAGGCAAGCACTTTCTGAGACAGAGTCTTGCTCGAGAGTCCATGCTGGCCTTCATACCACCCTCCTGCCTCAGTTCTGGGCAGCCGCGGTGAATGCCTGTAAATGCAGGTCTGGCATTATGTTCAACTGCTGCCTCGCCACCTTGGTTTGGGTCCACAGCGAACAGCTGTAGTTCCCAGAGCATAGCTATGGACATAAGGAGGGTTTCTTCGTGGGCCCAGAAAGAGTGCAGGCAGCAGGGAGAGCTAAGATCAGGACAGGAGGAGACACACAGGCCAACCCTGCACTCCATGTCCCTGCTTCTGCCTGTCACCATTGGCCCTGCCCTCAGGGTCTTTACTTATCCACGGCCATCCTTAGTTCCAGCACACCAGCCTTCAGTTGTGGGCATAGTGAGATGAAGATCTGAACCTGCCCAGCCTGAGTGGTACCAGCAACAGGAGAGACTGCTGTGGGAGGAAAACCCAGAGTCGAAACTTCCCGGGGTTCATTTGTTTAGCTGCCAGCATGAAAGGGGCTCTTTAGCAGGACCCCTAGCAGCCGGCGGGCCCCCAGATACCTAGACTGCTTGGCGCTGCCGAGACACAGCCACACAGCATGCCCTACGGAGCCAGACCTGGCTGAGCGATCTGACATTTGTGAATGAAATATAAGGGGGTGACGCCAGTCAGTCAAACAGTCTCCAAGGCAGGTTGTGAGTGAGAACCGCAGGGTGTGAGAACTGGGGCCTGATCTGGCTGTGTGAAAATTGTCCACTTCCCCATGGCTACCCAGCTGGACATCTGAAAGGGCCGTCAGGACGCCACTCTTTCAGAACCTTCCCTGGGGTTGCACACTTTGCTGTGAGGCATTAACCATTCAAGAAACGGAATAACAAAACAAGGCCCACTAGGCTGTGAGGAGGCACAGCCCCGGTGTCCTTCCAGGGGGCCTGGGGCCTCTTCTGGGCTTTATTCACTGGCGTTGGCCCCTCCCGGCCCAGCCGTGGGTGCAGCGCTGTCTGGCAGCGGTTGATCACAAAAACAAAGGCGCCCTTCTCCTCGGAGGCCTGCAGACTTGAATACGCTCAACAGCCCGCAGAGGGCGGTCTGAGGGGCATCAGAATGCTCCCACCCAAAGCCCGCCCATCTTTTGCAGCTCGGAGCCCCTGTGCCCCAAGCTCTTAGGTGCCATCTCCTAGAGGGCCACCAGAGGGCGCCCACTACCACCACAGAAGAGAGGCAGATGAGGGTTCCCACACCCGGGAGGATATTGTCCTGGGAAGGGGGATGCCTGCTGCACCCTCCCGCTTTATCCAGAACTGGACGACAGGGTTCTGCTTCCTCTGACAAGGCTGCGGTCACGCGCCCTGCTCAGTGAGACCTTCAAAGTGTGGATCGGCCGGTGACCCTAGGGTGCTCAGGAACTCAACAGGGGAGGGGAAAAGTAGATGAGGTCCACAGGTGCCAGGGGGAGGAGCCAGCCCCACCCCAACCTCCAAGGTCTGGCTGTTACAAAACTTCCTAAAGGCACTGGGCCTAAAGGAGAAGTTGGCTGGTCAGGGACTCCATTGCCCAAACTCCACCTCGGTGTCCTCTCTCCCTTAACCAGTCCTTTTTGAGACACCCTGAGAACTGGAACACGAAGGGGTCTGGGCTCTACTGTCACCTACCCAGAACTGGGACTGGATGTCCCACTGCTCGTGGCAGCAGGGGAGAATGGCTATGAAAGCCCAGGAATAGGAGTGTGAGGAACCCCTATTTTAGAGACCACTAGAGTGGGAGGAAGCCACCCCTAGGGGACCCTTAGGCGTCTGTCAGCAAGTGGGCAGAGAAAGCATGGGGCCGCTGCCATCACAGAGGCCTGGGGGTGGCAGAATCAGCCTCTCACTCAGATCCAGGGCAAGTCTTGCCAAACAGGGGGTTGCTCCCGCCCGCCCCAGTGTCTCCTCCAGCCTGACATCTCCAAGGCACCTTGCCTAGACCTAAAGGTTTACGAGTCCCCATTGCCAACCGCCCGTGGAGAGGGGACTCTGCCAGGACCCCATTAGGATATTGGCTAGCTTGTGCCGGGCAAGAAGCCGCCCGGCTGGGTCTCTGGATCTCAGAGGATCAAGGGCGCCCAGGCCGGGGCCTCCTCCTCGAAAGAGGGCTTTATCCACCGCGCGCGCCTTTGCAGAGGCTTCGCGGGCCTGCGGAGCCATAAAGTCTGCTCGAAAACCTTCCGGGTCTCCTGCGGGGACTTGGGTCAGGAGGGCAGACGAGAGGTGGGAAAAAGCACCGCGGCCCCCAAACAAGGGTGCCCCGCTAAGCTCGGGTCTTAAGGTAGCAGCAGGGTTGGGAGTTGGCGGGCCGGGGACAGCAGCGGGCTTGACACGACAGAGGTTGCCACCCGCACCGGCGGGACAAGGCCGACCGCTCCCGTGGAGGAGGAAGGAGAGGGGGTCGCTCCACTCACGCCGAGCGGGCGGTTCTCCCAACATCGTCAGCAGAGCAAAGTCGGGAACCCCAGGCTTTCCGGACGCCCACATGCGCGTCCCCGGCTTGCGGTGCGCGCCCCTGACCTCCCACTCCGGCCGCGAAGCTCGCGGGGCGCACCGCTCCGAGCGACTGTGACGCCGGTCACCCCGCCAGAGGTCTCTGTGGAGCTGCTTTTAACCAGGGACCCGGCTCCAGCTCCAGCTGGGCGACCACCTCCCCGGGGCGCCCGCGGCTGCGACGCAAGATCGCACCGAACGGGAAAGCGACCGCTGTCCTCCTACACCTGCAAGCGTGCGTCCCGCTCAGCCCGAGTCCCAGGCTCAGTTTCCCTGCCTTGGAAATGGGTCCGCCGCGCCTGGGATCCGCGCACCTCTCCTAGTCTCCCTTCTCTCTTGCACCTCGTGAGAGCCCGGGGACTCGGCTCCCGGAGTCCCGTGCCCGCGTCGCACACTCACCACCCCGAGACTGAGGTCCTCTGCGCGGGGTGCGGGCGCTGCGCAGCCCCCGTGGGCCGCCAGCGAGAGCAGAAGCAGCAGCGGCGGCAGCCTGGGCTCGGGGCTTGGAGGGCCAGGTCCCCGAGGAGATCCAGGTCCCCGCGGGCGGCGTCCCATCCCGCTCTCCGAGGCGGGGTGGCGAGGATCCCCGCGCCTCACTCGGCTCCGCGCCCGCTCCGCTCCGCGGGACTGAGCCGCGCGCCCGCCCGCCCGCCTCCGGGGCAGGGCCATGCTAATGTATGCTAATAAGAATCACCCCGCCCACTCCCTTAAAGGGGCCCCCCTCACGGGCGGGACCGGATAATCCGCACCGAGGGTTTGCCCTCTTTGAGAGCGGGAGCTCCGCTCCAGGTAGGGAAGCGGGGAAACTAGGGTGCGAGTGTTCAAGATCCCCGGTCTTCTGCTAGAGCTCCCGGTCCAGTTCCAGGTCACTCAAGACCTGGAAGACCGCCGCAGCGCGCATGATGGGCGCACGGGGGAGCCCGCGGGCCACAGAGTCCTGGGGCGAGAGGGAGTGAGCACCCCGATGCGGAGGGAACGGAGGTGGGGGGAGGGGGGTTAGTGTGATTCCGACGAGCGTAGGAGGGAGCGTGGGATGGGATGGGTGAGCGTGGGTGGGAATAGGGGCGTAGGATGGGAGGGGCTGAGGCCGAGAGCACACCTGAGTCCTGCAGGGAGCACGGAGCGCAGAGCAATTTGTTACCCTGGTGCGCCAGGAAGCACCTGGCTTCTGCGGCTGAGTGTCTGCGGCAGGTGTGAGAAAGGAGAACTTGAGTTTTGAGGTGCGGGGAGTGAACCCCCAAGGCTGCCGACGGCCTGGACCGGCTCTCTCTCCCTGAGCCGCGACCGAGTGGGAGGCTATGAATAGCTCACATTAGCTGGGATCTGGCATCCGCTCAGCACTTTACATAAAAAAAAATTTTCTTTCTCACAACCCTTTAGAGGTGGAAACCATATTTCTCAATTTGTACACAAAGAAACTGAGGTCCAGAGAAAATAACTCCTAAGCAGGTGACAGTGTGCAGAGCGACAGAGGGAAACTGGCTGGGCTAGGGGACAGGGTTCAACCCCTCCTCTGCCCCCAGTTCAACTTCTTATAACCTTGGGATGCAGCTGGATCCCTAGTCTTTCTCCCATCGGTCTCTCTTTACTGTTGGTGTTGTTAGGATTACAGTCTGTTGTTTACATAGGGAAACGGTGGTTCAAGTGAAGTCCCCTGAAGGGGAGGGTGGCTCCCTGCATCCCAAGCAAAGCTCCCTCCCCCAAGTCCTAGCTGTGGGACTTGGACTATGCAGTCCCTGTTGCTCTCAGGGTCTGGGTGGTTTGGGGAGAGGCTTCGATTCTGCACTTACTTCAGCACTGTGTAGTGACAGCCGGAGACGGGTCACCTTTTCCAATACAGGTGTGTGTGTGTGTGTGTGTGTGTGTGTGTGTGTGTGTGTGTGTGTGTGTGTGTTGGGGTTTAGGACCTTAATGTGAGAAAAGCTGGTGGCCCAGAGGGTACCCAACCCAGCCATCCAGCAACGAGACAGAGACAGTAACATCTTGGGGTGCTTCTCTATAAGGAACAGACTCCATACCACTTCATATCAGCCTATGAAAGGGTGCTGTCCACATTTAAAAGTGGGTCTTCCTTTATCTCAGTTAACCTAATCTGGGAACTCCCTTGAAGGCGTGCCCAGAGGCTATCCTAATCCAGCCAATCTCTCGCAGGTGTGCTGGGGGACTTGTATCCTAGGTGATTATAGACCCTGTCGAGTTTACAATATTAACACGTGGCATGAACATCACACTGGTATTAGAAGAAAACTCAGTCCCCATCGAGAAGCTTTGTGCTCACCTGGTAGACGAGAAGAGGGGTAGCATTTGTAGTCACTCTCTGTGAGATTGGCTGCAAAGCTCCAGACCTCCTGTTCTGTCTGTACCGAGGTCTCTGGCCTCCCGTGCATGACATCCCCATGAGGGAATGAGCCTTGGGAAAATGCAGAGCAAATGGGAAAACGGCTTCAGGCATGGGTGTCTCTAGAGGTCCTGGCTTCAGAGTCTGTGGCTAACTCCATCTGGTACCTTCTCCCAAGGTGCAATCCTTTGCCTGTCTGGCTCTGCGAGTTTCTTCGAGGGCTCCTATAATCTGGCGAATGTCCATTTGACATTATAGACATGCTCTTAGTTGGACAGAAATCTTTTTTGTTTAGGACTCTGTCCTGCTTCAGCCTCCTGAGTGCTGGGATTTTGGGTGTGCGTTCTCATGCCTGGCTTGGATAGGCGGTCTTTGCAGGAATTATTGGGTTAAAGACCTTGAGATGAGCTGACTGGGGGATTGTCCGGGGGACCTCAATCCACTGTCAAGTGTTCTGATAAAAGCAGGGGAGGCTGGGCATGGTAGCAGGGGTTTGAAATCCCGGCACTTGGGGAAGCAGAGCAGGAGGAAAGTAAACTCCAGGCCAACTTGGCCTACAGTTTCAAAAGTGTATTTAAAAACAAAAACAAGCAAACAAGAGGACAGAGGAGGAGCCATAGGAAAGCTGACCACATTACCAGGGAGGCGGAGGGTGTGATGTGGCCACAAATAGCAACATCAGGATTATGGTACCACTTGGAGCAGGATGGGCTGACTCTCCCTTTGAGTCAGGGAAGGAGCTGTCTGCCTATGGCTGTTTATAACCAGCAAGTCTGTGGCCCTCTGCCCTAGACCCTAGGCACTTCCTACTCAGTCTCGACTTCCGTTCTGGCCTCTGTCAGGCAGACTGAGTCAGAGTCAGGCCCTTCTTCCCAAAGATGAGCAAGATAGCACCACCCACATCACGCTCTGGAAGACAAACCCAAGCTCCTCTTCCCAGCCTGTGGCATCTTGCTCTGTTCCGACTTCACCCTGCCTGTTCCCACCTGCTTCCCTCATCTGGTAGAGTCTCTGACCTCCTCCAGGGGCCTCCAGATGCCAAAGGACCTTTGCACGGGCTCTCTGTGTGGGGTGGTCTTGCCTTAGGATTCTTTGCCTCAGATCTCTGCAGACGATTCGATTCTTGCTTCATCTCTAAAAAGCATCCCTTGCCCCTGGCACCAGCTCACTTAGCACCGTCTCATTCGCACGCACGGCAGCTCTCCCCCTCTGCCATCTGTTGGAGCCTCCTCTGTTCACTCCTTGCTTCCCGGAGGCGTCAGCCCAGAGGGCAGAGGTATCTGCTATCACCAGCTCCTGCTCTGGGCACAGTGGGGATGGGTTCAGTAGGCAGTCTCTACCTTCGAGTGGACTCCGCTCAACCCAGTGTGCCCTTTTGCCCATCTTCAGGCGCATGGGGGTGGGAGCCTGGTAGAGCCATTGTTAGCACCCAGCTGGCCACTCCTCTGCTTTGACAGGCATTATGCTAGTCCATCCCGGTGCTGCCAGATCTGAGCTCTGGAGTTCCCAAGGCTTAGGGGCTTGACTGGCAGACCCAGAGGCTTAGAGCTTCTGAGAGCCGGGTGGCCTATCGCTCCAGGCTTTAGATGCCAGAGACTCAAGAGTCTCAGCCTGGAGGCTTATTGCTCTGGGCTTTAACCACAAGCGGTCTTGACACTTGGCAGCTGATGTAGATAGCTTCCAGTGGTAGTGAGCAGCGGCAGCATCTCCAAGTGCTGAAGTTCGTGAGAAAGGTGTTGGGACTTCAGCTTCCTGGTGGCTGATTTTGCCTAGCTCAGGCCTTGCCCGCTGGGGATCTCTGGTGCTGGAGGTGTCGCAGCACTCCAGGAGTCTCCCAGCCTTGGCTCTCCAACCCCTCCCCTTCTCCCGGCTTCTGCTGTCCTGCCTTTGACGCTGCTGGCCCACTTCCTGCGGTTCTGCCCTGGCTAGCCTTTGGAGCCTCAGGTGTTTATCAATAAGAGGAAAACTTGTGGGAGTCAGTTCTCTCCTTCCAGAGTGGAGGTTCTGGGGAATTAAACTCGGGTTGTCAGCTTTGTGTGAACGGGCCTTTGTTTGCCAAGCTATCTTGCTTCCCCCTTTAACAGGATTTCATGTAACAACTCTGACTGGAACTCGAGTTTGTAGATCAGTCTGACCTTGAATTCGCAGAGATCTGCCTGCCCCTGTCTCCTGAGTGCTGGAATTAAGGCATTTGCCAACATGCCTGGCACATTAAAAAAAAAAAAGATTTATATTTATTTTATGTGTGTGTGATCCTGTGTAAATTTATGTGAACCATGGACATGCAGATCTTTGAGGAGGCCACAAGAGGGCGGCTGATTCCTTGGTAACTGGAGTTACATGTGCTTTGAGCTACCACATGGGTGCTAAGAGCTGAACCTGGACCACGCTGTCGACCATTGAGGCTCAGCATCAGTTCCAGCCATAAACCGCCCATTCCCCCATCCACCAAGGTTTTAAAAAAATATTTATGTGTGTGCATGTGTTGCCTGCATATATGTCTGTGTATCAGTGTGTTCTGTTGCCTGAAGAGCTCAGAAGAAGGCATCAAATCCCCTGAGACTAGTTATGAATAGCTGGGAGTCACCCTATGGGTGCTGGGAATCAAACCCAGGCTCTCTGCAAGAGCAACTGCCCTTATCCACTGAGCTGTCTCTCCAGTCTCCCAACCAAGGTTTTTAACCTTGTTGAGTAAGTTAAAATGGCCTCTCCAGCCTCTGGCATTGGCCATCCTGTCTCTATGGACTTGCTGTCCCCAGGATCCTTCCTCGTGCTACTGAGACACTGCAGGATTTGTCCTTCTGTGGCTGCCTTGTTTCATTGTCACACACTGTGACTTGTGTCAAGGTTCCTCTTTTTTTTTTTTTTTTTTTTTTGCCCCTAAGGCCAAATAAGCCGGGTGGTGGTGCATGCCTTTAATCCCAGCCTGTTGGAAGCAGAGCAGGTAGAGCTCCGAGTTTGAGGCCAGCCTGAACTACAGAGCAAGTTTCAGGACAGCCAGGGCTATACAGAAAAACCCTGTCTAGAAAAAAAAAAGGCAAAACGAAAGGCTGAATAATATTCCACTGTCCACAGGGACCATATCCATGGCTGTGGGTGCACATGTGGGTTGTGCCTACCCTTTCTATTCATACTATGCCCCTTCATTTGCTTGGTATCCCCTTGGCAGCATCTTTTATCCGTGGGTCCCCTGCAAGTCTCCCCCTTATTTCTGGTCCTGGGTCCCATTCTGCCTCCTCCATCCTTCTGGCTGTCATGTGTCCCTACTGTCCCAGCACTGGGCTCAGCTTGATCTTGCACTGGCTTCCTGGACATCCCTGATAATAATCCCTTCCAGCCGATTGGCCAAATCCGATGCCTTGCCTCCCTCCCCTACCGCCCAGATACCTGGCAGACAGTGCTCTCCACTCGGAACTGTGGCCATCCCATCCACATCTCTAAACATGTTATTCCAGAACTACTCATTCTGAACACTAACGAGAAAGGAAATATCTTGCCCTCTCGCCTTCATTAAAGTCAACATATAAATACTGCTTTTGCAAGTGTTCTGTCCTTCCAGTTACAGAGATCTGCTGTAGAGGAAATAACCGAGTATCAATCCTAAGACGTTCTGGAAATCAGCTTTTAAGTTCTATCATAGGAGCCCCGAGGCAGAACGATGCCCACCAGGCACGTTGCCAACAGTACCATGCCTGCCTCATTCCTGTGGAACTGAGGATGTGCGTCTCGGCAAAGCCACATCCCCATCCTCCCTACTGTGCTCAGGAAGCCTAGGTTGTGAGCTGGGAGGCTCTGGAACACCCACTGCATGGGTGTGGGGTTGTGCTCCTGTCTCATGAAGTCAGAGCACCGGCCTTCCTGCTTGACAGCCTTGGAATGCGCAGTTTGTGTTCTTGTGCTTTATGTTTTTTTTATAATAAGATTCTAAATTTAGACTATTTAGAGTCATAGAGATATTGTGGAGACAGAATAGTGTATTCTGGGCGTTGTCACCGACTTGTACCACAGCCACTTATACCGCCACTGCTCATGGGCAGTTAAGGGCCCCTTCCATCAGATTTAACCAATAGTGGTGTATGCCTGTAATCCCATACACCTGATTAGATCAGGAGAGTTCAAGGCCAGCCTCAGCCACAAAGCAAATTTTAGATCAGCCTGAACTATGTGAGAAAATTAAGATTTAACAAATGGTTTTGGAGACCGAGTTCCCGCTCATGTCCCCTGTCTGGAGGTTTCCTCCAAGCAGGACATGGTGTTTAGTGACCGCCTTTCCTTGGCAGCTCAAGACTTACTCTGGGGGAACCGTCTGGTACAGTGTTGCTAACTGAGACTTGGCTCCTATTTTTCTCACCACCAACCCCGCGCTCCTCTGAGGTGCACCGCCATGTCTGAGTTTGCCGAAAAAAGTCATGGCAGAATTTCTATTCCATTGGGCAAGAATCTGTGACTCAGCAGGGTGGTGGTGGTAGCACACGCCTTTAATCCTGGTATTTGGGAGCAAGAGGCAGGGGGATCTCTGAGTTCAGGCTAGCCTGGTCTATAGAGGAAATAAGTTCCAAGACAGCTAGGGATACACAGAGAAACCCTGTCTCGGGTGTGTGTGTGTGTGTGTGTGATTTACCTTGGAAGACGGTGGCCCTGACCTGGTCAGGGTGTTTGTGTCTTTGCTGTGTGATATTCACCTGGGTCCATCCCTCAGAAAGGAGTTGCTGCTCAAGGGGGTTTGTGGGGGGCGGGGGGCACTGCCTGCAGGGGTGCCGGAGCAGTTCCCAGGTGGTCCCACATGAGTCTGCTGCATAGTGATGTCGTAGCTGTCTTAAACACGCTCAGTGATGTTCACAGGGTGACAAAATCATATGTGATGTGCGACTGGGTTTGAGGGCTATCGGCCCCCTGGCTGTGAGCTGCCCCCAGGACAGCAGGTGTTCATGTGAGGAACGAGCGCCCTGCCCCCCATTTGTCCCTTTCCCATTTACTTTGCTGTCCGTTATGGGCATCAGCATGGATGCACGGAGATGGACTCGTGCTGGAATCTAATGTAATGTTGATTACGTTGCTCTGCTTGTGAAGGCTCTCCAGGTAAGCCCCGCCCACCTGAGGTGTCAGTCATTTTGGGCACGTCTGAATGTGGCTTCCACCATGCCTTTCCTGCCCAGTCCTGGCCATCAGTAGGGAACGGACACAGGGGCTACAGTGGACACAGGGGCTACAGTGGGCGCTGGATGTTAATGCTGTTGAGGGTTCAGAGCTGGGCTTCTCTTACCCTCACCTCCAGCACACTGCTCTCTCCCTCCCTCCCCTCTGCCTGGGTCACTTTTGCCACCCCCCCCCCCCCCCCCCCCCCCCCCCCCCCCCCCCCCCCCCCCCCCCCCCCCCCCCCCCCCCCCCCCCCCCGAGTTCAAGACCTGCCCATTGTTCTGCATCCCTCCTGAATGCTTTCATGGCTAATGGGCTGTGCTGGATGCTGGCCTCCCACTGCCCTTGTGGGGCTTTCTGAGGCGGGCACAAATCTGAGGCTGCTGTTTTTCTGTAGGAAGGATGTGCCCGGCTGGGGCTGTTAAAACCAAGCAGAGGCCATGAGCAGTACAGCAAGGCCTCCTCTAGATACAGGAGCCCTTGGCTGCCAGGTGTTGTGTTCTGGGGGCTGGAGATTTGCATGCAGACGAGGGAGGCATCCTCAGAAGCTGAACGCAGCTCCCAGTTCTGGAGGTTCTGTGGCCTATAGTGTAGCAGCTACTCTGTTTCTTTCTTCATGTTTTTGAGTTGGGAACCTGGGGTCATTCCAGGTCATTAAGGGCATCGTCCTGGCCTCATCACCATGGGATCTGTGCTGGGCAGGGCCCAGGCTTCTGTTCTGCTATTTGAGATGTGGGTTGAACGGGGAAAATGCTTTCTCAAATCTTCTGCTTCTGATGTTCATGTTTCCCTAAACTGCCCTCACTGAACAGCTTATGCGCCTGTAATTAAAGCAACTTTTCACACTGCTGAAATGAGTTGGTGCAAGCTGTCATTCAGGGGACCTTTGCAGTCTAAGATGACGGAAACCTCGGCGGATTCGGGGGAGCTGGAGACACAGGCCCATTGACCCTACCCAGGGCCTGGGCAAGTGTGTAATCACCAGCCCTCATATTATGGGGTGCAGTGAGCCCTGGGTGTCTATACCTAGCCTCCTTGCACTTTCTTGGGGAATAGCACCTCATTTCCTCTCAGGCTGAATGTCCTCACTGGACACAGGGTGGTGCTTGTTGCACCCATGGAAAGTCGTTCTCTGAACCTGAATCCCAAACAATTGGAAAGGACAGGTATCACTGCCAGGGTCGCCAATGCCAATACGTATACTCTCTTGGGGAGGGGGAGATGGCTCCACCCTGGGGATAGCCAGCAGCTTACAACCCTGAAAGCCAAGATCAGATCCTCAGATAAGATCAGAAAGGAGGTGTTTGGGTAAGGGACAGCTTTGTCCTCAAAAGGGCTTTGCCTAGCTTGAGGTTTGTTTACAAAGGAGGCCACTTGGGGTCTTGCTCAAGTAAGTACAACAAACAACCCACACGTTCCCAAGTGCTCTCTCTCTCTCTCTTGAACCTAGTATTACCCTAGGGTTCCTGGACGTCTCAAAACAGAGACTGTGAAGTTCCACATTCCATCGTGAGAGGACAGAAGCACACAAAGTTCCAATAGGAGAGCAGTAGTTATTAGCACCCACTGGTGCCCTCCCATGACAGACAGGCACGTCCATAGAGATGAGAGTGGCGTTGCTCTTGCTGTGGACTCCCAGCTGACACAGCAGTGTAAGGGGAATGCCCTTGAGCACCAAGGAACAGGACGCAGACTAGCAGACTGGCACTGAGCAGCAGCCCGGACACCAGCACGGAATGCAGAGCAAGGCTCAGTAGTACACGGCCAGTAAGCAGTTCACGTGAGAGCGGCACAAATGCTTCCAGTTCTTAAGAACATATAAATTATTTTACTTTTTGTACATATGTGTTTGATCTGCAAATATGTACCATGTGTGTGCCTGGTGCCTGTGGAGGCCAGAGACCTAAGGCTGGAATTACAGACAACTGGGAGCTGCCATATGGGTGCTGGGTATCAAACCTGAGACCTTTGGAAGAACGACCAGAGTTCTAACCACTGAACTCTCTAACTGCTCCCCACAATTTTTTTTTTTTTTTTTTTTTTTGACACAGGTTCTTACTCTGCAGCCCTGGCCGGTCTGGAATTATACAGACCAGGCTGGCCACTTCATTTTATTGATCACTAAAAAATAAGAAATTAGAAGGTGGCATACACCTGGCAACTTGGGATGTGGAGGCAGGGGGATCAGGGAGTTCAAAGTCATCTATGACTACACAGTGAGTTTGAGGCAAAAACATACAGTAAGTAAATATAAAAAAAAATTCTTCAAACATAAAAAATCTTTTAAAACGTTAAAAAAGTTCAAGGCCAGCTTGTCTACATAGCAAGACCCTGTCAACTCCCAACAAATCAACAAACAAAACACGCAGGCCCCTTCCGTCCATCTGAGTCACTGCAGGAGTCTAGAATCACGAGGGTGGCAGTGTCTGTCACACGGCCAGCACTTTCACTCTCCTGACTTAGCCAGCGCTCAGTGGTCCTGGCACAGGTGTGGTGTGTGATGTTTCCTGAGGGCTGGGCTGTGGACAGGGAGGAGTGGCCCGGTGGGAACCAGAGACTCAGATTAGGTATGCTCAGTGTCAAGAGTCCTCTGGGGATGGAGACAGGGGTCTGACACTGACAACCTGAAAAACACGAGGGAAGCACAGGCTGGCCACCAGGCTGGTGAGGATGACAAGGCACACCCGACACAGGTGTGGGGTGGGGGGGCCCAGCCAGTGCCTCAAAGGCAGGTGGTGGTTCTGTCTGCTCAGGAGTGCTTGCTGGACAAACTAGGGGGCCACTGTCTCACTGACACCCATTTTCTAGGGCCACCAACTCCATCATCTGCCCTGCCCACACCAGCTTCTGGGGGCTCTGAGTATCTTGAGGGAAGCACCAGAACTTGAGTGGGGACCACTGCAAGGAGGGAAGGAGCCCATTTCTGGTCAGGCACAAGGCAGGACCTGCAAGGGAAGCCCACCTAGCACAGAATAGACTGAGCATACTCGAGTGTCAGCCTATGCCAACACGTCTCCATTTCTCATGTCAGGACCCTGTATGCTTTGCATGTGAGCACTGAGAGTAAAGGCCTCCTGAAGAGAGGGCTACACAAACCTGCAACTTAACGGGGCAGTTGAGGGCCATGTCAGGATGACCCTGTAACTGGCTGGTCTGGCAGAGGACACAGAGGACACAAGTAAAACATCCCCTTCCTCAGCCAGGGAGAAGCCACCACTGGAGGAAGTCCCGTTTCCCCACAGGTTGTCACACGTTAAGTGGCAGAAAACCAAAAGCAGGAGCCGCTCTGGCTGCTAGCTAGAAAAGGTGTTTCCTCCCGCTTTATTTGATAATACATTTTCACAGAAACATGATATATTTACAAATATACAGGTAAGAGACTGCTGGTCAAAAATTTGAAACTGAAAATATCACCAAAAATTTACAAAAGCCACCGACTGACCCAGGGAGTCGGGATGGAGAACCTGGAGGGCTGTGTGTAGGTCGGCACAGAGCTTGCAGCTCAGCTTCTGGCTGGGCTGTGGCTGCTCTGAGCTGAAGCCCAGCACCTGTGGCCACAGCTGCGCACGATGCTCTGCTTGGGGCCGGCTCCGTGGCTGCCGTCTCAGGATGCACTGGTCTGCAGGTTTTTTGAAGCTGCGAGCATTGCTCTTACTTTGGCCATGAGATCCTGTGTAGGGAAACATGGAGGGCATTTCAGTCTCCTGTTAACCAGACTTGTGAGAAAGTCGTGGTGAGGACAGGCAGCAGAGTTTCCAGCATCCTAGCTGTGAGCCCATACCAGCTGCACAGGGACCAAAGTAACCCTCTGTCTTGTCACAAACCTCCCAGAGCTGTGACCCCACACGGCCTGGGGGTACAAGTAGAGCCCAGGATGTGTCAGTCACCTGTGGAAGACTTGGGATCTACAGCATAGCAACCCCAGGAGGAGGACATGAACTTCCTGTGGAAGACGAGGATCCCCAGGAAGTGATTCCTCCCCGTTCCCTGCCTCATGGGCTCTTACTTAGTGCTTAACTGTGGCAGGGCCCAAACCACTGAGTCAGTATGTGACCAGCCCAAGATTTAGACCTGGGTAAGTACTGGAGATAAGGTGTGAGAAGGAAAATTATCAGAAAACAAAAAATTGGGCCCCCATTATAAAAGCTGAAAGGAGAGGGGCACGCCCATCTTACCTGAGTTATTTTGCTCTGCACAGAGGAAACGATTGCTGAGGAGATCTGGCCATCTTTTTCCTGAGAAACTCCCCTAAGGCAGAGGAAAGAGCAGAGGCTCAGAAACACTCAAGAATCTGAAGGCTGGTTCCCATGCCCTATACTCTCCATGTGTGCATGAGGGGCAGGGGCTGTGCTGGGTGCCTTCCTCTACTGCTCGCGACTCTTTTGTGAGACAGGGTTTCTCACTGCCTGTTCTTCATGGGTTGGACGCTGGATCCTCCCACCTCCACCTCAGCCTGCTGGACCTGCAGGTGCATGCTGCTGCGCCCCGCTCTTCACATGGATGCAGGGATCAGCTTCAGGTCCATGTTTGTTCTAGTAAGTACTATATCTACCGAGCCATCTTCCCATGCCAGGAACATGCATTTTTATACCCACTTCATAAAAAGAACCTAACTTACATTTTAACACCATTACACAAATGCTTGTAAAGAGGAAGTTAACGAAGGCAGCACCTGTCAGGTAGGCCGGCAGGACCAGAACCACAGCACAAGTGATTCCTAGTTCACACATAAAGCTTCTGTGGATGTGGACATCACCCTTGTCCTTGTGGCCGGGGTTTCCTACACTCACTTTGGGATGGCCCCCGTCAAATGCAGAGCCTTTAGGTGAGCTGCATTCCTCACAGAGTGGCCATGAACCTGTCTAAATTGAGTATGTCCTGTTCATGCTTACGGAAGCTCCTACCAAGAACACACACTTTAACCTCACACAGCCAGCCCTAGACTCAAGATTCCCTAGACTTCTAGGCCTGATTGTTTGGTAGATGCAATTCCAGCATGGATAGCCTCCTGAGACCATTTGTCACTGAGACCCACTAAGTTTTGTATGGTACCTCAGGTGCTCTTTTACTCACGGGAGGAATCTGAATGTCTGATAAGGCAAGGATTCTGAGGAGGTGCACCCACATGCTCCTGTTTGAAGTCACCCATTTCAGGTCACTTGGTATCCCCTATTCCCAGAGAAGCAATGGGGGCAGTGGCTCCACTGAGGCACTCACAGCCAGTGCTGGCCAGGTCTCACTTCCTCCCCTTGCTTTTTCTCTCAGAGAGCCGTCCGGGGGTCATGGTTACCTGGAGCGTTCCTGGGAAGAACCTCGGCTCTCCACAGGAGAGATGCTGGCCGAGTGGGCTGAGTGCGCAGAGGGACGCTGTGCTGCCTGTTTGCTTGGGGACGTTGACTGGGAGCGGGCTTTGGCCTTGGTGCGCGACCGTGATCTCCGCTTCTTCTTCTTCTCGTGGGGACTTCTGAAAGGGAAGTGCTCTTGTCAGGGAATGCAGCGTGACAAGAGGGCAGTCTGAACTTGTTTATTTCAAGGGCCCCTCCTGTGGGTTTTCTTTTTTTTGTTGTTGTTGTTCTTTTATATTATAGGCTGGCTTTGGACTCGTTCTGTAGCTGAGGATGACCTTAAACTCTCCATCTCCTTCCTTCGTTGCCCAAGTTCTGGAATTAGAGGATGTACCACCAGGACTGGGGTGTGTAATACCCACAATTGAATGAGGGTGCATGCCAGCAAACACTTTAATAGCTCAGTACATTCCCAGCCTCATGAGCATGCCTTAGACAGCTGTAATCCTTCAGTCAATTGAGCCTGTATATCCACAGGGTACTGAGCTTTAAAAGAACCATCCAGAATCCAGCCTCTCCATAGGGGAAGCTTAGACCTGGGGAAATGTCTGGCATTTAATGTACAATGAACAATCTATTTGCATTGAAAATACCAAGATAACTACCAAGGGCAGCCTGTAGGAAAATCTATACTGCTTCTCATTCACGCCAAAAGATAGGGAATTATCAGCCAAATCCTGCATATACCCCTTTGTGGATGATAACTCAGGAGGAGGCAGCCTGGGCCTGCTCTGCTCTGCATGTCTGCTGCACCCAGTGTCAGCTGAGCTCTGACCTGTGCCCTGCTTCCACCACAGGACAGGGCTGCCAAGCCCACCAGTCCCAGCAGGTCCCACTCCTTCTGAAGGCTCTGGCATCGCCTCACTGTTTCTACCATGTACAGATGTAGACACATACACAAGCACATGCGCGAAGACTGTAAGGACACATACTTGGCAAAATGCAGTGTCTCCTCTCAGATCTATTCCCTACATACAGGACAGGGCCACTGCCAGCCTGCACTCCGCCTCCCACTAAGCCTGTCTTGAGATGCTTTGGAGCTCTATCACTGCCTCCCAGAGTCTTTCTTCCCTCTTGGGCTGCAGGACACTGCCAGGCAGCTCACCGCTTGGCTGTATCTTTCCAAGTGTGCCCACTTTAATGGGAACACTGCTAAGTCACTGTCGCCCTTTTCTCTTTTGCAGTCACCAGGGACCCAGCTCTTAGGCATTTGGTTTTCATAGAGACACAAAGGCCCTTCCCGATCTGGCCTAGCCCTCTGTCCCCCAGGAATAGGCAAGGAGGTGAGAGGACGACTCTGTGGCTAGTTCTTCCCTTCTTGCACGTTGTCATGAGTCCTGGGGCTTGCACAGTAAAGCACCTTTACTTGCTGGCTTTCTCACCGGCCCTGATTAATCTTAACTTTGCTGGAGCAAAGCAGTTTGCTCACTTTTCAAGTTGCTGAGGTACACTTTGCAACTGGGTCCTCCGTGCTGTTGCTGAGTGACCAAAGCAACAATTGTGGCCTGCTGTTCTGGAACATTCCCTCAGTGTACTTTTCAGTCTATGCCATCCTCCACACTCAGCTATATAGGAACCAACACTCACATTACTGTATGGGTCTCAGCAGTATTTCCAAGTCCCCTGTAAACCTCGGCATGCCCCTACATGTTCTTATACTAAAAGTAGCACTGTCCGGGTGCAGTTGGTAACCTCACACCTCCTTGCTTCTGTGGCCAAACATCCCCAGTGCAGTCTGGGGAGAAAAGCAGTGAAGTACGGCAGGTGCACCTGTATATAACCTTGTAAGAAACGAAGCTGTTTCTAGACGGCAGCCTCAGCTGTGAGGACTGGCTGGTGAGCATCCTCGCGTGACCACTCTAAGTGAGGTCAGTGAACAAGGAGAAACTTGCTGGGGCTCCCTTACTCCGGACTGCTGATGTTCAGCATCCTCTTGAGTGTACCCTGCTAATGTGTTTCTCTGTGAAGTTGGTGGCCTCCGGTGTTGACATGGACTACAGAGACAGGCACCATGGGTGTCTTTTTCACTGGGAGAACAACTGCTCGGTCTCCTAATTGCCCCTGGAAGCAGGCTTTTGACTTTAGTGATACTGACTGTATTACACTTTCCTCCCATTGGTAGGGTCTTCTTTTGTGGGTGTGTATGTATGCACATGTGGAAAGACAACCTAAGGGGCCCGCCTGCCTGTTTCCCCACTACTGGTATTATGAGCACGTACCACATGTCTGGCTTTTTGTGTGGCTGCAGTAGATGGAACTCAGGCCCTACTGTTGGTGTAGCAGGTACTGTACTAACAGAGCTGACTCCCTAACCCAGCAGGGCTTTTATCTACCTACCTACATACCTATCATCCATCCATCCATCCATCCATCCATCCATCCATCCATCCATCAAACCATCCATCCATTTTTTAACATCTTAAGGAGTCTCAGGTATACATTCTATTTTCTGGTTCTGGCTTTTATATTTGGAAAGCTGATCTAAATAGAAGTAACATCAGGAGTTTGTTCTTTCTCATCTCAGTGTCCAGTGGGTGGAGCAGGTTCTGCTAGAGGACTCTCCTGCAGAACTGCTTCAGTGCTCTGGTCTAGCAATAGGTCATGCCACAGTGTGCAGTCCACCCAGTGTTTACCATAAAGCTTGACTGTGGCTTTTACCAGGATCTAGGTGTCTCCAGGTCAAAGTCCTGCACCTTAGCGCTTTGACAATCATTGTTTCAGTTTGTCTGCCAGTTCTCCAAAAGTCCTAGGATGTACGCTGGGGTTTGGCTGGATCTATAGACCATAGAGGCTCTATGTTTCTCAGAGCACTGGTCCGTGAACACAAATATGCAGAATCCTTGCTAGCCTAGGGATTAGTCATCTGGTCTTGAGGTGACTGGGGAGTGGCCACTTCTCTCTGCTGAGAAGGCCCCTGAGTGGTTACCTCATCATTCCTGCATGCTGGATTCACAGGGAAAACTGGTTTGGAGCTGGGAACCAGGTCCTAAGAATGTAAATTCCAATTTCTAAATTGGATTTTCCCAAGCAGATCAAATGATGTCCTCCTGTGTCAGTCTGGGACTCTGTCCATCTCTCAGAGACAGAATTTCCTTATTATCCATTATAGGTCTGCAGGCCTTTCCTGCCTGATTAACTACAGAATGGCCAATTCTTTGACCATTTTCCACGAACAACCTTTAGTTCTGCTCCTTTCTTATGCTGCTTTTTTTTGTTTGTTTGTTTTTGTTTTGTTTTGTTTTTGAGACAGGGTTTCTCTGGTTTTGGAGCCTGTCCTAGAACTAGCTCTTGTAGACCAGGCTGGTCTCGAACTCACAGAGATCCCCCTGCCTCTGCCTCCCGAGTGCTGGGATTAAAGGCGTGTGCCACCACCGCCCAGCTATGCTGCTGTTTTTTGTTTTGCAAATGTCTCACTTCACTTTTATAATTTCTTTGCTTCTGCACTGTCTCCTCAGACTGTGAAGATGTAGAACTGGACCATGTTTCTACACGGCTGCTCTTCTGTAGTCTAACACCAACATTACAGAGACTCATTTCCTAGCTGGTGCCCTGCAAAGGGGAAACTTGCACGTCACTTCCATACTTCCACACCACTCCCTTCCAAGTAGGACTCTTTCAGTGATGACTTCTCTCAGCAAGGGTACGGGGAAGTGTGCTGCAAACATACCTGTGGCTCTCCATACTGTTACAGGTCTCTGGCACACAGTCCTGGTCAGTGTTGGGCACCCATTTTAAAAGCAGGAGTACCCTTGGGCCGCTGGCCATGGCTGTGTCTCTTCTGTCTGCTGCACTGTATTCAGCTGTTTTTAAGCACTAAGGTTCCATTTTGCACACATTTTTTGAACATCACATCCTGATGCTAAAATGCCTGCCTCTGAGAGTCAGCTGTCACCTTCACTGTTATGAGAATGGGAAAGTGGATCTTCCTTGCCTTTTAAAATCTCATCTGTTAGTATATTTATTTTTAAAGCTTTTTTTTTTTTTTAAAAGGACAAGTTCCACAAGATCCAGGCGAGCTCAAACTGGTCATGTAGAAGAGATGGCCCTCTGATCCTGCCACCCCCACTGCCACTAGGCATGCCCAGTTCATGTCCAAAAGCTAGGGACTGAACCCAGAGTCTTGAGTCCAAGTGAACTGCAGCCCTGGCCCTAAGTGTTTAAATAGGGTGGAGGATACAGCTCCATTGTAGAGTGCTTTGCTTAGCCACACGAGAGGACCTGGGTTCACCTCTAGCACTGCCCAAACACCCAAGCCCTAAAAGCCCACTTTATAAACATGTCTAAGATCTGTCTGACATGCTTGCATCTAGAAAGATTTTTCACAAAGCATTTTTAACTAGCCACCTTCTCATGGCCTCATTTGTCTTCTTTTCCTTTCTGAGCTTCTGCTTTTATTTTTTGAATGAAGAGTTTTAAATGTTTTATATCTCAGCTTTTATTCATTTACTTAAAATAATCATGTTTTGTTTTTGTTTCTTGAGACGGGGTCTCATTGTGTAGCTCTGGCTGTCCTGGAAATATGGAGGCCTGGCTGCCTCTGCCTCCTGAGTGCTGGGATTAGAGGTGTCTACCAGTGAGCCCTGGATTCTTCTCCGCTTTAAAAATAGATTATATTTACTTATTTTGTGTGTGCATGCAGACACTTGTTTGTGTGTGTGCCAAGGCTTACATGTGGAGGTCAGAGGACAATTGTGGGAGTCAGCTGTTTCTCACCATGTGGTTTTTAGAGACGTCGGGCACCTTTACGCACTGAGACATCTTGCCAGCCCCACCCTATATTTTTTCAGCTATGTTTTCCCCGGTTGTTGAGGGACTATAACATATATCTCACCTTGAACGAGTAACACTACACAATCAGCAAGGGCCGTTCAGTCACTAACTTCCGGTGCTGTGCCACATGCAGTGTTCTGCACAGGGAACTCAATGGCAGGAAGCCATTCCCACCGATTCCTTCCTTACTGCAGTGAAGTAACCAGGACATCCTGTTGACTACAGTGCCATCGAGTGCACTCTCTGAAACACAATTCACCATGTACTCACATGCTGTGTGTGGATGCTGCTGCTGCTTGCTTTTATGTTTTGCCAATTTTGGTGTGTTATTTTTGAAACAGGGTCTCGTGAAAATATGAAGAGGATGACCTTGAACTCTTGATCCTTCTTTCTCTACCTCCTGACTACTGTGCACTGCCATGCCTTGTCTACCAGATTTCACTCTAAAAATGGGCAGTAGACTTAGATCCTGATTTCCAAACTTTCACTAAAAGGAAGCAGGTTATGCTGGAGAGATGGGTCAGTGGTTAAGAGCACTGACTGCTCTTCCAGGGAACCTGGGTTCTGTTCCTAGCACCCATATGGCAGCTCACAACTATCTGCAACTCCATTTTTCTTGTGGCCTCCACAGGCACCAAGTACACGTTATTATGCACAGACATACATGCAAGAAAACCCTCATACCCACAAATAATAAAATAAAAAATAAAAACGAAATGGAAAGGAAGTTGAGTAACAGAGAAAGGACAGACCCAGAGCTGCAGCAGGAAAGGAAGCAGAGTAACAGAGAAAGGACAGACCCAGAGCTGCAGCAGGAAAGGAAGCAGAGTAACAGAGAAAGGACAGACCCAGAGCTGCAGCAGGAAAGGCAACACAGCCTGGACATGTGCACAGAGAAGCTGGCTAGTGTTTGAAGAGCACCATGACCAGAGTCAGAACAATGTGACAACTGGCTTGGAGGCTTTTGGAGTCTGTCACAATCAAACAGAATAAGGGAATGGGAAATGTACAGTCAACAATGTCCAGAGCAGTGCTAAACAAGAGAGGGGCTAGCTAATGACTGAGGAAGAGACAGGACCAGAAAGAAGCCATTCTTGGCATCACCAACTGACTTGGCAGAAAACTGGGAACAGAGTTCACATGCGTGCCCAGGGACCCCTAGAAGGTGATCTGCTTGTACAGAGACAGAGGCAACTTTAGATGAAGGACTAGGTGTAGCATCACTAAGGATGCATTCTTCAGAGTACTAGGTGTTCCTTCCATGGACGAGTACCATGATCCTGCCTGTGGGTCTTCTGCAGCACTGCTGGACTCTTTAATACATGTGGGAAGAGCAGTGGACAGAGACAGAGGGAAGCAGGAGAGGACATGCAGCTAAGTGAGCTGCTGACCAAATGTGTGTGGGTGCTCTCAGTACCACGTTAAAACCCCCAGTTAGTGGGCTGGGCGGTGGTGGTGTACACTTTAATCACAGCACTCAGGAGGCAGAGGCAAGTGGATCTCTGTGAGTTTGAGGCCAGCCTAGTCTACAACCAGAGTGAGTTCTAGGACAGCCCAGGGCTACAAAGAGAAACCCTGTTTCAAAAAACAAAACAAACCAACGAAAACCCACTCTAGTTAGTTTAGCAGGTGGTAAGCATTCTGCAAGAATCTGCTTTAGACTGTGCTCTATCAGAGCAGTAGCATGCCCCTCCTTCTGGGTGATGTATCAGGGTATCAGTGAATCAGCCACAGGCCACCCACAGACTGAGAGGGAAGGGTGGAGGGAGTGTCTGACTTAGGGCTGAAGGGCTGGATGGAAGCGGAGCAGCTCCAGGTCTGGGCGGAGGACACAGTGGCTGGCAGCTGCACACTCTTCAGTGCTGCTCCTGGAGCAGTGCTCAGCTGAGAGGCCTCACCCTGTCTTTTCGGGATGACAGTGTTCCAGCAGAAATGCCAGAGGCCCCACAAATCCTGATGCCTAAGACAGGGCTAGACGCCCCACACTGTGGACATTGGCCCTTCCACTACCTTCTCCCATCATGTCTCTCTGAATGCAAAGGTTAATTTGAGGGCAAAGCAAGAATTCTTCTGTTGAGAGAGATCTTTTGCTGTAAGAATTAATTTTAGACCATGCCCTTTACATATACCAAAGGTGATGATGAACTTCAAATGTTAAACCACTTGCTTAAGGAATGAATTCTATGTACTGCAATAGCTGGTAGGATTATGAAGGCTGGAATGTAATTTATAAATGTGAACTTGTATTGGAAACCTTTGCCAACACCCATCAGCCTCCCAGCTTGTCTGCTGGCTTTTCAGGTTAAAGAAAGTGATCTCTTTTTTCCAATCAACAGCCATCCTGTGACCAGCTAACAGGCCGTTTTGTACTGCTCCACCTTAGGCTACCTCCAGAGGGGGGAATTCTATGACCACTGCTCCTGTCCTAGGATTAGCATTTTGGGCAATAGCTGGGGTTCCAGATGTGTCCTGTTCACCTGAAACCCATGGTCTGTCCTCTAAATATTCTAGCTTTTCTGGCTGTTTTGTCCCATGACAGAGAGTGGTCTGATGACTCCTGTTCACTTGGGAACTAAAGAAATCCACCAGGAGACCCTAGCTGTTGCTCCAGGGTTGCCCTGCTGCAGCCATAGTCTAGATTTTCAATGTCTCCCAGATGCCTATACACAAAATATTTGGTTCCCAGAGTGGTGCTTCAGGGATAGACTGGGACCATCAAGAGGGACATCAAAGGGTTTGGCCCTAACATGGGCACGTACCACAATTTACTGCCCCAGCACAGGCCCAAAGGAACAGGACTAATCAAAGCAAACCTTCACTCTTTGTAAGCTATTATTTCATGCACTGGACTATAGAGACGGAAAGGTGATTAACAGGAACGGAAGCAGGCACCATGGAGTGTAGACAGGTTTTCCCCTAGTTAGAGATGAGCCAGAGAAAGCACTAGGGCCCCAGTGTGATAGGGGAGGCCAGGGTAGCCTGGGGCTCTCACAAGGTCAAAGTGCTAGGAAACTGTGGCTTATAGGGTTAAATGGGCCATCAGGGGCCAGGCTCAAACCTAGTAGCTGGGATTTCTACTCTAAACACACTGCCCCAAGAGACAGTAACCACTGCTAGGTGAGCCTGGGTTCCCAGGAGACATTACCACTTAAGTTACTTGCAACTGCCTTACACAGGTGACATCAAGTCTTCAGACATACATTTTTTTTCCCCCTGTGAGACATGATAGCCTACCTGGAACGGGTTCGTTTCCTGCTGGCTCCAGGGCTACCACTCATCCGGTAGGCAGTAGGGACACTCCTGTCTTCCCGTCGTCTCTCAGGAGAGTGTGCTCTCCTTCTTGGGGACCGAGAGCGTGACCTAGATAGAGAACAAGGTGAACTTTAGCTCTTGTCTGAGGCCTGGTCAGTGTGGTATGCACCTCCCTACCATGAGGCCAGAGAGGCCCCTGTCTGAGTCGCAGGCTGCTCAGGCAGGCCCTGCCCTACTGACACCAGCTGGGAGGCACAGAACCTCTCCCCACCCCTGCCTTGCTACAGCACAGCGCAGGTCTCCAGGAGGCTGCACTTGCTCCTCCCTGCTCCTGCCCTGTGCTCACTCACGGCCTGAAGCTTTCAGTTCACTCAAGCTGTTCCTACCCTTGGGCAGGGAAAGGCGCTGACATTCTGGCAGAAGGGAGAAACTAAAGGTTGAGAAGCCAAGGACTGCAGGCTGCACCTTGCCATCCCTCCTGTCACTCATCTCAGGCTATGCGGCAGGAGGTAACAGGACCACGCTGCAGGCCCACTGGCATGAAGCCCAAACCCTGCACCTCTCAGAACATGATGCCCTCATGACAGACTGATTAAGTTTATGGGATGTTTCATGGACACAAAACCAACTATTAATACTTATTCTTTGTTTGATTCATGCTCAGATTTACTCCACATATGGCAAGAGAGACCCTCAGACCCCTCTCATCCTTTGTGGGTGTAGAGGTCCTTAATACAGGTTCCTCAATGAAGGCTTGGGATTTTTATTTTAGTTCTTTGTCCATTTGCTATTTCAGGAAAATCTCCAATAAGCAAAAATTTAGGGGGGAAAACCCTACCAAACCCAAAAGCCTCTCTTTGTTCTGTTTCCATGACAACCCACTCAAAAACAATATAAAGAGAGCAGTTTGATTCCATCATTTGAGAAAGTTCTTCATTAACTCATTCTAAGAACAACGAATTCCTCCCTCCCAACAGAAACAACACACAAGTTGTTCAGGAATCAAGTTCTGGTCACACCCTGGCCCCCATGTGGGGCCTCTCCAGCAGGGCTGGCCTAGGTGGTGTGCCTCCCCAGACCTTCCCTAGGCTACACAGACTACAGAGGTGGGGGCAGTCAGACACCTTGACGGTTTACCAGGTTTCCCCTCAAAAGAGCTCCAGGAGTCAAAGCTGCTCGAGGCCGAGGCTGCCTGATAACTCTCCTGCTGTGCTGCCGCCACTGCCGAGCTGCTGGGACAAGGCTCCACACTCAAGATCCCTGGGGAGGCTGAGGGCCTGCGGTCGGAGGCACATACTTGACATTCAGAATGAAATGTGCCGGGCTGGGTGCTACCAGAGCCGTGAGAAAGCTCCGCTCACTCAAAGCTTAGCACCTATGGATGCTTAGCAAAGAATTCTACAATAAACTCAACAGTTAGGAAAAATAAGTTAGTTTTGAATGCCTGCAGATTCAGAATATTGAAGTACAATACCGTTTTGCAGTGGCCATTAGCATTATGAATTCCTCAGAGCACATGGCTGTTCCCAGTAGAGTTCCAACCTTCTGGGAAGGAAGCCCTGCTCAGAACAGGGCAGCAAATAACAGCCGGTAATTCTTTAGGTTTCACTTTAATTAAGTAGGTCTTACTGCTTTTAATTTTGTTAACCAGGCTCTTAATGTTGATGCCAGAACAGTGCAAGAGCCGGGAAATCCGGCTTAAAGTCAATCAGTAGTTCAGCGTCACCATAGGCCTTCTTAAAGAAGACAAACCAGCCTCATGTAAAAACTTCCAGGCATAGTGAGTGCAACAAAGATATCCCTTCTTGAACGACCACAATGCTTTGCTCTGGAGGCAGGAGACTTAATGATAAAACTTCAAACTATTGTCTGAATGCCAGTGTCTGCTCCTCCCTGCTCCTGAGCTTCTCACAGCTGTGGGCAACAACAGGCTACTCGGCAGCCAGGGTCCGGGTCTAACCTAGTGGAAATTGGCTACTGGTGTGAAGGTTAACTGGATAGGGTGAAGTCACCTTCTGTTCACCCCATTCACAGGCATGGCATTGTGAAGTGCAGGCACCTGAGCCTTACCTGGCTTGGCCACAGGTCACCTCAACATAATACTACTGTCCTACACCCACAGGGATGGCACCACACGGGAGGTCCCAACCACCCTCCTTCCTTTAACAAACAGGTTTCCAGAATTAAATGTGCTTTCCTGGTCTGTTTGTTACATTGTTTATCGCTGGGAATGGGATAGTAAAGACTCACTAATTTTACACTAAAATATGACCTCAATTTAACCTGCACAAGGTCTTTCTTACTTTTTTTTTTTTGAGACAGGCTGTCCAGGAACTAGCTCTGTAGACCAGGTTGGCCCTGAGACCCAGCAGCCTCTACCTCCCACGTGCTGGGGACTAAAGGTATGTGTCACCATGCCCAGTTTTCTTAATGAATGCTAAATAAAACTAGCAAAAACCAACCAACCAAACAAAATCCCCTTAGCCTGCACTCTTTCCGTGCTCGAAGGGATTTATGGAGAAATGTCTTTATCACACAGTTCTCCACACTGCTGGGCTGCCCACAAGCCTTAGCTGAACACTGAGGGGATCTGACTATGGAAGGTCAACAGATAAGCAACTTGACGTGTACTGGTGGACATTAGTGCAGTAACACCCATATCATTACTGTGACTTAGCCGTGTGCCTGCTGCTTCACCTTAGGAAGACAGAATGCTGGACACAGCACAGCTGAGAGCTGGACAAGTCTTAGGCTCTGGTCAAGGCTGACTCAAATCCCTCACAGCCACTAAGCTTTCGGAGGTACTGGGCGTCACTAGGAGACTAAAGAATTTTGCTAAGAACCTGTCTTTGCAGATCCAAAGTCACCTACAGTTTGGACATATGAAGAAAGCAGTTTGCGCCTATCACACAGTAAATGAACATCACACTGTCCTGCATTTTACATCAGACCAGAACCTCTTAATATAGAGAACACACTTCAGTTACAGTATGCTATCACGGGAGAACGCCAACGACTGCAGCATCTTACTTTGAGCTAGCAGTCATCATTTAAAAATGACCATTTAGGCTGTGCCAGGCCTGAAAAGTAAGTCTAGTATGTCCCATTGTAGATGTTACCATGGCAACGGGTTACTCTACCTGAAAAGATAGTTAAAGACAAATAATGACGGTATTATCAGCACTTTCTGCACTGTGGTTAGAATGTCAATAGCACATAGCATGAACTTGCCATCCCATTTCAGTCACAATTGCAACGTTTTATTTGATGTCTTTTTGTCTTCAAGATATTGTCTTAGTATGAAGACCAGGCTGGCCCTGGACATCCTCTCTTCTCCTGCCTTGGTCTGAGTGCTGGGATCATAGGCATGGCTACTGCACCTGCCATAACCATGGCTTTCAAACAGCTTTGATCCTGGGAACGACAGTGTGGGCAGGGCCTGGATTAGGCAGCTTTGCTTTCAGCTTGGGAAAATACAACCCTAACCCAGAGAGCATGAGGAGCAAGAGAGAGAGTGAGGTCCGTGTGCAGCCGAGGACAGCAGCTTCTAGGGTCCATGTTCCAAGCTCTAGGGGTGTTTTGCGTACAGACAGTAGTTAGAAGGTGGGTCACATTACCAACACTCTTAATCTGCAGAAAGGCTGTACATGTCTTGATATTTTATCTAAACTGTAAAGCCAAACATCAAATGCTGTAAATTATGTGAGTTGTTTAAACAAATTATTCAAAAGGATCTTTCTGATCCCATCTCAGCCCCTGAGGTGGAAGTTTGGGGAGCTTTGAGAATGACCAGCTGTAAAACATTTTCATTGAAGGTCAAATTAAGATAAAAGTGAAGGCCTACCATCAGAGAAGAAATAATGGTCAGAAACATTTCAGCTTCGTTTGTCTTTTAACTGACAGTTACACTAAGGAGCAGGATTTTGCTCCTGGACCTGTAGGCACTGAAGATATAAAGTGTTATAAATAATGCACTTGTATAAAATATACAAACCTAAGTCTATTGCAAACTTAAAAACATTTTTAAAGGTAAGATAATATATAAAATAAGCTAGTCCATTATAGTTAAGGACTACAGTTAACTGTAGTCAGGAACTTACAAGGCAGGTGTTAGGTGAACACTCCAGGCCAGTAGCACCACTACCTGGGGACAAGCTGGGCAGCCAAAGCACAAGGCAATCTGCCCTACCACACACTGAGATTAACGTGGGTGCCTGAGGTGAGGAAGGGCCTAGGCAACCCTCTCTACTGGCTCAAAGCCTGGGAGTCATGAGGAAACTGTTTTTCCCCTGGTCTGAGCCCTGGAGCAGAGGAAATCAGGGTGAACTGACTAACCAGGATGAGACTGAAGGATAGGTACAGCCTGTGTTGTTTGGATCTGTAACACAAATTCTAGGAGCTTAAAAAAAAAAATAAAAATCTAAAGCATGACCGCAACTAAATGACAAGCTTTCTGGTAATGGTACAAAGTGCTGAACTTCCAAGAACCAGAACCAAAAGGCTCACCATGTAGACAAACACACTCAGTGAAGACAGTCACACACACTAGTGACTGCTGAACCTCATTTTTAAACCTTTCAAACCTTTTAAGAGGTATGCTCTGGGACCTATAAAGTTCAAGTTTACTAATTCTGTTGCCAGAAATGCTAAACTGCTTCTTTAACACCTGGCTCCTTATCAAGAGAGCTTTTTGGTAGAACATTTGGAGGCAGCAGGCTGAGGTGAAGAAACAGATCCACACAGCTGCCTCATCTACACTCACTTGCATACACTCTGTAGAACATCTGAACACTGAGTGGGAAGGGCTGCTGTAACACTTCACACTCAGAAGCAATCAGCACAGGAAAGTTCATTCACACAAAATAACTCCAGCATTGCCAGCCTATGAATTTCTACAGCTCAACACGTGTCACTCCCTTTATGTTCTGTAAAGCAAACAATCCCCCCACTCTCTATAAGGCAGTCTCATGTTCTCAAATTTGCTATACAAAGATAACCTTGAATGCCTTGATCCTTCTGCCTCCATCTTCAGAGCGCTGGGATAACAGGCAAGTGTGACCATGCCCACTCACAACTTCGTTCTTCAAAAATCTTGATGGGAGGGACAGGATAAGTTTTTTGTTTGTTTGCTTGTTTTTCAAGACAGGATTCTCTGCGGAGCCCTGACTGTCATGGAATTCACTCTGTAAACCAGGCTGTCCTGGAATTCACAGAGATCTGCCTGCCTCTGTAGGCGTGCACCACCACCCAGCAACTCATTTTGTGTGTGTGTGTGTGTGTGTGTGTGTATGTGTGTAGGTCAGAGGGCAATACTCGGTGTTCTTCCTCAGTAGCCATTCACTGTGAGTTTTTTGAAACTAGTCTCGTTAGCCCTAGTTAGCCTAGAACTTGCTATATAGATCAGGTTGGCCTTGAACTCAGAGATCCACCTGCCTCTGCCTCCTGAGAGCTGGAAGTAGGGCTTTTGTCCACATATCCAGCTCATTCACCTGACTTTGGGACAGTCTCTCACTGGCCTGGACTTTGCTGATTAGGCTAAGCTGGCTAGAAGAGCCCCAGCTGGTATCCACCTCCCATGCTAGAACTGGAAGCACACACTATCAGGCCTGGCTTTTTCACCCAAGTCCTCATGTTGTACAACAACTTGTACTGACTGAGCTAGTACCCTAGTGTAGCTTAGACTGCCTTAAACTGGAGATCCTCTTGCTTCCACTTCCAGAGTGAAGAGTGAAGTATAAATAAGCTATGCAGAGATAAGAAGCATAAATAAATCATTTAACCTGTAGTGGCTGATGAGCTCTGAAAAGCCTAAATAATATTTGAAAGATTTCGTTTAGATTTGCAGGATGCCATACACACACACACACACACACACACACACACACACACACCCTAGTGCATTCACCAGCCTAGTGAAAACTATGCTTATTTTAAACATACACCCCCCCCCCCTCCCCAGTGTGTTCATCAGCCTAGTGTACCCTGTGCTCACTTTAAACCTTCTGCTGGCTCTACAGGGTGCCAGGAGGAGGCTCAGCATGCAGGGCAGACCAGGAGCAGGAGGGTATGAGCGCCTGCACACCCACCTCGACCGCCGCACTGTCCGGTAGGCACTGGGCAGGGAGTGCTTGGCTTTTGAGTGGGATCTAGACCTGGGCTTGGAAGACGAGTGGTACTTGGGGGAGCGGGACCTCGTTCGAGACCGTTTTTTGTGCTTCTTCTTCTTCTTTTCTCTTTCTTCTTCTCTTGGTGGGTCTCTACATCTGCTTGAAGGCCTTTCTGGAGGCTTCACTTCTAACATGGGCAGAGTTCTACCTCCAACCAGCAGAGGACAGGGCATGACACCGGTTTCCTGGAAACATAAGCGAATGTGTGGATGTCAACAGGAAATACAACACTTAAAATGTAGATAGCTCAGGGGCTGTTATTTATAAAAATTCCCCTGCTGGGTGTATGGATTACACCTGTGACTGAGACATGTAGAGGGTGGAAGTAGGAAAACTGCCTTGAGTTTGAGGCCAGCTTGGGCTACAAAATTTAATTCTAGACTAGCCTGGTATATAGTGAGATCCTGTCATAAAAGACAAACCTCTGGCCTTTCAGGAAAAATATGGTTTAACTAGTCATCGATTGCTACACATGGAAGATTTCTCATTTTGTGCCTAGAGGATTTAGCAGTAAGGCTTATGGGAAAACTCAAGGGAGATGCTCTGTGTGAGCAGCCTCTCATACTGCCCCTGATGTCTGGGAGCCCTGGAATGGGATGGGGACAGAGGTGGTGTGCACATGCATTTGTAAACCTGCAACTGTGGGTATGGGGGCTCTGCCATCGGGCCCATTCTGGAAGCTGATTAGCATCTCTGCACACGATTCTTATAGAACTACCAGCTCACAATGAAGAGCTCTGTCCAGTAGGTTGAGCTGAGGCCAGATGGCTACCTGCAGTTGTCAGACAGGAGGGAGAACTCTCAGTTTTTCCTTGAACTCCCTTCTGCTTAGGCCACTAGCTCACAGGCTTATCATCACTGATGTAATATTCTTAGCTAGTGTATAGACTGCTTAAAATTTTAGTATACCATTAATCTCTTCTTTTAGATAGGGTCTCACCTATGTATTCCTGGCTGGCCTGGAACTCATAGAAAGTGCTGCCTGAGTGCTGAGATTAAAGGCAATTTCTGTGAGTTCTACCATATACATCCAGTACTAGTTTTCTATGTCAATGAGTACATTTAAAGGCATCACTTAAATCATACCTTGATATGTAAAGCCATCTAATGGCCAATGGCACTGGGCAGACTAGCATGCAGAAAAGGACCATGTATGTACATGTGCATGGTGGAATGCTACCCTCTGGGTACCTGCCCATCCCGAGGATGTGACCTTATCTCATATAAAGAGCCTGCAAGAACTCTTATCTACATCTAGGTGGTTAACTGGGTGAACGTGCCAATATTTATGGACAAAGAACACATTAAGTTACTCAGCAAAGTCAACGACAGCCTATCCATGAAGTTTCTTGATAGTGATAACATTTTGGGTTTGACTCTCATTATTAACTGTTAATTTATTATAAGTTCTTCAGTTTCAAAGCAGTCAGACACTTATCACCATCTGCTCCTCATGTTCCCTTTCTGTTGAAGCAGTTCTGCTGAGATAATCTTTGTGTGCACACACAATCAGGGAGACCATTCCAGAGCCAAACATCCATGGATTATAGACAGGGTTAATGTTGGCAGACAAGAATGGAGTCATCCTGAGAGAAGACAGGGGCTGGGTCAGCAAACAACCCACATCAGAACACAGAGGCAATCTTGCAACCATGGCTTGTTTTTATCTATCTGCAGATATGGCTTTACATATTTTTTATTTTTTGCTATTTTGGAGACAGGGTTTCTCTATGTAGCCCTGGCTGTCCTGGAACTCACCCTGTAGACCAGGCTGACCTTGAACTCATAGATTCATCTGCCTCTGACTGAGTGTTGGAATCAAAGGTGTGTGTGTACCACCATCACCCAGTGGCCTTAATTATTTCTTAAAAATTAATATAGACTTAAATATATATAGTTATCAATGATATAGAAAATGTATCTATATATTAATTATGAAATGTTATGACATACATAATTTTTAAAAATAATATAAAAATAAAAATTAATGCTATACAATATATTTATATATTATCTGTTTTGAGTGTGGAGGTCAGAGGACAGCTACTGAGCCTGTTTTCTCTTTTCACTATGTGGGTCCCAGGGATGAACTCATGCTTTATTAGGCTTGGCAGCAACCGTGTCTACCTGCTGAGCCTGCCCATGCTGTCCTGTCTGGCTTTCACCCCACTTTGAGATAAAGTCTCATCTAGTGCAGGTTGACTTTGAACCTGCCATAACTAAGGATGATCCAGAACTTCTGAACTGCCTTACCCCCAAGTGCTAGGATTATCGGGTATGCTAACATCTATCAAAGACAAAACCTAAGACCCTCTGCATTCCAGCTTACAGATGTCTTAATGAGTCTCTTTGTTCATTGTACAAATCAGAATGAAATAAGAGATTCAAGCAAGCTTCATGCATGCCTGCCCATCTCCTTCCATAACTGCAGGGTTCATGTTCTTGCGCTCCTTCCCTCACACAGATGCCACAGTGCCAGATGAATGCCCTCAGCTGGGGCCACAGTGTACCATGGCTGCCTTCAGCTGGGTAAACTCTTCCTACTTTCTGTAGGAACCGACCTTGTGTGAGGAACCAGAAGACAGTCCACCTTTGTGGGACTCTGGAAAATGGGGTTGCTATGTTCTGCCACCTCCCTGAAAAGCTCATTCTGGCAAAGACAGGGCAGAGGTCGGCATGAGGACAGGACCACTGAGAACATGTGAGGTGGACACAGAAGCGAGTCTCGACATCTAGGAGGTGGAAAACAGTCTCTAACCACAGACACACTACAGACTCCAAAGGCACTTACAAGTGTCAATACAAGTTAAAAGGGCGAAGGAGCCAGGAGTGGTGGCTGAGGCAAGAGAACTGATATGTGGTCCAGCCCCCTTTCCCTTTCCAACAATAGCAACCCAGTGCAAAGGGCTTGGTCTGAATTATGAGGGAAAACCAAGTGTGGAAGTCTGAATGAAAATGGCCCACAAAGGCTCACAGGGAGTGACACTATTGGGAGTGTGTCACTGGGGATGGGCTTTGGGGTTCCAGAAGCCCAAGCCAGACCCAGTGGCACTCTTTCTTCCTGTTGCCTGCTGATCTGGATGTAGAACTCTCAGCTAACTCTCCAGCACTGTGTCTGCCTGCACACTGCTATGTTTCCTACCACCATGATAAGAAACTAAACATCTGAACTATAAGTCAGACTCAATTAAATATTTTCCTTTCTAAGAGGTGCCAAGGTCGTAGTTGTCTCTTCACAGCAATAGAACCCTAACCAAGACCAAGCATAATAGATATTTGAAGACACCTGGAGACAAAGTCTTGCTATGTGGTCCAGGCTGTCTTCCAAGTACGGGGATTCTAGGGGCATGCCTAAGAGATTGTTATATTTTTCCTAAATATTTTAATTTTTAAATCATATACGTATGTTTGTATCTGTATGTGGGTATGGCATGCAAGTGTAGCTGCTTACAGAGTCCAGAAGAGGACATCAGATCCTCTAGAGCAGGAGTTGCCTGCGATGGGTGCTAAGAACCAAAATCAGGCCCTATAAAGCTGTATGTACTTACTTTTAAGCACTCCCACCCCCAAATCAAAGTTTAGGATAAGAAAAAGAAGAAGAAAAGTGGCCATCATCCTCCCTCAGTCTCCCAATTACGATTACTGGTGTGAGCCACAATGCCCAGGCAACATTAAAATTTTTTTTCAAGATTTATTTTCTGTGTATAGGTGTTTTGTTTGTTCATATGCACTGTGTGTGTCTGTGGGGGCTAGAAGAGGGCGTCAGAGCTCTGACAACTGGAGCTATGGATGACTGTGAGCCACCATGTAGGTGCTGGGAATTAAACTCTGGAAGAACAATCATTGCTCTTAACTGCTGACCCATCTCTCCAGCCTCCCAAGAAAGATTCTGAAATGACCACTTTGAACTGCTCTTCAGAAGCACTGAGTCACAAGACTGCCGCTGGGTCTGCACTCCAGCTGTGTCACCCTTCAAGCCTCGAGACATTTGATGCACTGCTAGTTTTCTTACTTGGAAAACTTACATTTCTAAAAGCTTCTTGAACTCCGCCATGAATTCCTAGATACCCATGAAGTATTTTTACCCCCCCCCCCAAAGAAAAGTCTTAAAAGATACCTATCAAGAATCTAGAAGAGAAGACCCAGGTTGGGGATGCAGCTCAGGGTAGGGCACTTACCTGCTACACATATGGCCCAGGGTTCCTTGACCAGGTCTAGATAGGCATGACCAGAATTTTCACTGAATGACACACTGCTGCCGCCAACAGCATTTACTCAGAGTTTCTGGCATTGCTTCACACCAAAGTACCATGTGATGATCTTGTTCAAGGCCACCACTTAGGAAGGAGCCTGGGCTCTCTAAGACCTCTTGGTGTTGAGGATGAGCTCAGGGCCTCCCACACATTAGTGCTCTTCCACTGAGCTGCACACCCAAGAGAAGACAAGAGTGGCTGCAGTTTGCTTTTTTTTTCCCATAATTACAACATAATGCAGATACAAGTGATCTCTGCCCTAGTGTAAGCTCAACAATGTGGCTGCGATCACTGAGGACCGACCTAGCCATATCTGTCTGACCACATGTAGCTGGAGCCCCTGCAACAGTAGTCAAGAGCTGAGCTTCCTGATCAGGATCTATGGCTGTGTTCTAAGACTGCAGCCTGCCTTTGGTGTGTTTACAGGTAACTGTCACGGCATCTCTTTTCACAGACTCAAGGCTCTCAGCAAAGCCCGTGCCTCTATGCTGCTGCCATCTGACTCAAGGTTGGGGTTCCATAGGCAGAGCAGGGCAGAGGCAGCTCTCATCTACAAACCCAAGAGCGCTCTCAGGACTTCTACATACCTCTACACTGAATGCACTCTCCTCAAGTTTTCCAACTTCTGTTTCTGGAAGAGGATTTTTTAAGGTTTGTAAAAACAAAGCTGCTTTCCTTTTACGTTCAGCCTGGAGCTGCTTCTCCTTTGATTCCTTGGATGCCTGGGCCAGCTTTTCCCGTGCAGCAGCAGCAAGGCGGTCCTCCAGCTTTTGTTTTGCTACAGAAAACAAGGAAGGCAGAGTTTACGATAAGCAGTGTTTTACTTCTCATTCTCACAGGCACCTTCTGGCCATACAGCACTGCCATTTCAACAGCAACCTCAGAGCAGACAGACACCTGGGACAGACCACAGTGTGAGAAAATAAACTTATTATGTTTATTATTTTTATGCTTAAAGGGATGTACTTTACTCCAAAGGCAGCGAGGCTGAAGGGGTTCCATGATGGTAGAAGCTGGGGCTGGATTCTGGGAACTGCAGAATGGCTCTCATGCACAGGAGCCCCCAACACTGCAAGTGTCTGGATGATCACTGTACTTAATTATGCCTTGTGGGAAGTGTCTTAGTTCAGAGGGCATGACAAACTGCTGAGGTCACGCACAGAGTGCAAACAAACACACAAGTGTGACTGTAAGTGAACTGAGGGACAGCAACTATGGGCTCATGAAATGCTCTCCTCTGGAAGACATTGGCTCCAAGAGCATCCTTTAATCAGTGCTGTATGGTCTATTCATGCATACCCAGACACTGCAATCCAAGAAAACCAGTTAGTACAGGTAAAAGCACAAATGCATTTATTGAGTAACTCCTTCACTATGGAATACGACTTATTTTGGAGGTGCAGATGTCCCCAAAATGCTAAGCATTTTACCACAGTTCCAGTCCCATTCCATGTCCCTCACATGCTATTGGTCATGCTCTGACCCCTGAAGATGATCCAGAAACATCAACTCTGACAGGCATCATCTTCAAGGGCTGATGGCTTTGCCGAGAGACATTCCTACAAAAGTGCCTCTCCCAGTTTGGTGCATTAACGGAAGCTGGGAGTCCAGGCCTGGTGCCTCACCCTGGGGCTGTCGTCCAAGTACAAAGTGCGTCTCCATTAGAGCTGCCCACTTAGCGCATTAAGCTGCTCTGAGTACAGATTGCCAAGGGCACTGCATCAAGCTAAGGAGTGCACAGTGCCACACAGCACTGCATGCAGGACTTTCAGAGCGCTCCTGCATGGCTCCAGGCTTTGGTTTTGTAGTCTTAGAATTTCTGGCTTTGCAACATAAATCTTATGTTTGTCTTTTTTCTTTCAAGAACTTTAAAAGCTATCAACAAACCTTGCTTTGCTTCTAGCTCCTCCTGGGTGAGCTGGGGCTTCTTCTCCTCCACGACCACACAGGGTGGGGCTGCGGCTGGGCTGGGGTTGGCCACGCTGTTTGTGCTTTCCTGGCATTCCCTGCTTTCTTCATCTTCTTCACTATCATCGTCCAACTTGACTCGGTTTTTTTCCAGAGGAAGTAGGTCATTTTCTTTGGCCTTGATGGCAAAGCTTATTGGAGCAAATGAAGCTGCTGGGAAAAGGTGACAAGTGTGACACAGTTTTAGGCACCAGCAAGCACTTACAAGAGAGATGGCGGACAGGCGATAGCACCTGTAGTGAAAGCACCCCCCCCCCCACCCGTGTTGTGTGTGGTCTACAGGTGGGGCTGCTGCAGTGTCAAGGGAGTCTTGTTTAAATACTTAAGGCAAGGAAGGCATCAGACTGGGGTGTGTGTCTGAACCATGCTTAACAAGGACAGCATAGTGGTGGTGTCATAGCAGACACACCTGCTGAATATGAAACGGTCACCTTTAGTCTGAATAACCAATTTTGTCATTTTCCTTTTTGTAATGTGTGTGCTTGAGAGTGTGCCATGTGTGCAGGTCAAGGTTAGAGGGCAACTGGGAATCAGTCCTCTCCTACCACATGGGTTGTGGGCATTAAACTCAGGCTGGCAGAATTGGTGGCATAAGCCTTTACCCACTGAACCATCTTGCTAGCCTGCCATTTTTCTTTAAAAAAAATTTTTTTTTAAAACAATCTTGTATGTAGCTGAACTGGTATGACTGAGCATGTGACATGGCTCCACTAAGAAACAGTGTCTAGAAAACCACGTTACATTAAAAGAAAAAGAAAGCCTGTCCTTCAAGCAAAATCTGAACCAAAACACAGAATTCATTCTTTTATTTAGTGAACATGGCGAGCATCCTGTCAGACTGCGATCTACACCTATCACAAGTATTTCAATGTGTAACAAAAATTTAGGTGATACCCCTAAACACTTGAGGGAAATGCAAAAGCCTTAAAGGATATCTGTCAACACTGACTCTCTGTCACTTACTATACTGAGTGAGCGGCTCCTAGCAGGCACAGATGAAGTCACACACTACAGCCTTCATCCATGATGGGCATCAAGAAGCTACACTGAAGGGCATCTGCAGTGCACTGAGAACAGCTGCCTCTGAGTGAGGCAGACTGTTGGACACTTACTGCAGTTCCCCTGCACCTCTCCCTCACCCTGTCCCCCAAGCTTCTCAAGGCAGGACACTTGGCCATGCGCTGGGCTGAAGAGAATTTATACCTGTGCCATACGCCCCATTTAAAATGCAAGAGCCAGGAAAGCAGACTTCCATGTGACTCCTGGTAAGAAGCGGAGCACACTTTGAGCTGCTGTGGTACTGTAATGCTGATCCAATATTAACCAAAGTCCTCATCTTTCATAGTATAACCAAGATGTCTATGCTAATGCATATGAGGATCTGTGGCAGCAGATTCTGAGTGGAATGGAAGACAGGGACAGAGAGACACAGAACAACCGCAGTCCAAGGGCCGACTGCTGAAGGTGGAGTACTTGGTGAGGCGATGCGGGCTACTGTTCCAATGTGCTGTTTTTGCACATGTCTTAAGGTTCCTTAAGAAAACTTAAGTTTGCCAGGTGGTGGTGACGCACACCTTTAATCCCAGCACTCAAAAGGCAGAGGCAGGGAGATCTCTATGAGTTTGAGGCTAGCCTGGTCTACAGAGCAAGTTCCAAGACAGCCCAGGCTACACAGAGAAACCTTGTCTAGAAAAAGAAAACAAAACAAAACAAAAAGAAAGAAAGCTAAGTTAACAAAAACAAATCCTTTACTGCCTGTGGTAATATGGTCTCTTTAATAAGCAGAGGTCAAAGACATTTTTAAAAGAGAAATTCATAAATGTTAATGGACTCACTTATGAAGTTAGACAAAAAATACAAGATGATTTAAAAACACTTGTACTGTTTGCAGAAAAGGACAAGCAGATCATGACAACGGAAGTATGTGAGCACTTTGCAACACAGTCTGCAGAGTATTCAGTTAGACACAGAGCCAAAGCACCCTTACCCCCACACAAGGAACCTAATTACAGAGCCACTTAACCTGTGCATCTCAGTGTCCTGCCTCACTGTTGACGACTGATTAGATTATCAGGGCCCGTACCCCATGGCACTGATGAGAACCAAGAGGCCAAGGCCAGGAAGCTTCTCTAGGTAAGTCAGCCCAGACAAAGGCCCTGAGAATTCTGGAATATTCCGGTTACACAATTTGCACACCACATCTTGCATTACCACTGATCCTAAGCTCTTTCTCCAGGTGGCCCATACCTTGTATGATCCAGCTATGTCCTTCTGCACTGTGCTCAAGCTGAGACAGATGGTCCTTGCCTGCTGCCTGTAGGATCTGCTCCTTTCGACACATCTGACCCTTAAGGATGGGTCCAGCACCCATGGCCTCACAGCTTCTTCTCTTACTTCTGGGTAATAACTGCATGTGTGTGTACACATATATATGTGTATATTCCGAGATGAGCTCTTAGCTATGTTGCAGGTACCTGACACCGCCTAGATGAGTGGTATTACTATTATTACTAATTATATGTTGTTCTTGTGGTGCATTCATGTGCCCAAATGTGTGCAGATGAACACATCTGTATGAGGGGGAACAGAGGTTGATGTTCTCCACTTTGTTTTTTGAGACAAAATCTTTCACTGAAACTGGTATTTATCAATGGCTAGCCTAGCCTGGCTGGCCAGTGAGCTCAGGGAGTCCTGTTTCTGGGCCTCCTCAAACCACACACTAGGGTTACAGCCATCCCTGGCTTTTTAGTAGGTGCTAGGGATGGGACCTCAGGTCCTCATCCTTGCATAGTAAGCACTTTACCCACAGAGCTATCTCCTCATCCCTGATACAATTTTATTTTTAAAAATCTATTTTTAGAATTTTAATTATTTTAGATTCATTTGTGTGCATGAATGTTTTGCCTGCATATATGTATGTGCATCATGCGCATACCTGGATTCCCTAGGACTGGAGTTATGGGTGGTTATGGGTACTAGGAGAAGACTCCCAGTATTATGTGGGAAGTCAACCCAGGTCCTCTGCTCTCCAACCCCAGCACACTAGTCATGTGTCTTCCTCATCTGAAGAATGCCCTCAGTCCATTTTCTGACCCAGAAAAGCTCTTTCTAGAGTAAGGACTTTAACCCTTTATTGTCCAACTTACTGTCATTTGCCTTTTAACTTTACTCTGGCTCTGTTTCCTAGATCTGTAAGCCTGATTTCTGGCTTTAACTCTCTGATTCTAAGGATCATAATATATACATATGCAGGTAATAATGCATATATAATATATTATACATATGCAGGTAATACATACATATATATTTATAGATATGTATATATATGTATATATATTTATATATATAAAACAATTCCTTTCCTTCCCCCGGCTTTTCATCCTTCCTCTCTCTACCAGGTCTCATGTAGTCTCACAAAGCCTTGAGCTCCAGATCTTCCTGCTTCCTTCACCTCCAGTGCTGAGATCATGGGCATGCACTACCCACACTGACTACATTTAGAAACTGAACTTCCGGAATCACTGCTGTTAGACACCTGAGTCTTATAACTCTTTAAAAGTTAAGGGGGCTTACAAGATGGCTCAGTAGGCAGGGAGCTTGCTGCTAGGTTTGAAACCTAAGTTTGATCCCAGATACACACATGTTGAAGGAGGAGTCAAAGAGGAGCCTGCCCGTGCAGCCTCAGTTATCATTACACTACTGAAGTTTCAGAAGACCAACACTTTCTTGGGCCCTAGTGAGACAAGACCCCAGAAGTCTGCTTGCAGACAGGTGATGGAGGAGAGGCCACTGCTTATTCCTGTCACCGCTTTAGTACAGTTGGATTCCATTTAATATTTTAACATCATGCTTCTAAGTGCTGAGGTCTATAGATTGCTGAGCTCTGAGAGCTTCTTAATTCTGTCTCCCATAAGCCCCAGAGAAGCTCTACTGACAGAGACGATCTAGTTCTCCAGGGTAAATTAAGCCAACCTTTAATTTGTTTTGGCCTATTGCCTGGTTCTAGAGGCTGTGCACCAACCAATATTTTAAAAATCTGCCAGACTAAAAATCTGTCAGTTTTCCTTTCTTTCTCTTCTTTTCTTGAAATACTCTTGGCAATCTATGTTTCTTTGAAATGGTATTTTTCAGTGATTTCAGTTTATTTCCATTTAAGGTTATATACATGCTATCCATGTAGATTTTGAAAAAGATTTACAACTTTGTGTTCATATCTGCATTATTCTCTTGAGCACATGCAACATATTTTACTGGTCTTTAAAAATTACTTTCTCAGTAATTTCTTAATTTTTATTCCTTTGTTTCTGCTTTCCTTATAAGCATTTTATAGATTTTGAGATGTTCTCACTGTCAGAAAGCTTGTATTGAAAATCCTGCCTCAGCTTCTTCAGCACTGGGTTCTAGGCCTGTGCGCAGCTGGGCTTCCATCCTACATCCTGCTCTCTGCGTCTCCACCATCCTGTCCGTCCCCTTCCCGACCCCCGCCAAGGACTGAACATGCCCAGGCCATGTTGTACTGCATCCCAGCTCACTTCCTAGTTTGAGTTCAATGTTCATTTTTTTTTTTGTTTACCAACATAAACAAGTAATGCTATTGTCTTTTTTGCAATAGTATCTTATTTTATTTTCGCCCCCAGCAGTGTAGGGAACAGAATCCAGGAAAGTGCTCTACTGCTGAGCTATGCCTTGATCCATAAAAGTTCTTTGATGTTCTTACTGTCCTTATTTCTGTGGACTCAGGACTTTGGGGTGCTACTATGCCTACAGGCCTTCCTGTTCTAGCATTCAGAGGTACAGAGAAATGATGCACCGACTTGCCTTCTCTCCTCTTCAGAGAAAAGCCTGGCTGTTTCCACCTGGATGAACTTTTACATCTGTCCCTATCTTTGGGATTTCTGAGAACTTCCCAAGCCGTCTTCTAGTCAGACTGACCTCGGTGATTTCATCATGCTTAACCTAGCAGCATTTCTGAGCAGTCTTGTGAAGCTGTCAGATTATTGGCAGCCTAAATTTTATAACATCCTCAACTCTTTTGAACATAAAGACCTAAGAATCTGCTCTGATACTTAGGGCCAGCGGCTCAGTTGTTGTCTTCTAAGTCTCAGCCCCTCAGCAGGGCTGTGCTTTTCCATCCTGAACTGCAGAGGAGCAGGCCTGTCTCTTCCAGGTCTCACTGCGGGCTTGTGCTTCTACTGCCACCACTCTTGCATTAGCCACTGGTTCCCAAGGCCCCCAATTGTCCCTTTATCTTAATCTCAAAAAGCCAATGCTAAATAAAGCATTCCCTAGTAACCACAAGCCTCAGGGGAAGCAAAATCCCAGGTGCTGGCCAGTATACCTCTCCAGACTGAATCACTATAGCCACCTATCACCACACCAAACCAAGAACCTCACTTATCTCTGAACACTCAACACAACCTTTTCTGCAGTCTCTTTTCCAGTAAGAGGAAGTTAACAGCTTCTTCACAGAGCTCTAAGCAGTCTGAAGCAGTCTTTCTTCTCTATTGCACCAGCCACTTACATACATCTGTCCTGCTAGACCACATCATCTCATGAGGGACAAGGCAAGGAGACCAAATGTGAGTGAGCACAGCACTGACTGACTGACAAGGGTACTCAAGGGAGCTACTTGGACAAAGGAAACAAACCTCATCACAATAGTCTAAACCAAGCTGGGACCTAGTGGAGAGCATTTGCTCAGGCGAGCAGTGGTGCAGACCCCAGAACCACAAATAACCGAACAGTTTCAAAGGTCTGGGTTAGGATGAAATACTATTTGAATATTTATAAACATGTCCACTAAATGGCTCGGAATAGGCTAAAAACTGCTGGATACTTGAACTAGCATGCATTTACAGGGTTCCAAACATCATGTTTGGATAAGGATAAGGTGAACGTGCTTAAATATAGCAGTTCAAGAAGCCAAGCCCAGTGAGCCCTCATGGTTGAGGTACTTAGTTCTGTCCCTCAGGAGGGAAGTCCATGAGGCCTAGGCTTCACCTGGACAGCGCACCTTTTACCAGCTTCCCGTCCACGGTGCTCTTGCTGGACCCAGCCTCCTTCTTCCCGCTGCCTCTTCCCCCAGTCTCTGTCATACCCTCAGCAGTGCCGTCCTCCCCGGCTTCACTCGACTCTTCAGCAGCAGTTTCTGTGGAAGACTCTTCAGCCGTGGATGCTACCTGGAAAGAGAGACAGCACTGTGCACTGTTACATGACAATTACGCAGGTTTGTCAGTATATTCCACAGTTTGTGCCTATAATCTCAACAGCAGGAGGTAAAGGCAAGAAGGAGTTCAAGAGCATCCTGGCCAAAGAGAGTCTGAGGTCAGCCTGTGCTTCATGAGTCACTCTAAAAAAACACACTGAAACAATCTCCCAACCCGCCGAAAATAGCATTTCCACATTTCAAATTCTGACTAGTAGTTTTCTTGTGCTTTCGAGTGTGTGTGTGTGTGTGTGTGTGTGTGTGTGTGTATGTGTGTGTGTTACTGGGGACTGGACCCAGGGCCTCTGGTATGCTAGGCAAGTAGTGAGTGCTCTGCCACTGTGCTCCATCCCCAGGCTGGCCTGTATGTTTATAAAACAACAGTCTAAAGTGATGAAGAAGTACCTTTTCCTTGGAGTCTGGTTACTGACAATACCTTCAGAATAGAATCCCCCACTGACTACAGAGGAGTGAGCAGCTTCAGTTTCAGCAATCACTTCTGGCAGAATAAGCTCAAGAGTGCAAGGAACTACACAAGGGACTGTGAACTTGGCAGCTAGGCTCCAGCTCTGCCCCTGGAGGGCAGTGAACAGCTCCAGCACATGCACCATGAGGTACGTGTGTGACATGTAGTCAAAGGAAACTGGGCACAGTGGCACATCTGCAACCCCAGCACTTGGGAGGCAGAGGCAGAGGCAGAGGCAGAGGCAGGGCTACATGAGGCTATGTTTCAACTCCCCTCCCCAATATTGTTAAAAGTAGCCTCTGATGCTTGAAGCAAGTGTTTTCTGTTTGGAACATGCTGGAGAAGTGGTCACTAAGGCACGAGTGAGTGGGCGCTTCAACAGATCTAAGCTTCACCTCTGAAGGGAAAGGTTAGACATAATGTAGACTTGAGAATAAACAGGAAGTCAGTCCTGCACTTGTCGTCAGAGCTTGTTTCATGCCTTCCCCAACTTCAGTGAATACCTGTGTGCTACTGCCTCCTTCCTTCTGCAGGAAGAATTGCTTCTTAAACTCATAGTAGGCGTTGTACTGGTGCCAGGGCTGAAGGAACTCAAATCTGTGAACAGAGAAGCATTAGGTATGACCCACACACAGGCTTCAGTGTTTCCCACATGGTTTGCACTGTCATGGACATCTCATAGACACTGGTCATCCCAACAGCTTCATAGATTCCACATGGATCGGTCTTGCTCTATCCAGTAACATGTGAATCGGACAGAGGGCTACCTGTTCTCCAGGATCATATCACAGGTGAAAATGCAGTCCATGTTTTATGGACACAGCCACAGGTAGGGGAGAAGGACCCTTGGAAAGTGTGAATTCCAGTCTTTCAAGCACCTACATTTTTACTGCACAATAAAAACAACAGCAAAACCCCTCTTCAACTGTAAGTAATTTAACAAGATGTACAAAAATGTCTATCTAAAGATACTCCAGGGAAGATGAAAGAACAAAGGAATAGTGACAGGATTTCAAGATTGCTAAACGAAAATCCCAAATCTCATAAACCTGACATGCTTAAAATTTTTTTGAGTGTTTTTGCAACGTGGGAGCTTGAGCTCAGAAATTCATGAATACCAGCCCGGCAAACACTGGCACTGAACCACACCCCAGTCCAACCCCCAGACCCTCACCTCACCTTTGATCATTCTTGGCTCGAACACTGGTCTCAAACTTAAGGCCGTTCCTAGCGACGTACTCTGCCAGCTTGTCGATCACAGGCTGGATGTCAGGGGGCGGGGGTATGATGGCCACGGGAGCAAGCGCACTGTGGAGAAGAGCTGGTGAGCAACCCCGACCTCAGTGTGGCTTGAGCCTGGCAATGGCAGCTGGAGGGTCCTTTCGGGCTCAGACATGAAAGAAGACTCTAGGTCTAAAGCAGTGGTTCTCAACTTTCCTAATGCTGTGGTGGCGACCCCAACCATAAAATTGTTTCCGTTGCTACTTCATAATTGTAATTTTGCTACTGTTATGAATCATAGTGTAAATATCTGACATGTGACCTCTGTGAAAAAGGTTTTTCGATCCCCAAAGGGTAGAGAACTGCTGGTCTAAAGTCAAGAAGCCTTCTAACTAACCTAACAAAGCCAGCTCCTGAGCACCACTGTCAGTGACAACGCAGGAAGCTACGTGTGGCACCCTGTAAGCCCAAGGCTAGAGAGTGGCTTACACAGCTAGACCCTATCTCCAAAACTAACAGTGGGAATTTACTAAAGAATGATGTTCAAAGTCCTATGGGTAGGTTCAGTCTTCCTCCCAATTAGTATTCCCTTTTAACTATGAGTTACTTCTTAGGAACAAAACAAGGAAAAGACATTAAAACAGCTGGCTAGCATGGCTCAACCTCCTTCACTCCATGTTTACTTCTCAGCAGTATGGCTCTAGGTGTCAGTCCCCAACTCCTCCCATATGCTAGGCTAGTGATCTGAGTGATACCCCTAAACCACAGTTCACTTTCTAAGTCTTAGAGAGAGGGGCTTTAGTCAGGTTTTTCTGCCGCCTCTACTGGACTTGAGACACATACAGGGGCCCTCCATGGGGCGCTGAGCACTCCTGTCCTTCTGCCATCGCTGGGTTTTACAGAGATGCCAACTGTGTAACTGGTGGTCTCAAGGAGTGGCCAACAGAGCCCTACCCTCACCAACTATATAAAACTCTACAAGCTTGACAAGAAAACTGGTGTGCTGCAGCAGTCACCACACCGGGCAGATGGCATGAGTACCTTGTGGTGGTGGTTGTGGAGGTAACCCCACTGCTTGTTTCAGCTGTGGTTGGGGGTGGTGGAGGTGTGGTCCCAGGAGGTGGTGGTACAGTGGTAGTCACACCAGGTGAGTTGGACACGGTCACTCCAGCAGGAAGGGTGCTGTAGTAAGTAGTCACATCAATCCCAGGTGGGGGTGGTGCCAGGCAGTAGGTGCCATCTGGCAACATGTAGTAGCTGTAGTACATGGCTGCCACAGTTGCTGTAAGAAACACATTCTGTGAGCAAAAGACCAACGACAGGTGTCACAGCTTGAATCTATAATGTCCCTCATAAGATCATGCTTTTGACACTTGCTCCCCAGCTTACGGTCATTGGAGAAATTGTGGAACCTTTAGGAGGTAGGCCTGATTGGCTAGAGGTCTGTTATTAGTTGCAGGTTTTTGACAACCATTTCTTGGTGCCTGGCTCTGGCTGATTCCCTGCTTCCTGCTCACCACAATGTGAACAGCCTCACCTTCAAGCACCACATTCCACAGTGAATCGAGACACTGTGAAACTTTGAGCTAAAACAAATTCCTCCTAGTTCACATTGTTTCCATCAGATATTAGATCACAGCAATGTGACAATTACTACTAAAACAGGATAACAAATGACTAGGAAAGAGACTCTGGCCAAGTGCAGCATCGGTTCTGTCCACTCCAGCCACACTGCTTCTGTATCTTTGATAGGTTCACACTCTGGAATGAGTGGACAACAGGCAGGCACAAGAACACTCACTGCAGACCATGTGGATTTTCTCTAAACCAACCCATCTTCTTCCTCTGTGCAATAAGGGCAGGTGTGGAAGGCCTCTCTAAATGTGGAGTGAACCCTCCCCCTGCAGGAATAATTGATGGGTGGCCCTCTTTCCACAGGGCTGGCCAGGTAACTCCCTAAGTCGCCCCTGCTCGGACACTGACTACGCTTTCTAGAATCTGTTTTCACTCTACTGCTCCTTTAGAAACTGCTGTCTACACATCCTGCATGGAGTCACTGTATTCAGCTCAGAAGTCCAATGCCTCTGCAGCTGCTTCTAGCCTTTCCTGTCAGGGGCACCGAGGCAATAGGCAATAGGCAGGCCCTAACAATGGCACGAGAGCCAGGCTTCTTAACGGTCTATTAGCTCATCCTGCACACTTGAGCCCCATGGGCTTTTGGGTCTTACCACCCCAAAATCACACAGGCCCTCACTCTGTTGCTTCTGTCTCTGGTACATATGTGAAATATCTCTGCTTGTCTTGAGGCCCCTCTTAGATTTAACCCACTGGCTCCTGTTTTTGGAAATCCTCCCACAGTTCAAGGCAGAGGTGGGAACAGATAACCTGTGGTAATTCCTTGCAATGCTAAGACTGTGGGCCTGCTACTGTCCCAAGGGTGACACATCTCAAAAACAGGGACAAGTTCTTGGCAGCTCCTGATGCACTCAGCAAGTAGAGCTTAGCTGTGCTGTTCTCAAATAACCCAGTGCTGAAATAGCACCAGTGACTATGGCTCACATTAGCCCATTCCTGCTGGCTCAGTCTCCCTGGCTACACAACCTGAAGCAGTGAAGTTTACAGCTCAAGCATCTTATAGCCTTGTCACCAGCTGACTCCAGGACACAGGTTCCTATGCAGCTATTTGTACCAACATCATACCATACCAAGTTAAAAACAAAAGTCACACATACAAAAATGCCCCACAAACATACTCACAGACTTCCTCATTTTATAATATAAATTACAAATACACTAATTGACATTTTATAATCTTACTTTAAAGCCTTCTGGTAGCCTCTTTCAAAAAACGTTAATACTACTACCAATCAAGTATTATGTTTGTATTATCTTTGCAAAAACTTCGCTTACATTTAAAACCACATAATGATTTAAGGTTTCATATTTTGCAAGATAAAAAGAGTATCAGACATCAGGCAAATAAAAATGTAAACTTACTTAATACTACTGGACTAACCATTCAAACACAACCTACAACATTATTCAAAAAGTCACACACAGAACACAGCAAGTCATGAGGTTAAATAAGATGTTACTACAAGAAAAATGGGGGTTGGAGAAACGGCTCAATGGATAAGAACATACACTGCTCTTGCAGAGGGTCCAAATTCCGTTTCCAGCACTCACACTGGACAGCTTATAACTATCTATATTTCCAGTTCCAGGAGATTCAACCTCTTCTTGTGGCCCTCACATGCACAGCACACATACATGCAGGGAAACTCACACACATGAAAGATTCCCCCAAACCAGAAACCAACAACAAAAACTTTAAAAGAAAAAAAAAGTGACACCTACAACCCGCGATCTGAGTAGTGGAGCCATGCAACACATGCCTCCCTGAGCCATGCCTGGCACAGGGAGCTACCTGTGCTCTTCAATGCTAGGCTGCTACCTCCAGAACCTGTCTCCAGAGGCCTCTGCTGCTGAACTTTCCAACGGTACTGCTTTTTCCCCCATCTTGACATGGGATCTTGCTCTGTTCCCAGGCAGGCCTCTAGGTCTTGGAGTCAAGTGATCACCCTTCGTCAGCTTACTAAGGCAGCTCACCATGCCTGGCCAGAACTGGGTTTTTAACCGAGTGAAACTATGATGTGACATTATGCTAAATGTATTACATGAGAACTAGAAAAACACACTAGATGAACGAGAAACTCCAGCAGTTGCCCAGGCCATCTAGACAGCAACACGAAAGGTGAGCTCATAACATGGAGGCACACTCAGGAGCATGTCTCCAGCTCTGCACAAGCTTACATGAGCCATACTCCAAGGCAAGGCTGGTGGAGTCTGCCTAATAATCCTTTACTCTGTTCTTGAACTTGCTGTATTGATGGAGGAAGGTCATTGGTTAATTATAATAAACCAACTGCTTGGCCTCATAGCTTAGAACATAGATGGGAGGAGTAAACAGAATAGAATTCTGGGCGGAAGAGGAAGTGAGGTCAGACTCTGCTCTGCTCCCGGGGAGACCCGACAACTCTGCTCTCTGGAGCAGAGACACCATGCTCCACTCTCCCAGGATGGACGGAGGTTAGAATCTTCCCGGTAAGCGCACCTTGGGGTGCTTACACGCATTACTAGAAATGGGCTAGTCCAGGTGCGAGAATTAGCCTGTAAGGGCTAGAGTTCATGGGCCAGGCAGTTCTTAAATAAATACAGTTTGTGTGTTGTTATTTCAGGCATAAGCTAGCCAAGCGGCCGGGGTGTTGGGGACGCAGCCCCGCCGCTTCCTATTTCAACACTGTATTGTGGAGGACAGACTCAAGCCCCTCAGCATCCTGTCCTCACCTCCCCAGTGGGGACACACACTCAGCTGATACAGTGCTGGAGAGACCAAAGCTAGGGATTTCTGCGTGAGGCAGCCACTCTACCAACAGATCTACAGCCCAGCCCTATCTAACCATCTTCCAGAGCCCTTTAACTCTTGCTGACAGTCTGAGCATAGGTGTGTGGAAGAAAATGCACAGCTTTCCTGAGACCTTAAGGCATGCCTAGGACATCAAAGTAGAGATGTTAAGAAGTTCACAGGTCATCAGCTGAGTCCTTCTGAGATGCAGCAGTGACCCACCCTCTAGCTCCCTGGTGATGCACCCTGAGGTCAGGTACCAGGCCACTCTGACTTTGTCCTGAGGCTACGTACCATTTATGCAATGTCCTTCAACCTCCTTCCCACCTCTAGCTGGTTGGCAGGTAGTCCTCAGGCTTTTCTAAGGTCAAAGGCTTTGTATTTTAGCCCTCTGATGATTGCAGAATTCCCATCTCCAGCTCTGGGCTGAATCTGTCTGAGAACTGTCCACTCAGCACTCTGATCTGGAGGGTTCAGACATGTTCTAAACCAACTGTGTCCAGAACCGCCTTGGGCTTTCATCTAAACGCTTTTAGTCCGCAGTTCTGGTCGAGGGAATGCCATGCCTCCGGTCAGTTTCCTGGATCTCTTGGCAATAACCTCTGCCCAGTGTCTGTCTGGGAGGTACTCCCAACAGTCCTTCATCTCCTCTTCTGGGGCCTCTTGAGAACTACGCCACCTCATCCCAGGTTTCTCTAAGTCTTTGGTCAACCACTGATTGACCTTCCTAAAATCCTTAGTTGGAATCAGGTGTAGGCCCACTGTGCTGTGGGAACATCTGCCACTGCAAACAGCACTGAGCCTGAATGGCTGTTTATTAGTACACACACGTTAACACTCATAAAGGTTTAACTTGAAATCAGTCACAGTGAGAGAGTGACAACAGAATTAACAATGAAATGGAGCTACTACAGTAATATATGTAATGGAAGTGAACAGGATTATTGTGCAAACACCCCACTGTGCTGTGCACATCCTTCTTGGGGTAATAAATGAATCAGTATCTATGTGACAGGTGAGGCATTAGGTGACACAGGCACTTTAAAAGTGTCATTTGAAGATGAACTCCATGATACAACAGTTGATGATAATTCCTAAGTGACCAGCAGGAGGATAGAATATACAGTTGGCCAAAGGGACGGTCAAATCTGGATGGGAAGGACTAAGATAATGTGAGATCTTAAAATACAATTTATAACAGTGCACAACTTAAAACTTTTGAATTGCTTATTTCTGGAATTTTCCACTGAATATTCTCAGACTGTAGATCCCATGGAAAGCAAAACCGCAGATGCAGGGCCTGCTGTCTCTTCACTGTTGGCCATCTGTTTTGTTCTCTAGAATGCTGTGACAAATGGAAGGACTCCGTCCAGGCATTCCTGAGATGGCACTGGCACAGCACACTGTTCAGTGATGTACCAGTCGCACAGGAGACATCAGGGAGTCTTAGCCTAGGCCAAGGGATGGGAAGTGGTAGCACAGAACACCCCAAAATTGGAGGGAAAAAAAAAACACAGCTATATCGCAATTTGAAGTCCACCTACTATCTATCCAGAAAGAGCAAGAGTCTCAGACATCCAAGGATTAAAATAAGAAATATGACTCCCCGTGGAGTCTTTTGTGGCAAGTTACTGGAGGATGTGCCCCAACAAACAAAACAAGAACCCCAAAGAGACTGTATGGAGCTAATCTAGTCAGGTGATGGAGAAGCCACAGGAAAGCCTAGGGCTATAAGCTGAGAACACAGTCTCAGACTAGAGTGGCAGACTGGGAAACAGCTGCCAACAGCCAACATACAGGTGCACACTGGCTGATTGTCCTACTGTCCTCAGCTTCAGAAGCAGTCACTGAGACTTGAGAGATGGCTCAGCGGTTTAGAGCACTGACTGCTCTTCTAGAGGACCCAGGTTCAATTCCCAGTACCTACATGGCCAACTGTCTGTGAGTCTAGTCCCAGGGGATCAGACACCCTTACACAGACATCTATACAGGAAAAACACCAATAAATAAAATTTTAAAAAAAATCTTGATTGGTGGGTCTCTAAGGATATTTCCAGGAAGAATTAAATGAGGGGAGAGGACCCTCCCATGACCAAACAGGAAGAGGTGGTCCAAAGGAAAAAATCATTGCTGCTGTGTTTGCTTCTTGCTAGTGAGTGCATCCAACTCTCTTGGTACTGCTGCCATCATTTGACTCCTGCTTCTTTGGTCTTGCCACATAGGTGGAAGATAGTAAGTCCCCAGTAGTCTTCCAGGCTTTCAGTTGGGACTGCAAAGGCATCCAGCCGCTTGTAAAATGTGCACCTATTTGTTTCTCAGACTCTTCACTGGGCAGACAGCTATTATGAGACTACCCAGACTGATCTGTGCCAGGATAGCGAATCCTCTTTTGTAACATACACACTGTATTCTTTTGTCAAGAGTATCATGTTAATACAGACTGTGGTACCAGGAATGAGTCCAAAACAACAACAACAATCTCTGTAACAAGTCCAGGCTGCTCTGCTACTTGGGCTATATGATCCAGCAAACCTGATGATTCTTAAGGTGTCAGTGGTACGTAAGGATGGTGTTTGGAGCCTTTGGCAGGGCCCCAGAGGTGAATCACAGTGGAGGCCTTTGGGATTTTGGGGCAAGGCTTTGTTGTCATCTATAAACAAGAGTTTCTTTGAGAGACTGCTTTTGGCCTGCTACTGGGTCTTAGTGGAAATGACAATGTACTACCAAGTTATCACATCACTTGAACAGCTCATCATAGCCTGGGCATTACCTACAAAGTCATGAAGCTGGACATGCAAAGCAGCAATCCATCATCAATTGAAAGTGGTATTTATGTGACTGAGCCCCAGCAGGGCTAAAGTCACATAAAGAAGTTGCCCAAATGCCGATGGTTCCTATTCTTGCAACAATGCCTTTTCTCCCCAAGTGTGACCTCATGAGGTGTGCTCTGTGACTGGATAACCAAGGAGGACAAGAGTCCATGAAGAATACAGTAAAGGAAAATCTTTGTAGTAGGTACAACTTTGGTCAAAACGGTTGTATATTTTTAATTTTTATTCACTATTTCATTTTTTAAAAATTATTTTTCTCTGTATGCATCCATGCTACTGTTGTGCATTGAGGTCAGAGGACAACCTGTGGGAGACAGTTCACTCCTCCCACTATGAGGGTCCTGGGGATTGAACTCAGGTTATCAGGTTTGGTAGCAAGCACCTTTTACTCAATAAGCCATCTTGCTGGCCTTATACACTTTATTTGGACAGATGTGCAATTATACAGTACCTGCTAGGCCATACCCAATGGTTTGGGTGAACAGCTGGGGACTTGGAAGAAACATAATTGGAAAATTGGTGAGAAAGACATTTGGGGAAGAGGAATATAGATAGATCTCTTCAAATTAAGTGAAGATACTTGTGTCCTATGTAAATGCTCATCAGATGGTGGTATCAGTAGAAATGAATGTCAACAAGCAAGTAGGATGGCCTGTTCTGTAGATAGACATCAACTCCTTTCCCTGACCATTCTTGCCATTACTCAATGGACCCATGAACAAAGTGATCATAATAGCAAGGGTGGAGATTATGTATGGGATCAACAACATGGACTCCCATTTGCTAAGGCTGACCTAAATACATCTGATGCTGAGTGCCAAGGAACTCATTTCATACTCAAAGTGTGGCAGTAAGCACACACTCTTGGAATCCACCTGTCTTGCCATCCTAAAGCAGTTGGCTTGATAAAATGGTCGAATGACCTTTCCAAGACAAAGCTACAGGACCAATTAAGTGGCAGTAGCCTGAAGACTGTATATGCTCTGATTCAGTGTACAGAATATGGTAGTTTTTCCTGTAGCCAGGATTCATGAAGCAAGGGGTAGAAATGGGTCTGGTACCACTCACCAATACCACTAGTGGCTTTCTAGCAACATTTTAGCTTTCTGTTCTTGCAATCTTATGTTCTGCTAACCTAGATGTCTTGGTTCCAGAGGAAGGAATGCTTCTGTTAGGAGACACAAGAAGCACTACAACGATTCAATTAAACTGGAAGCTAAGACTTTCCCCTGGCCACTGAGGTTCCTGATGTCCTTTGAGGCAACAGACTAAGAAAGGAGTTACAGTGTTATTAGAAATAATTGATCCAGACATCACAAGGAAACTGGACTGCAATGGAGGAACAGAAGAGGAGGGTCTTTCTTGGTGTGACCATGTTCTGAGTAAGCAAGAAACTGTAACAACTCAATCCAGGCAGGATGATAAATGAACTAAAACCTTCAGGAGGCTGAGGCAGGAAGGACAAAAATTCTAATCCTTCCTGTATCATGAAGTAGTTTCAGGTCACACCCACAGGTAAAAAAACCTGGGCTTGATGAGTATATGAATAGGTAGCAGAAAAACATAAACCACTATGGCCAAAAGACCAATCACAAAAATGAGGAATGTAATTGCCAAGCACGCTTCTGTCTGACACTGTTAAAATGATCATAGATTTAATAAGCAGATATTTATGTTTTCTTTCTTTTCCTATTCTGTTACCATATAACATAAAGAAAATGTCAGAACTTAAGTGTTATATTATACCTAAGTTATACTTGGAAGATAGCATTCTTCCTTTTGTTATCTACTCTGGGGGGAAAAACAAATATGTTTTTAGTTGTACATAGTACACTTATGTCACAGCAGGTTGAATCATGACTTAGTTATCATTGTCATTTGGAAATTGAGCATGATATAAAAAGTGGGGGCAAGTTGACAAGGGTTGACTTATGATGCTTAATCTTGTCAACTTGATGGCAAGCAACTTGACAGAATCAAATGAGAACCATGCCTCTGGAGGCCTGTAAGTGCATTTCCAGGAAAGATTAACAAAGTGGACAGCATCTTCTAATGGGCAGACCAGATAGAAAAAGATGTCTGAGGCAAAACAGTGCTGCGTGCCTGTCTTCATTTCTTTCTCTCTTAAAAAGTTTTATTTATCTTTATATGGATGGGTAGTTTGCCTATATGTTTGTCTGTGCACCAATGTGTGCCTGGTGCCCTCAGAAGCCAGAAGATGTTAGATCTCCTGAGACTGGAATTACAAGTGGCTTAGAACTAAACCTTGGTCTTCTGGAAGAGAAGTCAGTGCTTTTAACTGCTGAGTCATCTTTCCAGTCCCCTGCCTTCATTTCTTGCTGGTGAGTTCATCTAACTCTACTGTTGCTGCAACTGCCATCTTTTGTTGATATCAGACTCCAGTGTCTTTGGTCTTCCAATATATACTGAAGACAAGCAACTCTGGAATCTTCCATGTCTTCCAGTCACATGCATTCTGCAGTTAATTCTCATTCTCTGCAGCATGTGGAGAGCAACTCCTGGACTACCCAGCCACTACTTTGTAAGTCATTCTAATGAATCCTTTTTAGAATATACATTTAAATACACACCTTCAACCAGTTCCATCCCTCCAGAGGGATAAGATAACCAAAAGAGAAACCACCAGATTGGAGTATTAAACTCTGGACATGAGGAAGCTTGAGGAGCACATGTGAGTGAAATCAGATTACTGTCTGTCACAGAGGAAGATCTCAGAGCACCTAAATTCAGGATGTGGAGGAACGGAGGTACAGACACAGCAAGGGCAGGTAGAGCCCCACCCAATACCAGAGACCAATGCCACAAGTAATCCTGGAGCCCAGACTGGCACTGGGAGGGGGAGAACAAACACTTCATAACAAGCGTGCACTCGACTTTCAAACAATAGATATATCCTACTCTAATTAAAATAAAAATTTAGCATATACTAATTATAATCAAAGAAATGAGGAACATTTTACCCTATTCATCACATTCTTGAGCTTACAGCAAAGAGGAAGCACATTATTGACACCCACCCCCCCAATACTTGTAACTAAACAGAGTCTTGTGTGTGCCAGGCAAGTACCCTACCACTAAGTCACATTTCCAGCTCTTCCTTCCTTCCTTCCTTCCTTCCTTCCTTCCTTCCTTCCTTCCTTCCTTCCTTCCTTCCTTCACGGTTTTTCAAGACAGGGTTTCTCTGTGTAACAGCCCAGGCTGTCCTGGAACTAGTTCTTGTAGACCAGGCTGGCCTCAAACACACAAAGATCCACTTGCCTCTGCTTCCTGAGTGCTGGAACTGAAGGTGTGTGCCACCACCGAGCTTATTTATCTATTTTTGTGTGTGGTATGTGTGTGATGCATGCACGTGAGACTATGGTTATCAGAAGTCAGAGCAGGACTGGGTGTCATCCTCAGTTGTTTCTGCTTTACTAAATCAGTTCATCATTTCGGCTAGGCTGGCAGGCCAGTGAACTCTTGGGATCTTCCTGTCTCTAGCCCAATGCTGTGATTACTGGCATGTGCAGCCACATCTGGCTTTTATGTGTGGACTGGGGCTTTAGACTTAGGTCCTCATGCTTCCAGACCAAGTGCTCTTGACTACTGAGCTACCCATCTCTCATTTTTTCCTTTATTATTTTGAAACAAGTTCTCAGTAAGTTGCCCAGGCTGGCCTGTAACTCACTCTGTAGCCCACATGGGCCTTGATCTTACACCCTCTTTCCTTAGCCTCCTGAATAGCTGGTGTGAAGACCTGGAACACTAAACACAGTAGCATGGTCCCTCTCGGTGACTTTTTGCCCCCCACCCATTTGCTAAGTACTGATTTATGTTAGCCAGCTGGGCATTATAGACATGCAACTGACAGGGTGAGCCACCTCAACAACAGGACAGTTTTTAAGATGGAGCCATGGGATCAGAACCTTTGCTGAGATGGTGGTGAAGCTGTTGCTCCTATCAAGATGTGAAGAACTAAAGAAGTCATCTATTAAATGTGTGGGGCACATGGCTGCTGACATAGCATCGATGAGGAACAGGCTGGCAAACACAGCTGTACTTGGGAATTTCTACCCAGGACAAATCAATTCACTCTGAAAGCAGACACAACTAAAGCGCTCCTTTGACTCAGCCCTGACTGCATCTTGATGACTGCCGACAGACAGAACAGCAGAATGTGCTGGGAAGGCTTTCTGATGCTGTTTAAGATAACTGGTGCGCTAGTCTACAGCTAACAGCTAATGACAAGAGCTCAGCAGCATCTGGAGTTCATCCTCCCAGATCCACAACCCTCTGGTATTCCTAGTTTTTTTAGCAAGCAACCACCACTAGCAATCTTGGCTTGATTGCTAATCCCTCCTGACTTGGCTCTCCCCTCCCATCTATTTTGCCCTCAGCCATTGGCTCCTATTGATTTCTGTTATACCTCCTCTGTTATCCCAGACAAACTGATGAATTTTCTGCATAAAGCTAACAATAAAATATTTTATGCAAGTTCCAGAACAAAAAACCAATACCAAGTGTTTCCCCAAGAAGAATGGTATACTAAAAAGGCAGTTTCTTAACAAAACAGATTTTTAATAAACTAAAATGTATAGGGCTCCATATAAAACCAGGGAAATGAAAATGCAATCTCATGCTAGCACATAATCATGATGCAAAATTGCCTAAAATTGCAGTCTTCAGAACGCACTCCTGTAGAAGAGTGACAGACACATGGATACTTAGACAAGTTACCTTACTATTTAGGACCAAGAGTGGGGGTTAGCAAAGTTTTGTAGGGAGACAGATATTGGAGAATTGGAATGATGGCTTAGTGGGGAAGGGTGTTTGCTGCCAATCCAGACTCACAAGACCCACGTGGTAGAAGGAAAAACCTGATTCCTGCGAGTTGCTCTAGGACTTCCATTTTCCTGCCATGGCATACCCATACCAGTATATACAGATACACAAAATCAATTAAAATGTAATAAAAAGATAGACACAGGCTGTGTACCTGCAGGCAAAGCTGTAGACAAGATGTAGCTCCTTATACAATGTGAGGAGATGAGAACAAATAGCCATTTCTACTTCTATACAGCGTCTGTCAGTAGCAGGGGTTGTCTGGGACCTTGTCGCCCTCCCACCTTAGTCTCCTGACTGCTGACAAAAGACTGCTACTTCTGGCAGCTCAGATGTACTACTGAGGAGACTGGCATTCTTTTTTTTTTTCTTTTAATTGAAAAATTTTCAGCCTCCTCCCCCTCCCCCCATTCCTTTTCCCCTCCCTCTCCAGTCCAAAGAGCAGTCAGGGTTCCCTGCCCTGTGGGAAGTCCAAGGTCCTCCCCCCTCCATCCAGGTCTAGGAAGGTGAGCATCCAAACAGGCTAGGCTCCCACAAAGCCAGTTCATGAAGTAGGATCAAACCCCAGTGCCATAGTCCTTGGTTTCTCATCAGCCCTCATTGTCCACCATGTTCAGAGAGTCTGGTTTTATCCCATGCTTTTTCAGTCCCAGTCCGGCTGGCCTTGGTGAGCTTCCAATAGATTAGCCCCACTGTCTCACAATCTTATACAATAACGGAACTTCTGGAGGCATTACCATCCCTGACTTCAAACTCTATTACAGAGCCACAGTATTGAAAACAGCTTGGTATTGGCATAAAAACAGAGAAGTTGACCAATGGAATCGAATAGAAGACCCGGATTTTAACCCTCAATCCTATGAACACCCGATTTTCGATAAAGGAGCTAAAAGTATACAATGGAAGAAAATTCAACAAATGGTGCTGGCATAACTGGATGTCAACCTGTAGAAGAATGAAAATAGATCCATATCTATCACCATGCACAAAACTCAAGTCCAAATGGATCAAAGACCTTAATATCAATCTGAACACTCTGAACCTGATAGAAGAGAAAGTGGGAAGTACTCTACAACATATGGACACAGGAGATCACTTCCTACGTATAAACCCAGCAGCACAGACATTAAGGGCAACATTGAATAAATGGGACCTCCTGAAACTGAGAAGCTTCTGTAAAGCAACGGACACTGTCACTAAGACAAAAAGGCAACCTACTGACTGGGAGGAGACTGGCATTCTTCATGGATTACCCTCACCTAACAAACTCTGCACCACACATCCTGTGCAGACATGGGCTGATGGAGCTCACTCTGGCTCAGCTGATGACAACCCTGGACAAAGGCTGCAGTCTTGACACTTTCTACAGAAACACTTGTCTGTCTCCCCAACACCACAGGTTTTATTTCAGAAAGCCAACTTAAAACAAACAAACAGACCAAAAACAAAAGAAAACAAAACAACCAGCCAAACAAACAAAAACCTGGTTAAAATGCTTCTACATTTGGTATCTGAAAGTGTCAAAGTCTTTCTGAAAGCCGGGAAAGTCAAAGGAGTAGCACTCCTCTTGATCCCACAACCATGACTTTCTTGATTTTGAGAAAGGGTCTCACTCTGTAGACTAGGTTGGCCTTGAACTTGTGGTAATCCTCCTGTATCTGCTTCTTAAGCATGGAGATTACAGGCACAGGCATGAACCACCATACCTAACTTTTGGTCTCACACTCTTTTCTGCCCTCTTGATGCAGTGGCTGCACAGACAGGATGGTGAGTGTGTTCCTGACACTCTTATGGATCTACTCCCTACCACTCTGCAATGCTGTGCTGAATTAGTCTACACCACTGTGACCAAAATCCCAAACATAAAGAATGTAAGGGAGGAATGAAGCTAACTTGGCTCATGGTTTCAGAGATTCTCAGTTCACATTATAGTAAAACAGAAGTAAAGAAAAAGACTGCGGATAGAAGGCAGGGCAAACCCCACATTCTTCAAAGGCTCTATTGGTTTCTACTTTTCATCCCCTCCCAATAATGCTGTCATATTACCAGGAGACATCAAGGCAATGACTGACTCCTGGTTAGATCAGAGTCATCATGATCCATTCAACATGGAAACACCTACCGGTATGTTCAACAGTTTAACACACCGTTTCCTGTGGTTTCTCAGGAAACACACTCCCAAACCAGCAAGCAGTATGCTTCATTCACCTCCTGTAATTAGTTTCTCAGCACAATCAAGATAGCAATCTTTGGGCATATGAATCCCAACACCATAGTTACACTCACTCCTTTTTATCTGCAATGTAGTCAGTTTCACAAAGCATAACTTAGGCAAATCTGCAGGTGACTGACTGCCAGGGAAGACTCGCTCTAATGCAGTGGTTCTCAACCTGTGGGTTGTGACCACTTGGAGGGGGTGGAGGCCTAATGACCTTTTCACAGGGATCACATACCAGATATCCTGCAAATCAGATTTTTACATTACAATTCATAACAGTAGCAACATTGCAGTTATGAAGTAGCAACAAAATAATTTTATAGCTGGCGTCACCATAACATGAGACACTGTATAATGGTTGCAGCATTAGAAAGGTTAAGAACTAGTCTAGAGCATTACAATCTGGCTTGCTGCCAGAAGCTGGCATTTCTCATGGATGTGTTTTTCCAGGACCAGTGTCAGGATGGTTATTACCATAGCAATCTCAGTGTCAATGAGATTATCATCTTTTCCCTGACAACAGACGCCTGTTGCTATCTGCATGCTGCAGCAGATATTGTAAGGGCCTCCGCAAGGCCCTGCCTCCTTCACACTAAAGATGAACTCAGGGGAGGTCAAAGTGACTTTAGCATGAATGTTGGCTACTGTCACTGCTGAATCCTTCCTTTTCAGATCAGGAAAGTCCATACATTCTGTGGATACTGAAAACCTTCAAGGTCTCCAGAGGCAAATGGGGAAAAACTGAACTGAGAACCCAAGTTTCTCTTTTCCATGCAGTTAGCTCAGTTCTTTGGAGTCCTTGCTTCATCCTCTGAACTCAGGTACCTGACTGTCAGGAATTCCCAGAAGATCCCTTCCTAGTCTAAAGCAGTCAGCACTTTCTAATACAAAATCTTCTATTACAGAGGAGAAAAACAAAGTCAAGCAATCTCAAAACTCCTTAAAATGCAGTGCCTACAGTTTTTAAATAGAAAAATGTCATTGTCCTTCTCATAACAGGCTCACCACACTGTCTCGAGGACATCCCATCACAGCAGAAGACTGCTGAGGTCTGCCAACAGGGAACATGCACTATGATGTTTGAGAAAAGGAACACCATATGCCACACTAGTTTACCCACCCTGTTGAAACTTCCAGACAAGCTATAAGATGTCTCCATGGCTGGGGAGATGGCTCTGTTGTAAAGTGCTTTCGCAAGAGTGTATTGAAGGCCCAGAACCTAGAGGAAAGTGCAATATAGTGGTGAATATTTATAATCTCAGCTAGGGAAGTGGTGACAGGAGGATGGGTCCCTGGGGCTCTCTGGTCAGGCTGTCTAGCCTAATTGGTGAGTTGCAGGCTAATCAGCAACTCCATCTTAAAGGACGTGGAGTGTATACATTTCTAAAATTCTCTGACAAATTTAAGAGCACACATGTACATAAAAGCACACATGCATGCACACTCACAAACACATTATATTTTTTTTTAAAAGTGTCTTTAAGAAAAGACTTATTTTGATATCACCAAGTGGGAAATTGGGATGACATCTGCAGTGGTACATGAAGGTCACATCTGGGAAGAGCCACCAAATGCATCCACTGCATCCAGTATGTTTAAAAACTCCTTCTTTCCTTGGAGGATTAGATTTTCCTCTAGAAAAGTCTCTCTAAACTAAGAATTCATGTGTGTGCATGAGCGAATGCACACATGTGGAGATCAGAGGTCAACAACAGGATTCTCCCTCAGTTCACATCTCCCTCAACTGTCTTCTACCTTATCATTCCAGATTATTTATTCCCTAAGCAGGGGGTCCTGAACAGGAAGTCAACAACTGAGCAGGTCTCTGTTCTGGATCGTGGACGGGATGTGACTAGCTGCTTTAAGCTCCTGTCACTGTGCCTTCCTTGTTATAATGGACTGTGATCTGGAACAGTGAGTTGAACAAACCCTCTCTCCCAAGTTGTTTTTCATCAGAACATTTTACCACAGCAACAGAAAACAAACTAGAACAAAGGGTAAGTGTACAGAGACCAGGACACTGTCAACCAAGCACGGGTCAGCATAGGCTTACCATCTGCTTTTTTCACAGGCTCCAAGTGCAAAATTGCATATATATATTTAAACATTAAAGGGAAAAAAATCAAGCAAAATAGTTGTTTTATAATAGAAAAAATGTGGTACTCAAATTCTGTTGGCTACACACAATTTTTGTTATTGTTTCCCTGATAGTGTTTCGTGTAGAACTTGTGATCCTCCTACCTCTGGTTCATATAAAAATATTATTGTTATCCAGTTATCTTGTCTATGGTCTATGGCCATCTTCATCTGACAATCACAGAGGTGGGCAGCTTGGTAGACATGCAGGACCTGGGAAGCTGGCAATGTTTACTCTTGATATCTAAGAAATTCTGGCCCTGGCCCCACTGTAGAGCTTTAGAAAGCAGACTGAAACACTAACACAGAACCAACACAGTGTGAACAGACTGACCACAGAAGACAGAAATAATCACCTGACACCAAGGGGAGGCAGAGCCACAACCAGGGAACAGAACACTCACAGGAAAAAGTGTCCAACAAAAAAGGGAATGTGTGCCTTCCACTGAAGGCACACATGGGAAATGCAAACTGACTAAGCAATTGGCATTTAACCTAGTGGTATTCCCTGGTGCTCAGGTGAAACAGCACACAGCTAGCTAGTGAGCAGGGAAGCCTTTTCCGGAAAACAGGGCTGAGTCACTATCTATGCTGTAGATGAGTGTGGCTCAGTAGATGCTGTTGCTATGTATGTTAACAGGCAACAAACACTTTCAATCATAAAAGAATTTAAGAGAAAAGCTCCAGACCCAGCAGACAAAAACTAGTCAAGCCAGCATGTGCCATCCCACGGTTCTCTGTGGTGTTAAGGGTTACACTGGGCTCTGGTTCGCAAAACTCTGAGGAACAGAAACGGGTATCTAAGAATCTCACACCCAGACCAAGACATGATCTTCTTTTATATGAAAGTTAAAAGCTGGCTTTTTTTTTTCTTTCTTTTTAAACTGAGTCTTGGTCTCTATATATGTCAGGTTGACTTCAAATGCAAGAGCTTCCTGCCTCTGCTTCCTGAGTGCTCCAAGTACAGAAGCTACTGGGCACCAGCAACCAGGTACCAGTGGGTATTTGTTTTCCATTTATGCAAGGATGTGCAAAGTTCTAAAAAGTCCTTGCAATAGAGTAGCTATGAGACACAAAAACATCCAAGAGATGAATCAATGACACTCAACTGGAGACACTGCAGGAAAAACACTCTAGTCAGCCACAGAACTAAGGCTAAACAAGCAGGAATTACAGTTATAGACAGAATAGCATTTATGTAATACTCATAAAATCTCACAACATGAAGCTAATACTCCTAACAAAAACTAGCAATCAGGGATGAGTAAAGGGAACATGGACCCAGGTACACAAGCTAGGTAAGTGCTTTACCATTGAGCTATAAAAGCCAGGGAAGAAAATTATTTCATGGGGACTCATTCCCTCCAAGACAAAAACACGTAACTTTCCTCCTTGTCCTTACTGGTGTCATGACTGAACCTGGGATTCTGTGCCTGCCATGCAACTGCTCCACCTCGGATCTCCAGATCTCTATTTCTGAACTAGAAAGAGTTCTTTCAGGGCCGAACAGCTGTACCTACAGTTCTGCACTGAGTTTAAATCACAGGGTCTGCGGCTAAGCTCAAGTAAAATCTCCTTCTCACCAGAGCCCACACTACTCAGATTCTGCTGCGCAGCCCCAGCTCATCCCTCTCCTCGTTGGCACGGTAGTTGCTTGGGCTTGAGCCTCATCAAGGATGCTCACGAATGCCAAGAGGCACAGAGCTTTCCTTGCTTCTTCCTACCTCCCTTGACTAACAACTACACTCATAAAAAAAAGAAAATGCCACAGCTGCAGCAAACCAACTGATTAAACACTGGGATAGGGACCAGTGAGATGGCCAAGTGGGTAGACAGGATTGCTGCCAAGTCTGACAAGTGAATTTGATCCCTGGGACCCACATGATGGGTGAACAGAACTGATTCCCACAAGTTGTCCTCTGACCTCCCTGTATGTGCTACATTGCACATGTGAGCACACACACAAATAAATTTAAGAAATATAATAACACAATTTAAACCAGGATAAGGCTAGAGAAATGGTTTAGCAGGTAGAAGAACTGCTTGTGCACAGGACTGATAAACTGATTCCATAAAATTGTCCTCTGACTTCCACAAGAACACCGTGACACACACATCCTGTGTGCACATGGAGAATATTTAGTCACAAGGAATACTTTTAGTTATTTATAGAACATTATACAAAGTATTGTTGGTTCTGACAGTGGACAGTATTTCAGCATTAATGCCTCTTGCGTAATTTATTTATACTAGTCTATAAGGATTTATTGCTAAGTAGCAAAGTAATATAGAATAGAGCTTGAAAAATGGTTCACTACCAAGCTAGAAATAAAAGAAATTGTTAATTTTATACATCTACGTTTAAAGGGCTTCTAGAAAAAAATTCACAAAATAAAAATCAGCTATTCTATTTCACAGGCTGTCCAAATCCAGGAACATTAGTGGAAAGTGAGTCAAAGGAGCCTGGGTACATCCTGAGTTGCTGAGTAAACACCACAAACAGAGCAGAGTCACTAGATAATCAGCCTACGGGGCTGAGTGTCTAGACAATAGCTGGCTGTAGAGGCAGTTTTGAAGTTGTACATCAATGTCACAGCTGTAAAAAAAACCCACTCTGGTCAGTAGTGGAACCCTAATCACCATATATACCTGAACACCTAAGGCTGGGGAATGCAGCTCACTGGTATACTGTTTTTCTAGCATGCATGAAGTCCTAGGTTTGTCCCTATCACCACCTAAAACCAGGTATGATGGTGCATGCCTGCAATTCTAGCTGGTGATGGAAGCAGGGAGTAGGAAGTTCAAGGTCATCTTTGCTACAATAGTGAGTTAAGGCAAGCTTAGGTTACATGAGACCATGCCTCAAAAAAACAAAACAAAGACCTGCATGTCTGTTGGCAAGGGGTCCATATCACTTTAAACAAGCAGCTCTTGAAAGAGGCAGGCAAAGCAGCCACCACTCCACCTCAGTTTCTGTCCCCAGTTCTCAATGGCACTACCGACGTCTTCCCCTCCACCATGCTGGCCTTCTTTCACCCCTTCCTCAGAAGCTAAACACTCTGTGGGCCCTGCAGTAGTGCAGGAACTCTGCTAGCATCAAGCTCCAGTGCCCAGAGGATGGACAGGGAGCAAAACACCTATGTAGCTCTTGCCATGCTCTGTTAAACTACCTCAGCCTTTGGCTACGTCTAAAGCCTTACTTAAAATGGATATCCTTAGAGACTAACGGGGATACACTGGCCCAAAGGATGTGTATTTTAGATTAATGCCATTCATACCGCCTGTTCACATACACGATCCCACTGATAAAACACTGTCTGTCAGCTTCCTCTTCTATGCTTCAGTGATGTCTGCTTTTTCATTCTTTTTCGTTAAGATGACCATGACTATGAGTAAAATATTTCAGTGGCCCCAACCCAACTGCGCTGATACACAGTAGAAACTTCCTAGATAAACCCTTGCTCAGTGGCTGGGGAGCAGCTGAGCTGAACCTTTAAAATGGAAGCACGGTCATTTTTCACCTCAGAGCTATTTGTACCAATTTCTGAACAGAATGACACTTATTTCTCATTTGGCTGTGAACATTATTGTACATTAAACATTTCCCCTATTTTCTCATTAGTTTCATAAAATAAAAGAAAATAAAATACCCATTCATAGATGTAATCAAGTGTTGGCTACTGGCTACTCTTCCTTATCTGGGAACCTCCCCCATCTGGCTCTCGAATACAGAAGTCAGCTGATAGCCATCCACACACTCTAGCTGGCTCCGTTTTCCAGACACTACTCTTGACTCTTGATGCCGTCTCCTCTCCAAGGACTCCTGGCTGTGCCGGCCTTCAGGCTCTCTGTGCTTCCCCCTCTGCAGAGCCAGCTAGTGCTGCTTCTCTGTGCTGAGACTGCAGGAGCTCCCTGAGCAGCAGTGGTTCCACCTGACCTCGGCAGCCCATGCCAGGACATACCCGGCGGGGTGGGCTCCTCTTTGGAAAGTTGAGATTTTGCTTTTTACCAGTCTTTCTCTTAAACAGTTTCTTTTTAGTTAAACTTACTGTAATTATGTATTGTGTTAAATTTTATGCCAACACACAATTTGAATAAGAAGAGAATTACTGTTTCTGTGATTATAAAGTTGAATGCTTTGGAAAAACTGGATAAAAAGCCAAGTGCTTTCAAAAGCTATTATACAATTACAGGAGAGGAAGGAACTGTGGAGGTCTAAAAAAAAAAAAAACCTACAATGTGGTACCATAGTACTTGGTACCTGCTTCTCAGGACAAAAACCCCAAAGGAGATGGAGAGGAGGGTGAGGGATGGGGAAACTTTCTGGAGTCCAAGGAGCAGCTATGACTCAGGTCTGAAATGATGGAGAAGAGCACATAGGAACTCTTATGGGGAAGGAAGGAAGGAAGGAAGGCAGGCAGGCAGGCAGGCAGGCAGGCAGGCAGGCAGACAGAAAGAAAGACAGACAGAAAGGCAAAGAAAAGAAAAGAAAAGATTGGGCCAGTAAGACAAGGAAAATGCCATTCAGCCTGCAAGCCTAGCAATCAAAGTATGATCCCAGAACTCTTGTGAAGGTGGAAAGAGAGAACCAACAGTCATTCTCTCACTGCTACACTTGTGCTGTGGCATATGCACACACGTTGTTACACACACACACACACACACACACACACTAGTAAAAAGATAAAGATCGGGGCTGGAGAGATGGCTCAGTGGTTAAGAGAATTGCCTGCTCTTCCAAAGGTCCTGAGTTCAATTCCCAGCAACCACATGGTGGCTCACAACCATCTGTAATGAGGTCTGATGCCCACTTCTGGCCTGCAGGCATACACACAGACAGAATATTGTATACATAATAATAATAATAAAAAAAGATAAAGCTCAATCCCAGCCCCTAGGGAAGGTCAGCCTGGTAATGGTGAAACCTTCTTCTGAGGACTGATTTCAGGCCCACAACTACCATCTTCAGACCTATTTTTACTACATACTTGTTTAAGGCATCAACTATTTCATGGGCCTCATAGCAAAATAACATTTTATTATGTTAGCATATGTTCCCCTATATTAAACTTCTTTTCACATTTCTCATGGTCTGCCTTACTATTGTTTAGATAACTAGGGAAATTTTTACTAGAAGGAAGAGAGAGAAAGAAACCATCATTGTAAACCACCCTGAGTTTCACTTGACCATTACTGCAATGTGGAATCTTAAAATACTATGGAAATAACTATCTTCAATGTTTCATTCAGAACATAATAAATTAACATCCTAAATGCACAAATGGGAAAATAAAGGCCTGCAGAAGTAAAGACACTCATGCAGACAGGGTTTCACTCTGCAACCCTGGCTGGTCTGGAACTATGTATACCAGGAAGGCTTTCACTCACAAAGACCCACTTGCTGGGATTAAAGGTATATGCCCTCAGGCTTACGGTTTAAGATGTGCTTTCATTTATGTGTGTATGTATGTGTGTGTCTATGCCTGCTTGTGACTGCAGAGGTCAGAAGAGGGTGCTGGATCCCTTGGAGTTGGAATTCCAGCCATTGTAGGCTACCTGACGTGGATGCTGTGAAATGAACTCAGGTCCTCTAGCAATACGTGCTCTTACTCACTGAGCCTTCTCGCCAGCTCTCTTCTTAATGTTTTAAAAGTTACTCACTAGTAATCATTTCTGAGAGTCCTATGTACCCCTGGAATAAAGCAAGAGGGCACTGTACTAGCAGGTCAGGCATGACCTTTATCTACACGTGCAGACACACGACTATTTAACACACTAGTACAATAGCCTCTGGAATACCAGTACAGCAAACACCAAGTGGGCAAGCTTGGTAAGGAAGGCATATATGGGCCTGGACAGCCAGCATGATCCCCACAACTCCTTGACAACAGTTGCCTTGCATTCCTGTTCCATATTCATATTCATTAGCCCCTCAATCTGCCAGACAAGTTCATTCTCTTTATAAGAACCAAAGGCTGTAATCTTACTAAGCCTTGAGGCAAAACAGTAACTCAATGTATCACTGTGGTTCTATGCAAGAACCACACCAAGCAAGCACCTGTTCTCTGACTCAAGTGCAACAGAGACCAGGCACTCACCTTGCATTGAGTCCTGATACTGCCACCCAAGACCCCAAAGTCTCAGGCACTCCCCGCCCCTGTCCTGTCAGCAAAGTTCTAAGAACTGGTGGACATGAGCAAGGTTAATGAATGATGGTGGTCAGTCACACAGATGCACGAGTGGGAAAGGAGGAACTCTCAACAATCTGTTGGATCTGACCCTGATACATACAAACCGAGATAAGTCACAGGTCACTGTCTGTAGGCAATGCTCTAAATATTATAATCAATTACCAACCTTTGAAAGTTTAACAGTAAAACACATTTGAAAGATGTAGATTATATGGGTCAGGGAGAGGCTCAGTGGGTAAAGTGCTTGCTGTGCAGTTCTGGTAACTTGAGCTCTGGCCCCAGAGCCCACATAAAGGCAGAACTGACTCCACGAGCATGTGACATGTGCACCACTCCACCATGCACACACATTAACAAATAAAAGGAAAAAATGTTGAAAATAAGAAAAGTCAAGGGAAAAAGGCTGATGCCATTCTGCAGGGCCCCAGCAATTGCTTGACACTTAAGCAATCTAATTGCTGTATATGGATGAATTTACCACAAAAGAACTAAAATCAACAGCTGCGACTGGTTTTCTTCTACTTGGCTGCATTTCTAAGTGCTGTATTAATGGTTGGCTACAAACCAAGTGTCACCTAACTGAGCAGAGCCACAGCTGCTGTGAATGACCATCAACGGACCAGACAGAGATTTGGATTCAAGCAACTCTGGCAGCCTACAGCACCGTAAGACAAGAGCAACAAGATGATGCAGATACTCAAAGACAAAGAGTACAGAGGGAAATGAGAGTTTCAGGCAGGTACCCAGCAGAGCTGGAGCCCTGGAGAGACCAGGGCTGTTCCTAACTGCAGCAGTCTCACCACCAAGGATGCTGGGACTTTTCTGATGTTTTTTGAGCAGTTTCATTGAGAAACAGATCCTAGGCTCTAGCCACTGGGACTGGCTCTGCTGTAAAACCACAAGTTCACCTCTTGTACCCAATGATCTTTTAGATCCTGGGCAGGAGGTTGTGTTAGTGGCTTTGAGGGCTCTGATCTCTGTAGCTGATAACAGGAGCATATCTAAAACCTATCAATCCCATATAGATCTGTTTGTTCTTACAAAGTACAGGTATCTAAACAACCTATTCTTCCTTGTGTCCAGGAGGCTTCATCAGGCCTGATGTCCTTTTTGGTCCTTGAGGGCACTGTAGGCAGAACTAGCCCTCAAGCAGAACATGGCAAGCCTGCATGGTCCTTTGACAACCTACACTGCCAGAGTTTGCCCCAGGCCACTGTTCCCACTAGACTGGGAATGATGAGTCAACTTGTCTACCATGCTGCCTGGCCCACAGGGTCTGTGCACCACCACAGCTGACCTCTGTGTAACTTGTCAACCCTTTACTGACAGAATTAGTTTCCCTACCCTCAATTTCTATTGCTCTCTTTTATGGCTATAAATAGATACAGGAACATGAATAGACAATGCATTTGATTTAAGCAAATTCAAGATAGTCTTGGAAGAGGAATGTGGGGGGATGGGCAAGATGGATGGCTCGGTTAGTAAGCTGCTTGCTGTGCAAACACAAAGAAATGACTTTGGATTCCTAGCACCCATGAAAAAGCTGGGAGCTGCGACTTGTGCCTGGGAGGTAAACACTGACCAACCAGTCTAGTTAAACCAGTGAGCAATCCTGTCTCAATAAAAGTAAGGTGGAAGAGAGCAATCCAATCCAGAGAGGAACCCAACATTTGCAGGACACACGCATACCTCCTAACTCTATACATACAAAAAAAAAAAAAAAAAA
>NW_026067935.1:1417879-1459367 GCF_014885135.2 Alexandromys fortis
AAAAAAAAAAAACAAAAACAAAACAACAACAAACAAAACAAAACAAAAAAAAAACATAGAGAGAGCAATTGAGGATAGTCAGCACTGGCCTCTAGCCTCCACATGCACTTGTAAACAAGGGTGCAAAGACACGAACATGCATTGCATGCACACATACATACATATACACACTTAAAAAAACAAAAAAGCAGAAAATAGGCACACATGAGGTAGGGGTGGTTGGCAGCACACCATTCCCTCTCTGGACTGCAACCAGACTGCTTGGCAGAGCCTCCTGGTGCCACTGATTAGGTCGTTCATGAGCTTTCCCTGGGGCTACACAGGGCATGGGAAACAGGCAGGCTATACACAAGGATCACTTCCCAAGTGTGTACTTGAGCCAGCAGAAATCTCCTGAAGGCTGCAAGATGGCTGCCTGTGGGATGGACAGCAGGACATGTAACATGCAGTCCTGTAACACGAGTTCCCGACTGGATAGTCCAGATTGATGTGGCTCAATTTGGTTATTTAAAATTATTTAAATGATCTAAGTTCCAGCCTAGGTTTTCTAGGCACAGACTCTCAAAGTTCACTCAGAAACTGATTTTTGTAATGATAGGGTCTCACTATGGTAGCCCAGGCTCACCTTGAACTCAGAGAGCTACTTGCCTCGCTTCCCAAATACTAAGATTTAAAGGCCTGTGCTACCACATCTGGCAAGTAACTGATTTTTACAGTCTTGTCACTTTATTAAACCAAAATGCCACATCTGTGTGGAGACAGAGTGCAGAGAAGTTAGCACATGTAAAGAATGTTTACCCTGGGCAAATAGCAGCTCTCTTTTTAGTGCAAGACCCACCCTTCAGGCATGTCGCTTCATTCAAGGAATGGAGTCTGCAGCAAGGCAGCACAGCACAGGCTGATCCTTCTTTGCTGACGGTTCCTCTTTTTACACAACACTCACACAACGTTGCTTAGCCTCAACAGCAATGAGACTTGACACTGAGCCTAAGGTTAGATATTCTGGGTCAGTCTCCAGAGCGGTCCCCTTCAATTAGGTAGAAAGGTAAGAGAGCAGCAATTCTTAAAAGCCAAAAGAACATAATCCCTGTACATCAATATTCTTAGTCACACACCCACTATTCAAGCAGCTGATTCAAAAAACAAAGGGGAAAAGTTGCACTGTATTGAACAGTCACTAATTTTTCCTTGTCATGACCCCTTGAGCAACAAGCATAGCAACTATTCACACAGCATGTACAAAGTATTGTAAGTTCTCCAGAAAGGATTCTCCTAGAGGCTGTGAGAGAAACCAGGAGTTTTACTATCTGTGGGGGGTTAGAGGTGTCCCTGAAACCAACCCCTGTAGAAATAGAAAAATGACTGTACATGCTAAGCAATCATGACAGGCAACCCTACATTTCCCCATCCCTGCTTGCTGTTCTTCTCAACAAAATGGTACCTAATCTGAAGCCAATACCAGGGTATTTTCATGGCACCAAACAACTCTACAGGACAGCAATGCTGTGCTGTCTAACAAGTCTCTGCTCCTTCACATTCTTAACAGTCAGTGCACTGCTCAGTGTAGCAAAGTTCTGAACCATAGGTGTCACTTCCCAGCCCCTACCGCTCTAGCCAATCATGAGCTAAAGGAGGTGACAGTGTGGCTTTGGGAAGCTGGGTCGGCTGACTCTTCCTTTCAGGAATATAGAGAGCCACAGGCCAGGCAAGCATGCCTTCCAGGAACCTCCCTCCTGGACCACAAAGGAAGTCTGAAGGGAAAGCTCCACAGCACTGAGGGACAGCATGGGGGTGAGGGAGAGCTGCAGCTGGACACAGAAAGGACACTCTAGGTACTCACAGTCTGCTGTGTACTCCACCTGGGAGGGCTGCGCAGGTGTGCCATCTGCAGTGGGTGCGGCTGGAGCAGAGCTGTCGGCCTGTGCTTTACGGACAAGGGCTGCTAGAGGATGATCTGGGTCCACCACCTTCAAGGGCTAAAGACAAAGAAGACACTGGCTTTAACATTTTCTATGTTCTGTACCATGTATGAAACCTTCCTTGAGAAAAGACTCAACTTCACAGTATTGTGAGTATGCCTCAGGAAAAGCCCAGCACACATCTAGACACAGTGAAAGCTGCCACTGCAGAGCCACTATGTCAGACCCTGAACAACAAAAAGGGAGAGCCGGGAGGTCATGGAGGCTAACTACATGCAGTGATCACAAGACACCTGTCAGAACCACACCTGAGCACAAGAGTGCTGCCACAAGCACATTTGCCCTGAAGCTGCTTGCTCAATGCTGGCCTACTGGTTCCAGTATGCTCCCGTAACTCTCCCCCTGCACCTTTGAAAACCACCATCCTCTGTCCTTCCCCTGAACATGCCACCTCCATGAGAGCACACACTCCCAAACACAACTTTCTTGCCAAGAGCCACTGTTATTTAGGCTGGACACACACACACACACACACACACACACACAGAGAGAGAGAGAGAGAGAGAGAGAGAGAGAGAGAGAGAGAGAGAGAGGGGGCCTGTCCACGTGGGGCCAGGTGCTCCAGCTGGCTGAGAGTACTAGAGGAACTAAGCAGGCTTCAGTTCCAGAACAACTAAGCAAAGGGTGGAGGGAGCATCAAGACCAGACAGCTACTCAAAGTATAGGCATCCAAACTCACACAAAACTCCAAACTCTATCCTTCCTCACTGGGATGTAATTTCTCATCATCAGCTCTTACCTTCCCATTAATCAAGAGCCACTCCTCTCAGACATCAACTACATTTTGTGACTGTGGAGAACCGAGCTTCAATCTCATAGATTCTTTCCTCTACATCATAAACTGCAGAGTGAAAGTGTACAAGCATTGATAGTCTCCTCATAAGGATGAGGGGAGGGTCAGAAGGCCAGAGGTAAAAGCACGTATTTAGGAACTGTCTATGGAAGGAACTAAGGCTTCATGAAGCAGCCATTTAAAAAGCATAGAATCCAATCCTAAATTCCAATCTACACAACAAAACAACTTCTACGTCGTCCCCAATACTACTTATATAACAAAACAACAATCTTCTGCTTGTGTAACCTGTAATGTGGGGACAAATGGTTCTTTACCACATGGAACACAGACGTGCAGACACCTCCGTGATAAAACAAGATACACAAGATACAGCCGTAGCACAGGAAATGGTAGTTTCGTGTTTCCATACGTAAATGAGCAGCAATTTTGTGACAGTGTAAACACACAGACTAGTGAGAAGATAAAGACCTTCATCAGCTCTTCCAGGCGGCTGCTCTTCTTGGAAGCAAAGAGAGACGGGTGTAGGTAACTCCCATCCTCCTCCTCATCTTCATCTTCATTGTCAGAGGTCGTCCCCAACTCTGAAATTGAATTCAAGATGTTGGCTATCAGGTAAGATGGCACACACCTGTAATCCCAGCACTCAAGAGGCAGAGGCAGAGGCAGAGGCAGAAGGACAGCTACAAGTCTCAGGCCAGTTTGAGTTACATACTGAGATTCTATCTCAAAAAATTTTTACTTTGGTTCAATTGCTTACATGTATTAAACTATCACTGTATTCTATGAATATGCTCATTAAATTCATATTTAAAGAGAGTCTCCTGGGCATGGTGGCAGATGCTTCTAATTAATCCCAGCACTTGTGAAGCAGAAGTAGGAGGATCAGATTTCAAGGATAGCCTGGGCTACTTAAGAAAGAATTTTAAAGACCAAATTAAACATGGGGCTAGAGAGATGGCTCAGCAGCTAAGAGCATATGTTGTTCTTCCAGAGAACCTGTACTGGGTGCTCACAACTGCTCCAGGGGACTCAAAACGTTGGCCTACCCAAATGGATGTGGCGAAGACTCACAAAGATACAATCACATACATATAAATAAAAAAATAAATCTTTCTCTTTTTTTCTTTTTGTTGGTTCTTTGAGACAAAATTTCTCTATGTAACCCTGGCTGTTCTGAAACCTGCTCTATATACTAACTCAGAGTTCTGCCTGTCTCTGCCTTCCAAGTGCTGGGATAAAAGGCGTGTGCCACCTGGTCATATAAGAAATAAATCTTGAGCAAACAAACAAGACCAACTCTTCTTTTTTTCCAGTGAGTTTGATCCCTAAAACCCACATGGTAGAAGCAGAGAACTGACTCCTGCAAGCCATTCTCTGAACCCCACAAAGTATGCCATGGCTTGAGGGGGCTCATACACACAATATTAGTAAGGAAACATGGGAGGGGACATAGGTTGGACATGGCAGCACATGTGGGAGCGAGAAGCAGGTGGATCTGAGTTTGAAGCAGTAGGGTCTACATAATAAGGGGAGGGGAGAAGAGAGGATGGGAATGAAGAGAGGGGAAAGGAGGAAGGGGGACGAACACAATGAGTCGTGGAAACACTTGAAAGCAGACAAGGGCAGAGTCCTGCAAGGCTTTTTCTTGGTTACCTGAACACAAAACCCATGGGGAAATATTCTTTTTGGTTATATAAGCTGTTCAGAAAAAAACCAGATAGGAAAGAGCACCGCCTCGTCCACCGCAAAGGCTCCCTTTGGCATTTACTGCAGTGCTATAATAGGTTTTTATTTTCAAAAAGGGCAAAAACCTTCTTTATTCATGAAAAAAATATTACCAAAAGGAAACAAATTAAAACCCAAAACCACCACCAAGGTGGAACATGATGTGCCGGTAAGATTTGCACAGCTGGGCTGGGATGCAGAACGCTTCTTTGGAGGGGCAAGGTTGTGGGACGGGAAGACATGGCTAGGGAGACTTCCCCTGGGTGTCACTCAAAAAAGGAAAAAAAACTGGCTTTCTAAGAATCTGGAATGAAGACAGTTGAAAAACAGTTTCAGATAAGTAATTCAAGACCAAGGAAGCATCATTTTGTGAACGTGTGGGATTTAACTTCCTGCCCCAAGCAAGTGCACTGGAGAGTGAAACCATCTCCTTTGCGGACTGTTATGCTGCCAAAATGAGAGGAAACATTTCCAGCCTAGGCATCAACATGGAATTGTACTCTAGCCATCTGTAAAAATGCGAACTAAGGACTTAGAAGGGTGTGCTGGCAGGCTATCAGCAGCTGAGAACTCAAGCCTCCATTTCAGCCACGTTCCTCTGAGAGCAGGTACCTTTGTACTGACCATCCTCCCAACCCCGAGAAGCCAGCATAGACCCACATACTTTTCTTCTCCTCATTCTTGTTTTCTGCCAGCACCGTGTACCGTCCTTCCTTCATGGCTTTCTGGATGAATTTGTAGTAGGGGTTGAGGTAGTGATCAAATCGCAGGAAATCGAACTGCGAGTTTCGTGCTTGCTTGGCCTTCAGCATTATCTCAAACTGTGCTCCCTGTTTGCACACGAAGTTGGCTGTGCGCTCGATGATGGCATGCATTTTGGCTGTTGGTGGCTGGGGGAAAACAGTCATGTGATCAGAGTGTGTGTATACGTACGTAAATGAGCTACACAATTTAATTAAAAGAAACAGGCTGGTTTTACTGTCCCAATTTAAGAAATAAAGACATTTTAAGGTTAGAAGGTGGCTCAGAAGGTGAATATGTTCGACACCATGCCTGACAACCTGAATTCATTACCAGGATCTATGTGGTGGAAAAAGCACGCTAACTTGAGAGTTGTCCTCTAACCTCCATGTGTGTATAATTGTACATGTGTGCTCCCAACGCCCCCAAATAAATAAATGTTCAATATTTTTAATGTTAACAAAGATATTAACATTAGAAAACTACATGGGAAAAAGACTGAAAATTATTTACACTAAGAATGGGTGGTTAAAAATTCAAGATGCAGCTGGCTCTGGTGGCTTTAATCCCAGCTCTCGGGAGGCAGAGGCAGGTGGCTCTCTTGAGTTCAAGTCCAGGATGGCCAGGACTCTTACACAGAGAACAGAGAAACCTTGTCTCGAAACACCCACCCCCTTAATATCAAGATGCTTACATAACTTTAGGACCTTATCCTTTATAAAATAAAATAGCTTAATTTCTCAAGTTTAGTTCCTCATTAATACTGCCCCCTCACTTTAAAAAGGAGAAATGTTGACATAGTGGGTAAAAGTGTCTGCTGCTAAGCCTGATGACCCTAGAACCCACATGACGGAAGAAATGACTCCTACAAGCTGTCCTCAGACCTTCTCACAGACACAGTGGTGCACGGTGACCCAACCCCCCAACAAACAAATGAACTGTAATAAAACATTATTTTAAAACAGAGAAATGTTTGCAGTTTAAACTATTTGGCTCCTGAATAAGTTCTGTTCCATGTCAAAGGGAATCTGAGTGCACTGGGACATGGGCCCTGATCCAGATTTCACCAGTTTTGGTTTAACAGAAAGACTTGTTTGTATAACAGTCCATTCTATAAACATGCTAAGAAGCAAGGATCACTTCAGCACGACCCATAAAGACAGGCATGATTTCACCATGCAGGCTCTTAGTGGACCAGGTCAACTGTTGGCCTCCATTACTTAAAAGCAATACTATGATAACGTTGTGACTACAGTGGCTCAAACACAGCACCAATCATTGCTCAAGACAAAGCAACCCCTTCACACTTTCATTTATTTTCTCTGTGTGTGTGTTCTTGTGGTCAGAGGACAACTTGCAGCAGTCAGTTCTCTTCTACCACACAGTTGTGAGGAATAAAACTCAGCTTGTCAGGTTCAATGGCAAGCAAGTGCTTTCACCTGGCCCAAGGTACCTTAAGAGCTGCTACCAGGATAAAACACAACTATTTCTCTAGAGAAGGCCATTTATAATGGTTAATTCTAAGTATCACCTTGACAGAATCTAGTACCATCTGAGAGATGGGACTCTGGGCATGCCTATTGGGGATTATCTTGATTACAGAGGTGGGAAGACCTGCCCATTGTGGGCAGCACTCTCCCCTGGCTTGGACTTTGGAGTCCTTAAGTGGAGAAAGGAAGCTGAGCAGCGGCAAGCATAAATTCCTCTCTGTTCCTGATTAGGGATGTTATATGACCAACTGCTTCAAGATCCTGCCACCTGGACTTCCCTGCCAGGATTGTGAGTGAGAATAAACCCTTTCTCATTCCTCTGTCAGGGTATTTCATCATAGTATCAGAAACTATGGCAGCATTCTCTGCATCTTTACCATACAGATCTTAAATTCTCTTTCATTTAGGACCATCATTACCAATCCAGCACTACAGAATGCTATTTTAAAATATACTTAGTATGATAGGCATGTGGTATGTTGATTCCAGCATTCAGCAGAGATGGGATCTCTATCTAGGCTAGCCAAGGCCATATAGTAAACCCTATCTCAAAAACAAACAAGTCAGGTGGTGGTGGTGCATGCCTTTAATCCCAGCACTTGGAAGGCAGAGAGAGGCAGGCAGATCTCTGTGAGTTCGAGGCCAGCCTCGTCTATAGAGCTGGTTCCAGAACAATCAGAGAAACCTTGTTTTGAAAAACCTAAAAACAAACAAACCCACACAAAAAACAAAACAACAAAAATAGTTAAAAATTAATAATAACTGGAGTACAACTCAATGGCAGAGCACAATGAGGCCCTGAGTTTGAACTCTGGCACTAAATAATCACACATGAGCCCCAAACAAACAAAAACCTCAAACTAACAAACATGCTAAGTATGCATGTCACAGAGCCTACGTAGCAGAAGGAAAATGTTCTCCGCTCTCATATATACCTAAGTCCTGTGTTGAGAGCCCTTCTCCCTAGAAACTTCGTCAGTGTGGCCCTAAACTCAGAGTAAGAACTGAGAAGTGGGACAGCCAGAGGTCAGGAAGCCCACAAGAGCTCTGAGAAGTTCTGGATAGGTTCAGCCATGGGAACAGTAAGAGATGGTTCAGGAGGAAGGCAGAAAGAGGTGAGGGGGTCTGTGAATCAGCCCAGAGAAAGAAAAGAAACACTCTGTTTGCCCATAGGTTCAGATAAGCAAGAGATCAGTCACACAACAGATAAACAAAACCACGGAAGAACTAGGAGGGGATGCAGCAAAAACTTTCCCATCAATTGGGAGTGAAAAAGAGTTCTCCAAAACCAAGCTTCAGAACCTTGTGGCACAAAGGAAAGACACAGGACTTTGGCAGGACATAGAAATGACCTGGAGAATCACACACCGACACAACACCCAGTGCTTCAGCAGCATTCCCAGGTGGCAGACAAGGGTCCCTCTTTTTTCAGAGATAAGTAGACAACAACAAAGCTACTCAACACTCAGCTCTTAGACCCCAGGGTTTCTCTAATTTCACAGTGACTGGAATTTCCAAATGAGAAATACAAACAAACACAGAGATGCCCTGGCACAGATCTGGGTCACGGCATGCCCACAGGAGGTGCTTACTGTCCCATAACAGACTAAAGCACGCAACATCTAATAAAGTCCTCTCTCCTTTCCCACTGTGTACTCTTCCAGAAACATGTCTAACAGCCTGCTAAGCAGCAGAACTTCTGGACCCTAGCCTGACCAGTGCTGGGTGGCAGAGCCAGCTCTGAGGCAAGCCCACAAGGCCAGGAGTCCCTGGCAGACATTCGAGCTCAGGAACCATCATGCTAGGTGCAAATAGCCATGTCAGTCATCTCTAGTGTCTTGGGAGCAAGGAGAGGGTGAAAAGATGGGCTGAGCAAAGGATTCTGCCCTTCACCCCATGTGTTACAGGGATCCACAGGTCAACACAGTTAGCCAGAGAAGGTGGCTAGCTGATGTGTGGGACTCAGGGTTCCTGGAAAGGGACAGGTGAGTGTTGAGACACATGATGCATAAAGACATAGTGAAAGGAAAAACAGGTCTTTTTGTTTCTCTTTCCTCTGAGCAAAAAGACACACCCATAACAGTACTAGAAAAAAAATAAAATCCTAAAATCCAAAGGGCTTGAGTCTAGAAGCAGGCATGAACCAGTGGCTGCAGTCATGGTGGCATGCTGGCTGGCAAGCATGCAGCAGGAGGCAGGCAGTGATCCCAGGTGCTTTATGTTCACTAGGTTCTCACCCAATAGCTAATGTAAACCAAAGAGCTCTGAGAACACCTACCTCCTTACCCACCCAACTCAACTTCCAGGTCAGGATCAATAGCAACACTCAGACATGTAACCAAGCCACCACGTATGTTGAGTCACCAACCAGAACTGCTGCTGCAAATACTATCCCCACTCATTATCCGTCAACACACAAAGGTTGTATGAGCTACACAGTACCCTGCCACCAACACTCCACAGTTTAATGATTTTCCCAATGAATGCCCAAAGCCACAACTGAGAAAAGTGAGATATTGACACTGTCAGAGGGGGAAAAAAGAGAGGGGGGAAAAAAGCAAAGCAGACACTCAGCCAAGGACTCAGGGACCTCTCAAACCTTGATACTGGAGAATTGTGCCAACAGAACAAGACTCCCTTAGCTGTCTGTGGGTCCAAGGTAACTATTAAACAGCTCAGTGATGCTTATGTTGCGACTACACAGCTGTTAAATCTAACAACAGGAGCTAAGCCATCAACATTCTATTGTACCTTTGTATTTTATCTGAACAGAAATAAACTTGTGTCAAAAACAAAAGGGCTGAGAAGGTTGAGTCGCTGAAGCACTGGATTGTACAAGCATGAGGACCTGAGTTCAATCGCTAGCAGTCAGGTGAGAAGCTGAGCACAGTGGCATGTGCCTGCAATGCCAGGATGAAGAAACTTGAGACTATCTAATCTAGTAGCTCAACAGGTGAGTCCTGGGTCCCAGTGAAATATCCTGTCCCAAAGAATAAGGTGAATGAATGGCTCCTGAAAAATAGCTGACTTCTTGCCTCTACTTGTAGGAGTACACAAGCACACAAAAGACCTCACACTTGGGAGATGGAGGAAACAGAATCACAAGTTCAAGGTCAACTTAGGACGTATGTTGAAGCTATCTCAAAAAAGTGGGGTAAGGAGAGGCTGGAGAGATGGCTCAGCATTAAGAGCACATATTGTTCTTGAAGACCCAAGTTTGAATCCCAGCACCTTTGTAGGCAGGCTTACACAATTGCCTGTAACTCTTAATTTCCAAGGGAATCTGATACCTTTTTCTGGCCTCCTTAGGCACCTGCACACATGTGTAAAATGCACCCCCCCATACATATAATGAAAAAATTAAATAGCCAGGTGTGGTGGCACACACCTTTAATATCACTTGGGAGGCAGAGGCAAGCAGATTTCTGTGAGTTCCAGGACAGCCAGGAATATGTAAAGAGACTGCCTCAAAAAATCAAAATCAAAATAAAAAACAAAACAAAACCCCACACAACAACAAAAAAGTCAACCTCCCTCCCGCCAAAAGAAACAAATTGGGGAAGAGGACATGGAACCCATAGTTAATCCTAAATAAAAGTATTTAGTATAAAATACAGATAACGCAGCAAATGATTTTTAAGGTTCAATTTCAATAGGCCTCTGATGTAGAATAGTCTGCTTTGGAATGCGCAGAAACAAACTATATCAAAACAAGAATACGGGGCTGGAGAGATGGCTCACTGGTTAAGAGCTCTTGCTGCATTTCCAGGGACCTGGGCTTGATTCCCAGCATCTACCCATATTGGGCAAGTATCAATTGCCTGTAACTAGCTCCAGAAAAATCTCATACCCTCTTTTAGCCTCTGTGACCATCTTCACTCATATGCACAACCCCCCCCCCCCACAGATATACATAATTTAAAATGAACTTAAAAAAAAAACAACTAAGAATTTGTATTAATGTAATATTTAGGACATTAGCTCTTTAGGTAAACGTATTCAGCTCTAACTGTAGCAAAGCAATCAAAAGATAGAAATAGGAAAGCAAACACAACTGCAATCACACAGAAATTTCTACCCAAATATGTAAAAGATGTCAAAAGGAAGAGCCAGGCACCATTCTTTCATATGATGCACAAGAGGAAAAGAGCAAGAGCTTCAAGTCCATGCTGATCTGAGGGTGGCTACTATCAACAGGGGGTGTCAGGGGTGTCACTGTGTGTGGGTTATGGTGTCTACTGTCCTCCTGGCTACTGTGTCAGGCACAAAACCTGGAACCTTCATACCTCCGACTGGCACTGAGTGACAATACTGTCAAAGCAAACACGTTTTCCTGAACACAATCCCTTAAGAACCCTTTCCAAACATGACAGATACTGGGCTGGAGGCACAGGCCTGACATCCCAGCACTAGGTGGGGGTAGAAGCAGAGAGGGTCGGGAGTTCAAGGCCAATCTCAGCTATATACCGAGTCTGAGATCAGCCTGAGTTACATGAGATTCTGTCTCAAAACTAATTTTAAAAAGTACTGGCAAGATGGCTTATCAGACAAAACACTGAATGAACTGGCACCTCAAGAGACAGGGAGGTTAATTCACAAAGCTCTACCTCTGCTTTCTTCATCCATGGAAAGTTAGCCTGGACACGTCCCATGGACCCAAAAAATGTCCAGTGAATGTAAGGTAAAGAGCAAGAGCCTCCACAATTCATACTAGAAAAAACAGAACCAGGTACTTTGCTGAAAACAGGACTGCTTTGAGCACAACTTTTTTCACATCTGTATGAGGACAGCAACATCTCAGTCCAGCCCTGACTTGGCTGATAAAACAGATTCCCCACAGAACTCCACACAGATCCAACACAACTCGCTGGTATGCTGAGCTGTTCTTGATGGTGGACTTCAACTCTCTCCATCCCCTGCCTCTTCCTTTTGTTTTAAAGTGTACGTTCTTAAAAAGTACAGTTTGTATGTATGCATACATGTATGTACCTTCATGAGGCTATGTGTACTGTGTGTGTAGGAGCTGGCAGAGGGTAGAAGGTATGTGTGTGATCCCCTGGAACTGGAGTGCAGGTGGTTGTGATGGGGGTGGAAGCAGATGCTGGGAACTGAACCAGGGTCCTCTGAAAGAAATAAAAGCAATCTACTACTGAGTCATCTCTCAGCCACATCCCCCTCCTGTTTTCTGATAGGGTCCCTGTTTGGAGCACCCAGGCAGGCTTGGAACTTGAGATCCTCCTGCCTTATCCTCCCAAGTCCCAAGGTGACGGCTGTGTACCACGACATTTGGCACCCATTAATCTTCAGAGGTAAGTAGGCTGTGCTTTTCTCATTCAACTTACAAATAATCTTGCAGCACAAAGTACCTAAACAGTGGATGTGTTTTACTGAGCCCTCACGCACCACAAAGAACAAACCACAGTGCAAAGGCTTGTGAACCAACACACATACCAGCTCCACGTCAGACGGGACACTTAATCCTAATGGGGCAATGAAAGGCTCTTCATTTTCGTCCAAGTTTTCAGCCTCATTTTTTTCTGTTAAAAAAAAAAAAAAAAAAGGAAAATTAAGAACTGCAGTATAATGCCCCACCAACAGTAGGTAACTATACAGTGTGGACTTTTCCTGACTCTTCACCTCTTCACCACAATGTCCACAAACCCCTCCCAGCTTCCTGCTCTATCCCATTAACTTGATTATCCTCATTCAGGGATTCCAAAGAGGTGGTGGTGGTACAGCTACAAGAGCATGTTTTTGGAGCAGGTGGAAATCTGAAATCCAGCCTGGTTATTTCTGAACTCCGAATCCCAAGATTCTGGGTATATGCTTCTCTTACATCTATTTCTATGCTTGCTTCAGTGCAGCCCAGTTCATTTCCGTGGTATAAGGGAACTAAATAACATGGCCACCTTTCCCTGAGCAAAATGCTCAAAGCTTAGTACTTAATGTTCTTTTAAATGTTTTATTGTGGGGGTAGGGGGTGTATAAGTGTATGGTGTGTGTGAGCGTGTGTAAATGTGAGTCAGTGTGCATGTGGACATCAAAAGCTAATCTTAGGTGTCAGTTCTTGCCTTCAGCCATGAGACAGGGCTCTCTGTTGTTTTTGCAGTGTTCAGGCTAGCTGCCCTACAAACTTCCAGATTCTCCTTCTACTCTACCTCCCACAGAAGTGCTGGGATTATAGACACTCTTCCTATTGCTTCCCAGCTTTTACATGGGTCCTCACAGATGGGCAACTAATGCTTTTACCCACCAACCCTCTGCCTGAGCACCCTGATGAATGTTCTTAAAATCTATCCCCCTCCTGCTATTACTATAGACCTAGCATCGCAGTCTGTCCTGCACTGAGTGGGTAATTTTCTTGCCATGCTGGGAATGGAGCCCAGGGCTTTCTCTACCACTGAGCTACATTTGCCTTTCCCAGACCCTCTTTTATGGAGGCATTAACTGGCATCAAAAGCATCCTCCAACTGCTTCTGTGGATCCCAGAGAGTAACACAAGGTGATCAATGTCTTAGAAAAATCAATTATAATCACAAAGTTGTAAAACAACCAAGCTGTCTCCACACAAGCAAACCACCCTATTTAAAAAAGTAATGAGATGTATTTTTTGCATTTCTATTTTTTAATTGTGGTTCATTTAACATTTTTCTGCTATATACTGGACAAGGTTCCATACACTATACCTTTTCTGAATTCTAAGGTGCCAAATACACCTCAGTAGCCAACATAATTGTTACCACTTTATTTATTTTATCATTACATTATCTTGTGTGTGAGTGCACATCCAAGCATGCCAATGCATGTGAGTGGAGGTCAGAGGACAACCCATGGGAGTCAATTCTTCCGCCAAGTGGGTTCTGGGGCTTGAACTCATATTGCCAGGCTTGCAAGCCCCTACATCAGCTGAGCCATCTGTGCGCCCCATGATTATTAAAAGTACATAGCAAGAGCCAGTGAGATAGCTCAGCAGGTTAAAAGTACATAGTGAAATGTACAGAAATCAGCACAAAACTTTAGAAACCAACACTTTTAGGAATTTCAGTGTTTACACAGTTTTTAGTCCAGAAAAGAAATGAAAGAAACAACACTCTTCATTGTGCATGATAGTACAACCTGTGATCCTAGTACTCAAAAGGATAAAGCAAGTGGGTCACAAGTTCAAGGCCAACTAGAGCTACCTATTCCAGCCAAGCCAGAGCTGCATGGTGAGACCCAACTGCACACAGTACAGCCCCTGGACATCAGGAAGCTGCAGATCTAAACCTGGCTCTTTAGCAGGGCAAAAAACTCAAGTGTTTTTCTTCCAGTGAAATTCAAGCTGACTATAAACTGCTACCAGGTAGGAGATGCTAAACACTGCCCCTCTGTCCCACATGTGTCCCTTGTTCTCCACCAAGAACAGAGGTTAACAGGGGAGCAAACACATCCTGCTACCTATACTTCTTGAAGCTACCAACCCTGCTGCTGTGCTCACCTCCAGGAGTTACACAAGAGTGGGCCTGGAAGGATCTGAAACACTGGTTGTACAGCTTTCCTATTAGAAATGCCAAGAGCAACTTAGCTTCTCGAGATCTCTTTGGGGATGAGACCAAGGGCGTGAGGAAAAGACCACTTTACATGAAACAAGATTTCGAAAAGCTTCTTCTTCGTGTGGTAAGCAGTCCACACATGCAGCTTTTGAAGTAGTTGCCTAAATAGATCCTACTCTTATATGGGTCTTTACAAAAAACTGCACTCAAAGTATGAAATAAAAGCCCATCATTAGCTGGTGGTGGCGCACACCTTTAGCTCCAGCACTCTGGAGGCAGAGGCAGGTGGATATCTGAGTTCAAGGCCAGTCAGGTCTACAGAGTAAGTTCCAGGACAGCCAGGGCTATACAGAGAAACCCTATACTGAAACAAACAAAACAAAGAAACAAACAAGACCCACAAAACCAATGACAAAAAAACAACCAATCATTGTGATACAAAAACAGAGTCACCCAAAATGTTAAAAACATGTGTAAGAAGCTGTCAAAGTGTAAGAGGAAGGAACCAGGCTAACCAGAGTGCTGTGAAAGAGGGAGGAATAAGATGCAGAAACAGGTACACATGCACTCAGCTAGTACAGCAAGGTTGAAAATGCTCAGCAATAATGAGAACACATAATCTTAAAAGTCAAGAAATATTTAGACATGTCGCTGGCCCAGAAAAACCAAATATCTTATATGTGACACTTGAATTTTACAATCAGTGGTACTAGGTTCCACATGAATCCTACTATGTTTACAGTATTTTACTAATTAGTGCAAAATAAAAAATAAAAATCATCAGCTGGGCTGGGCCTGGCGGCAAAAGCCTGCACTCCCAGCTTCTAGGAAGACTGAGATGGGGGTGGGGGGGTGATGACAGGGACACACACAACAGTTCAAGGTCAATCCGAGCAACTTAGTGAAGCCCTGTCTCAAAATGGAAAGGGAGGAAAAAAAGGAGTTGGGGATGTAGCTCACTGGTTCAGTGTCTGCTAAGTTCAATCCCCAATACTGAAAGAAAATTGTCAGGCTCCAGGAACATGATTTTATGATGAGAGGAAGCCCATGGAGCCACACTGGTATTCACTACCCTACTCAGTACTATGCTGCAACAGATCCAAGCCCAGACCAGTGGGTCAGCAAATACTGCAGAGGGGTACCACCAAGAGGGGTCATACGCTCTGCCCCAGCCACTCCACTCTGCTGAAGCATACCATTCCTGCTGAGCTGTGATCCAACAAAAATGCCTTTACATAAACCTGGCACCTGGCCTGTGGGCAAGGATAAGATGTTAGGAATACAGTGTTCCTTTCTAAAGATAGTTGCTGTAATCTTAAAAAAAGAAAAAAAAATGCATGACCTCTCTGTATTTCAAAGTTCTTTAGTCAGAAAATGGCTGCGATGCTGGGCAGCGGTGGTGCATGCCTTTAAGTCCAGCACTTGGGAGGCAGAGGCAGGAGGATCTCTGTGAGTTCAAGGCCAGCCTGGTCTACAGTTCCAGGACAGTCAGGGCTGTTACACAGAGAAACCCTGTCTCGAAAAAACAAAAAGAAAAGAAAGAAAAAACAAAAGGAAATGGTACCAGTATGGTGACAGTATGTATTTTCTCCTTCTGTTGATGAAGCAAACAAAATACCCAAAACAAAGTTGAGCAGAAATAATGTGGTCCAGACAAATCAATGGGTTTTAGTCCTTAGACCTGAAAGAATTCCAGCACTTCACAACCTCCATGGGACAGTTAATTTCAGAAGCCAACACAGGTGCCAGCACTTGGGAAGCAAAGCACTGAAACAAACTTTAGGCCAGCCTGGTCTATGTAGTGAGGTATAGGCCAGGCCAGACAGGGACATACAGTGAGAGCCTGTGCAAATTTAAAAAGCAGGACACACACATACTCTCGAGGGCAGCACAGATCGCAGGTGGTTCCTTCAATTGCCTTTCCCAACACAGTCCCAGATACGCTTGCAAAGCCTTAGGAAGTCCACATAGCAGCTGCGTGTGTTACATTTTGACCATAAGGTGAGTGTGGCTAGCACAAGGCAGGAAGGAAATCCTGCAAGGACGTCTGTTTGCGTGCTGTTCTGCTACCTTACTCAGTGGGTGGGGTGGGATAGGGTCGAGCTAGTGCAGTTGCAGGACACAAGGGTGGACAGCGCTTGTTTGAATATGCAGCTGTGATCTCACTTCATCACCTACAGGAGCAGATTCAGCTCTGACATAAGTCTCTGCAGGATGTGATCTAGTTTCCTATTTTAAATATCTGAACATCTTTCCAATGTTCAAGGTTTTTCTCTTCTTCAAACAGAACATCCTGATTGTCAGAGAATTATCCTTAATGGCTTAAGTTTATATCACTGTTACTGACAAAAGCTAATCAGTATGTCCTACTGTGACAATGGTCTTCTCAGGGCTCACAGAAGTGACCAAGGGCTCTGCTTATACTGCAAGCGCTTGGAGTTTTTGATAGCACTCTTTTTTTATGCTCAAAGGTGCCGCATTAGCCTAGGAAGGGCACCAGCTTCAATCTTTAATGTTACACTAACAGTTTTCCTGTTACCAAGTCCCTCAGGTGTCTTTCCACTGATCAGGTCTGTGGGGGATAGGCTTTGCAGAGGTTCATGGGAGAGATGGACATTAATGATTTCTAGGCAAAACTGACTTTCCAGTGACCCCAGAATGAATACTGAGGCTATGCAAGTGTGGCAGTTTGAATAAGAATGGTCCCATAGGCTCATATACAACAACACTTAGCCAGCAGGGAGTGGCGCTATTTGTAAGGATTAAAACAATTAGGAGGTGTGACCTTATAGGAAGAAGAGTGTCACTAGTGGTGGGCTTTGAGGTTTCAAAAGCCCAAGCCAAGCCTAGATAGAGTCTCACTTTCTGCCTATGGATCAGAATGTAGTTCTCAGCTACTGCTCCAGGGCCTGCCTGTATGCTCCCTGTCATGATGGAAATTGACTAACAAGCTTCTGAACCTGTAAGTAAGCCCCAAATGAAATGCTTTCTTTCATAAGATTTTCCTTTGGTCACGGTGTCTCCTCCTTCACAGCAATAGAACAATGACTAAGACAGGAAGAGTGTGTGTTTGATGCAGAAGCATGGATCCCAGGATGAAGAGCTCCGTGAGACCGTGAGACCCTAAGTGAGACCTAATCCAGGTAGCTAATCAAAGTCAGAACTGTCTTTCCACCGCCACTCACAATTCATCTTCTAGCTTTTAGCTTTGTTCCAGCAAAAGGCACCTCAATAGTGTCCCTATAGGACAAGTGGCAGGTTCCTTTCCCCTCACCTCTCTGTTTTGAAGGCTCCTCCTCTTCCGTGGGCTCTGATGGGTCGTAATAGTCACTGCCGTAAGTGAACCCTACGGCACTGTAGTTCCCATCCTCTGCCAGAGCTTCGCTCAATCTTTTGTATTCTTCCTCTTGAATAAAAATGAGAATTTTATTAACAAAAATGGACGTTTACTAAGAAAAACTTCATACACTTCTAAAGTGCAGCTATCAGTAAAGCATAAAACACACTTTTTTCAATCTCTTTTTGAGGAGAAAATTTTTCTGGAAATGCACACTAGGTAATTATTGTTATGTACTTTTGCCAGTATGTGTTTACCCACAGACAGCAGAATACACGTCTTTTATGGAAAAATTCTTCCTGCTGAGGAAATTTTGGGATTAAAAACTGTATTAAAGATAATTAAGGCAAAGACAAGAACATCGATTTTAATTCATACAATACTGTTAAAGAAGAACAGTTAAAGAGTTTTGTTTTTTGTTTTTGTTTTTTTCAAATCCCAGTCTGCCCTCAAAAGCTGGGAAAATTCTCTGTGGTTCTACATATAAGCTATCCTGAGGTCCTCTCAGAACGCAAAGACTCCTGTTTTTCCAATCCACTGGGTACTGTCAAGATAATATCAGAAAGAGTGAGTATAAAATAAATGAATGGGAGTAACGTTTTAAATAGTTAAATTTTAAAGGGTGTGGCTGAAGTAGGTCTTTCTTGAGCAGTACCTTGCCTTGCCTCCTCCTCAAGCAAGTCCGTATGCAAGGCTAAATACCTCTCCTCATCACACAGCGCCTCTACCCGCGCCTCCTCTTCAGACAGCTGGTAGTCTCGGTTCCACGTGGCGTACTCAGCATCGTACGCAGAGAGGTCATGCAGGTGACCACGCCCGTCGTATCTGTAATGGGAACAGGCTGGTCAATGGATGGAAGTCTACACCCATGCTGGTTGCGTGTGACAGTCTATACACATACTTACCAATTAAAATAATGAAATAAAAATATTAAATCAAATGTAAAGCTTCAGATCTATATTTAACATGACTAATCATAGCTCACCTACTTTTTAAACTGAAGTAATCATAACAAAGACTAAGCTCCTCTCTACAGTACAACAGAACTTAGAGCTAAAGGCAGACAATCCTTTAGGGCAGAAAATGTATCCCCCTTGCTAGCAGTTCTTACCATGTATGCTTTGGTCAACCATTCAATGCCACTTGCAAAAAAATATCTGTTCTCAGCAGTTAAATATTACAGCTTACATTCACACAGACCGAGTCCATAAATACCTATCCGACAGAACCAAACGGGCGAAATTTCCTCGCTTCTTCCTGCTAGTCCCGAACTCTCAGGAGAGATCTTCACCAAAGAAACTTGCGTCCATTGGAGGTAAAATCTTGGCTAGGCTCGCCCCTAGCCACTTGGCTGAGGAAAGAAGTGCTGGGTTATGTGGTAGAGAGACACACATACAAAGGAACAGTGACATATACATGCAGTTTAAGGAGGTTCACGGCAAACACTGCAAAACCACCAGAAGGCGCAGCATCTTAAACTTTAAATCCCACAATGAAGACACATCATTGAAGACCAAATTAGGAATAAAAAGAGCACTTTCTGCTATGTTTGAACATAAGATCCAATACAGATGCTGTCAATGTACAAGTGCCAGACAATAATGGGTTAGTGACATTTGAGACTCAAATTTAGGTTGCAAAAGTGAATGCAGGGCAACAAACAAAAGTTTGCATCATTGATTAACGTCGACTTTTGTGATGGAGACCAAATTAAGGAAGGAAAAAGTGCACCACAGGAAAAAGGCCAAAAATTCCTGGGAACCCCAATGGTTGCATTTTTATTAACTTTCAAATTTTACTTTACTTTGATGTAAACCTCCTTAACTTACAAATGTATTACTTTCAAATATTACACATATCCATGTGTGGTGTTTGCTCCCCACCGGTTCTGGGAGATCTAACTTAACTCATGCACAGAATGGTATGAAAAGAAACTGCATAAGGAGTAGTGGCTTCAGCATCTGCCCCACTGTAACAGCACACATCACGGTGAGTGCCTGGGAAGCAACAGCTCTTGCTACCAAGCGAGGTTCAAGGCATAGCACATTCCAGCAGAGTGGACCATCAGATCTGCAACACTCCCTTCGTGAGTCCTTTTTTCCTAGATCTGTCCCCAAACACAGTTGAAAGGGACTGGAAAGGCCTACTGGTCATTAATGTGTCCGTTCAGGCCAGCTCAGAGGTCATCCCTACATGAACAGTCATGCATGTTCCAAGTCCTCGCAGAATCCAGTTTTACTTGTCTCAAACGATGGGTTTCCTTCACTCGGGGAAAACCACTCCACAGCTTAATGGTTGGTCACTTAGCCTTTGAGTCCTGGCCTCAGAAGCCATATTACCCAATGGAAGGTCAAATACCCAAACCCAGGATGGTGGGGAAGGAAAAGGGGACTGAGAAAAATGAGGAGAGAGGTGGGGAGCAAACCACCCACATCATGTAATGCCATCCTTTTCAAATCAAACACCGTTCAGAAATCCAAAGCCCCACCCCTTTACCCTCAACTCAGGGCACCCTTAAGTGGGTGTGATTTGAAAAGAAACAAAACAAAGGTAACCCAGCTCCACCCTTCAATTTTAGGAAACAGTGAAACCAGCTCTAAGAACGCTACCCCTAAGAGCAAGGTCCGCACAGGGTCGACCGGCCTCCAACAGACGGCAACTTCACCAACTACCGCGGTGGGTCAAATGGTCGAATAACCGCGGGGAGGGGCTCGCCGGACGCCAAAAGTCAAGCCGGCCAGAGACGGTTCAGGCTAACTCACGGGGTCCAAAAGAAGCTTCTACCCACGGCCTTGGCGTGCGGCGCTTCGGAGGAACAAAAGCGCACTCCCGGGCTCCCTCCCGCACAGCGAGCGGAGGGACAGCGGCACCCGCCCCACGGCGCGGGCGGGAGGCCCGGGCAGCTTCCACCGCGCTGAGTCGCTAGCGGCAGCCCGGGCTCGAGGGGTTGCGGGAGCAGGAGTCGATCCCTCCGGCGACGGCGCGGCGCCAGCTCTGCCCGGAGCCTTAGGGCCGGTTTCACCGTCCCCTCCCCCCGGATGCCGGGGAACGTGGGGCAGGGAGCCCCCCGGGTCCCCGGGCTCCGCAAAACCCCCTTTTCGGTCCTGGCCATCAAGTCAACATCAGGCGAAATCAAGCGGGCGAGGGAGGGGAGGGTCGACGGGTGGGGGGAGGAACCGACCTGTCGATGAGGATCTTGTGGTCCCCCATCCAGGGGATGAGGTGCTGTCCCTGTTCCTGGGCCAAAGCCCGCTCGTCGTCGCGGAACAACTTGCAGGCATAGCCGAAAACCAGAAGCTCCACCCGGTTGCCCCCAGTGCCGGCGCCGCCGGGCCCGGCCTCCTCCTTCGCTCCTCCTTTCCTCTCTGGCTTGGCGCGGCCCCCGCCGGCACCGTACATGACAGCGTCTCCGACGTCCGGGCCGGTCTGCTGCTGTGCCGCACAACGTCCCAGATGCCTCGCCTGTCCTACCCCCTCAGTCAAAGGCGCCGCATCCCCGTCGCAACTTCAACACAGCCGCCATGGCGGGCAACAAAATGGAGGAAACGCAACTTCCGTTGAGAAAGCCGCACTTCCGGAAACAACAGTGGTAGATTCGTCACGGCAACCGGGGCCACTTGAAACTCTAAAAAAAAAAAATACGACCTTGTTTTTCGTTATTCGATTCTGTATTGCATTGGAAATTTCTGTTTATACAAAACGTTCTATTTCTAATTTTTGGTGGCCACCTGGGGTGTGGCGAAAGTGCGGTTTGCGGTCGCGCGCCGACTTCCGCTGGGACTGGAGAGGCTGTGAGATGTGGAGGCTAAGTGGGATCTTGTTGGGATCGTGTCGCTGCTCTCTTAGGGAGGCCGGCGGAGTTTTGCTCACTTCCGACACCCGTTTTTTTTAGATCACTAGGAAGCCAAGGTCCTGGCCGTCTGACTCAGAAGGTTTGCAAGACTGTGAGCCACAAATGTTCGAGTGCTTTCAGTGCTGGGGGGACTGCAGTGGGTGAGAGAAACCCAGCTCGGAGACAGCGAGGCTGGTTGTTTCCTTCTGGGAAGCAGAGTTTGTTTTGGTTTTTTTGGTTTGTTTTCCCGAGATAGGGTTTCTCGGTATAACAGCTCTGATTGTCCTGGAACTCACTCTACAGCCCAGGCTGGCCTCGAACTCATAGAGATCCTCCTGCCTCTGCCTCCCGAGTGCTGGGATTAAAAGCGTGCGCCACCACCGTCCATCTCAGAGTTGGGTTTTTTGTTTGTTTTTTTTAAAGCAGAGCCTCACTGTGACCCAGGTTGGTCTCGAACTCTGGCAATCCTGGCTCAGCTAAGTTGCTGTTATTACCGGCGAGCGCTCTGCTGGGCTGCAGTTTCTCTGATATCTGGATCAGATTGTTGGGTGGAGTGGCACACCGATGGTCTTGCTTAGGAAAGAAATCTCCGTGTTTCTATTTTCATCCGTTCCCTTTCAGTTCTCATATGAATCCAGGGCCTCAACACTTGCTAGGTAAAATACTCTGTCACTAAGCAATGTCCCCAGGCCTTTTCTTGCTCAGATTCCCAGGTTGACATTTACATTTTTTCGTTACATTTTCATTTACTTAGTTTGTGTAAATGTATGTGGACTGCCCGAATTAGATCCTTGGACCACCGTGATGGAAGGAGAGAAGCCCTCAGGAGCATCCCCTCCACACACACAAGTACAACTACATTTTTAAAAAGTGGATAGCAATTGAGGAAAACACTTGATGTTGACCTCTGGCCTCCACATACACGTGTGTTTGCATGAACGTGCACATATATGCACATGTACACACACTAGAAAACATACTAAGTGAAACTAGTCAACCATGTGGAGAATGTTGCCTTGCTTAAATATGTAGTACACGGGGCAGGAATATGTATGTGTCCATTGATCCCAGTCAGAGTTCGTTTAATGAATTTTTAGTGAAAATGTTAACAATTACCCTCCCACACACTCACAGAGTTTCTCTTGTCTGTCCTTGGCTGTCCTGAAATTCCTCTGTAGACCAGGCTGGCCTTGAATTCAGAAACTGGCCTGCCTCTCTCTCCCAAGTGCTGGGATTAAAGGTGTGAGAGACCACTGCCCAGCCTGAAAACTTTATGTAGTATAAAAATACTGCAATTGCTGGACGGTGGTGGCACATGCCTTTAATCCCAGCACATGCCTTTTAATCCCAGCACTGTGGCAGAGGCAGGTGGATCTCTGTGAGTTCGAGGCCAGCCTGGTCTACAGAGCTAGTTCCAGGACAGGCTCCAAAGCTACAGAAAAACCCTGTCTCGAAAAAACAAAGAGAAAAAAAAAAGAGAGAGAGAGAAAGAAAGAAAAGAAAAAAATTGCTGCTATTCTTACTGTGCAGTGGTCTCAGTTCTGAGCTGTCGTGTTGGATCCACTCGAAGTACAGTTCACATGTTGTGTGCTCAGAGCCAAGACTGCAGCACAGCCACACGCAGGACAGCCGAGCACTGTCAGAAACACCTTAGGTACTTGACTTTGAATTTTGAAAAAGATTTTTCATTCAGAAACCTTTTACTGTTGCCTCTGACACCTACGTTCAGTTCCTCGCCCCATTCGGGGTATCGAGTCGCCGTTTGAGAAGCAGTTGGGGCTAGGAAGATGCCTGGGTTGAGATAGATTGTTCTATTGGATTCGAGGGCCAGCTAACCTGGTCAGTTGGTGAGTTCAAGGTCAGTGAAAGGCCCCGTGTTATAAAAAAGTGGATGACACGTGAGAAATAACATCAGATGGTCTTTGGCATGCATATGCACACACGTGCCATTTGAGCCCCATCTAAGCCTTCCCTAGGAACCAGACACCCTTCAACACTGTAGGTTAGTTAAAGACTTGTGGCTCCTATAGCTCACTGTCTTAGTTAGGGTTTCTGTTGCTGTGAAGAGACACCATGACCATGGTAACTCTTTTGTTATTATTATTATCTTTATTTATTTATCTTTTGGGAGGCACGATTTCTCTGTCGCTTTGGAGCCTATCCTAGAACTCATTCTATAGACCAGGCTAGGCTTGAACTCACAGAGATCTGCCTGTCTCTGCCTACTGAGTGCTGGGATTAAAGGTGTGTGCCACCACCACCTGGCCTAACCATGGCAACTCTTAAAAAGGACATTTAATTGTGGTGACTCCCTCACAGTGAAGAGGTTCAGTCCATCACCATCATGGTGGGACATGATGGCGTGCAGGCAGACATGGTGCTGGAGGTAGCTGAGAGTCCTACATCTTGCAGGTCACAGGAAGTCAACTGTAATAGAGGGAGTAAGTAGCTTGAGCATAGGAGAACTCAAAATTCACCTCCACAGAGACACACTTCCTCCAACAAGGCCACACCTCCTAAAAGTGCCACTCCCTTTGGGGGCCATTTTCTTTCAAACTGCCACAGTCACATTCCTGTAGGTATATAACATCATGAAGGCTGCCTTTTGCCACACATCTGTGATGTAGCTGATGCTACTTCTTGCCCCGGGATGCTTGCTATCTGAGCCTTGGCTCATAGATCTAGGCTTCTTCTGTCCCTCGGGCCTTATTTGTGGGTAATAAATTGTTTTCATGTAACTTACTGCATGAGTGTTTTCTGCCTCCCTGGGTTTAGTTAGATGCACTGCTAGCCAGTGCACAGTGAGTGTGCCTGCCTCACATTGAGCTTCTGAGATCTCTACGTCTTGCTGTGTGTGCTTTGGAAGCCACCACTGGCAAGTCCCTAAGGTCAAGTCCCACAATGTAGGTTGTGTTCCTTAGAACAATTTCTTGGCGGGGAGGTGGTACAAACTGGTATAGAAGTCTCAACAGAAAAGCACCCTGGTTTTATCCTGTGGAAACCTGGCTGAATTCATCAGGAGTCCTCTGTATGTAAAATTACCAAAAAGATAGGGAATCAGGTTGGTCTTGATCGAAAGGTATTAGAATGTCACTGTGTGGAAAACTGTCTGGTGGTTCGTAAACATGGATGTGCACACAAGAACTATAGGTGCAGTGGGCAAACTGCAGCTTTGCTTGCTTTTTTTTTTTAAATTTTTGAGACAGTCTCATGTGAATGAAAAAAGGAGGACATGACTGCTCCTAAGGGACTGAGGTTTTTATTATAGATATAAAGGAGAGTACAGGTATCTGGGAGAGTCCAGAGTGGACATAACTGGAAGACTGAGGAGAGGGGAGAGTCAGGAGACTAAGAGGCCAAAAAAGGAAAGGAGATGTGGGATTCCCCTCTGTATGCTGTGAATGTTTTATTGCCATTGCTTAATGAAGAAGCCATTTTGGCCTATGGCAGGGAAGACTTTAGGTAGGCAGGAAAACTAAACTGAATGCAGGGAGAAAGAAGGCAGAGTAGGAGAGACACCATGTAGCTGCCAAAGAAGAAAGACACTAGAACCTGACATGTAAGCCACAGCCTCATAGTGATAATAGATTAATAGAAATGGTTTAATTTAAGACGTAAGAACTAGTTAGGAATCTGTTTGAATCATTGGCCCATGAGTGTTGTAATTAATATAGTTTCTGATTTGTTATTTGGGTCTGTGCGGCCAGGAAACCAATGTGCAGTCTCTGTCTATAAAATGGTGCCCAACATGGAGCAACTACATCCACATGAAACCTGGGGGAGCTTGGGAAGGAATTCCAGACCCAAAAGAACAGAGTTAAGCATGGCTTCTTGGTAGTAGCATTTTCTCAGGTAGGCTCTCCTTTAAGCGTCTCCTTTGAGAGAGGATTCCTGACTCAATGTTAGCAGCCAAGACCTCGCAGCTCTTTTAAGAGGCCCTGCTACCAAACACTTAAATGGTGTTTATGAGCAGCCTTTGACATGCTTCTTGGTGGTGGCATGGAACTAGAGACTCTACTGAGTTGTAAAAAATGTGGCTCCTGCTAGTACCTCCATCGTGGAGCTAGACTCTCAGGAAGCCAACACATGGGGTGGGTCCAGCTGCCAAAGCTGTGGCTTTAATCCTAGCCATATGACTTAGCAAATTAAAGACTCATATGGAAAAAAAAGATAAAGGTATAGAATAAAGACAGATTCAGACAAAAGAAACTATAAAAGATTTGCAATGTGTTTAAAAATATACATAGGCTGTCAGGCAGTGGTGGTGCACGCCTTTAATTCCAGCATTAAGGAGGCAGAGGCAGGTGGATCTCTGTGAGTTTCAGGCCAACCTGGTCTACAGAATGAGATCCAGGACAGCCAAAGAACACAGAGAAACCCTGTATCAAAAATAAATAAATAAGTAAATAAATAAATGAAATAGAGTAAAAAAAAGCCATGTAAAGATGGACACTACATAGAGAATCTGGGGACTGTATGTTATTTTGTTGTCTTTGAATTGTTAGACTGCTGAGGGAAGAGCAACAGGTGTTAAAGGAAATTTGGTTATAAATGCTGCTGGATTAATCCAACCTATATATTTTGAAAATGCCTTGACTTCAAAATATAAGTCAAAGGTATGTTGCTTTGGAGAAGAGGTTTTGCTTTTGTTTCTACAGGAAATGAGAGGCTGTCAATTCATTCTTGGTTAAGAAAAATAAGGTCTGATTGAACAAGACCCCCTGAAAAATCTCCAGTGGAAATGGGTGGCCCAGATGATCCTGAATGACTGCAGGACCTGGTGGAACAGAAATTTCCATTTACAGATTAGGGGGACAGGACATGCTGTAGAATCTGTTTACACTATGTGAATATATGTCACTGTGATTGGTTTAATAAAGAAGCTGACTGGCCATTAACTGGACAAGATAAAAATAGGAGGAGAGCCAAACAAAATGCTGAGAAGAAGGGTGGGGTTAGAGGAATAACCAGCAGATGCAGAAAGAAACAAGATGGACATGCCATACAGAGAAAGGTACCAAACCATGTGGCAGTTCTGTGGGATAATGCTCTTGAACTCTATAAAGATAAGTCACTCATATAGGTTTAATAAAATACTGATTGGCCAGTAGCAATTCAGGAAGTATAGGTGGGCTGACCAGACTAGGAGAATTCTGGTAAGAGGAAAGGCAGTGAGATGCAGTCACCAGCCAGATGCAGAGGAAGCAAGATGAGAATACCTTACTGAGAAAAGGTGCCAAGTCACGTGACTAAACATAGATAAGAATTATGTGTTAAGGCCAGCTGGTAGTGACACACACACCTTTAATCCCAGCAGAGGCAGGCGGATCTCTGAGTTCAAGGCCAGCCTGGTCTACAGAGCTAGTTCCAGGACAAGTTCCAAAGCTATAGAGCAACCCTGTCTTGAACCCCCCCAAAAAGAATTATGTGTTAACTTAAATTATAAGAGTTAATTTAAATTATAAATTAATTATAAACCTGGGCTAATAGACCAAACAGTTTATTATTAATATAAGCCTCTGTGTATTTCTTTGGGACTGAACAGTTGTGGGTCTGGGCAGGACAGAAACTTCAGGCTACATGGCAAAGCATAGATAAAATTATCAGTTAATTGAAAGTATAAGAGTTAGCTAATAGGCATTTATGACCCAGCCTCAGAGGAAGCAAGATGTGACTGCCTCACCAACAAAGGTACCAAGCCACGTGGCTATCACAGACAAAAAATATGAGCTAATATAAATTATAAGAATTAGTTAAGAAGAGCTGGGACAATCAGTTTATAATTGATATAGACCTCTGTGTGATTCTTTGGGACTGCAGGACAGGGTGGGACAGATACCCCCCCCCCCCCCGCAATGGAATGGCGCCCAACGTGTGTACAACTGCATCCCCAGAAAGTCTGAATTTAGGAAGTAATTCTAAACAGAAAAGAATAGAGTTAAGCACGGCTTATTGGTAACAGCATTTTCTCAGGTGGGCTCTGTTTGCTAGAGGCAAATGCATCTCATTTAAGTGAGGCTTCCTGACTCAGCTTTAACTGCAAAAAATTTGCAGCCCTTTTAAGAGGCTCTGCCACAAAACACTTACATGGTGTTTATAAATAGCCTACAGCATGCTTCTTGGTGGCAGCATGGACCTTGAAATGCCATAGAGTTGTGGCAATAAATATGGCTCCAGCCAGTACCTCTATCATGAAGATAGAATCTCAGAAAGCTAAGAAATGGGCTGGATCCAGCTGTCAAAGCCACAGCTTTAATCCTAGCCATATTGCTTAACAAATTAAAGACTCATGTGGTCAGAAAAAGAGAGTACAGTAAAGATAGATTCAGATGAAGAAAACCTCTAAATGGCTTGTACTGTGTTAAAAAAATATATGTAGGCAAAAAAAAAAATATGTAGGCTTGGGAAAGAAAAAAAATAAAAAGGATAAAGTTCTTAAAAGAGAAAAAAGAGAGTAGTTTGGTGTGGTGGCACACACCTTTAATCCCAACACTTGGGAGGCAGAGGCAGACAGATCTCTGTGAGTTCAAGGTGTGGTGGCACACACCTTTAATTCCAGCACTTGGGAGACAGAAGCAGGCAGATTTCTGTGAGTTCAAGGACAGCCTGATTTCCTGAGTGAATTACAGGACAGCCAAAGATACACAGAGAAACCCTGTCTTAAAAAGCCAAAAATTAAAAATAAAAGTAAAAAAAATAGAGTTTAAAATAAAGTCACATAAAGATGGAAAATACTCAGAGTCTGGATTTTGTATGTGATTATATTGTCTTTGAATTGCTTGACAGCTGAGGAAGGAGCAAGAGCTACTAAAAGACATTTGAATATAAATACTGCTGAATTAATAAAACATGAATTTTTGTAAATGCCTTGACTTCAAAATTGAAGTCAAAAGATATGTTACTTTGGAGAAGAGGTTTTGCTTTTGTTTCAACAGGAAACGAGAGGCTGTGGATTCATTTTGGGCTAAGAAAAATAAGGTTTGATCAAGGAAGACCCTCTGAGAAATCTCCAGTAGGAGTGGATGGCCCAGATGTCTGAGTTCTACATCCAGAACAGATTCAAGAATGCTACCTGAGATAATCAAGCCTCACAGAATATTCCATTCAGGACTTGACCATAATTCAGAATTTTCTTTAGGTCCCCATAAGATTATCAGTACCCCCAATCAGCAGCAGGAAGTATCCTGGAAAACTATGCTCAAATTCCCAAAAAACATGGGCTATGGATATTACTTTGTTTAGAATGTTTGTTACAAGTTGTTATGGATAATGGTTAGGAGCAAGCTAAACAAAGGATATTCAATTCAGAGTTCTCGTTTTTTTTTTTTTAAAGTGTGTGTGTGGGGGGAAGTGCTGTGGGACAGTGGTCTTTTATCCTGTCACTTGTATTATTTTTAATAAAATGCTGATTGGCTAGTAGCCAAAAAAAGAGGTAGATAATAACAAGACTGAGCTATAGGTCGAACCAATATTAAGCCTCTATGTAGTTACTTGGGAGCAATTGCAGGACAGAAACTTCCACCTACAGTATGCCAGCCAGAAGGATTCTGGAACAGGTAGGGCTGAGAGATGCTGAGAGAACTTGGCAGCCAGTGTCAGCTTTGATATGTTAATAGGTACCTCAGCTGTTGAGACCTAATATAATGTAGCCCAGGTTTGGCTTCAAACTTGTTATGTAACCAGTGATTACCTTGAACTTCTGATCTTTCTGCCTCTCTCCTGAGTGCTAAATTTATTGGGGTGCACCACCACAGCTGGTTTCTATGGTCCAGGAGATAGAACCCAGAGTCTTATACATACATGACAAGTACTTTACAAACTGAACTATCTTCCCAGCCCTTATTTGTGTTTGCAGCTTTAGAGGCACCCAATTTAACCAGACCCCTGGAGGTTGCTAAGGCTGCTGCTTTTGGAATATGTGACCTATAAGAGAGCCAGGAATTTTGTTATGCGTAAGGGTGTGGTTAGGCCATCTGTCATCCTGGTGTGGCCAAGGAAGCTCCATGGGTCATGCTCAGCACAATCCAGAGCTCATTGTGTCTATTTTCACAAGGCTTAGAGTCAAGCTAGGAAAACAGAGGGTAAAAGATGGGTGTTGTAACATTTTATAACTGCATGGTTGATGTGGGATTTCCCTCTGTATGCTGTAATTACCATTAATGATAAACTGCTTTGAGCCTATAGCAGAGCAGGGAGGGGCTGAGCAAAGCTACGTGGGGAGGACTGGACTGAATGCTGGGAAAAAGAAGGGCGGAGTCAGAGAGAAGCCAAGTATCTCGCCCAAGACAGATGCTGGGAACTTTACCTAGTAAGCCACAGCCACGTGGCGATACACAGATTAATGGAGATGGTTTAAATTAATATGTAAGAGTTAGTCTTAGCCAATAAGAAGCTAGAGCTAATGGGCCAATGTTGTAATATGAGTGGCAGGGCTATGTTCCTGGCACCTGGCCGCCTGCACGGCTAGCTTTACCCAAAATAATCACACGAAAACTGTATTCTTTTAAACACTGCTTGGCCCATTATATCTAGCCTTTTCTCGGCTAACTCTCACACCTGGACTAGCCCATTTCTAATAATGTGTGTAGCCCACGAGGTGGCTTACCAGGGAAGATCTTAACCTGCATCTGTCTGGAGTGGGAGAATCATGGCGACTCCTCGACTCAGCTTCTTTCTTCCAGCATTCTGTTCTGTTTACTCCGCCTACATAATTTTATGTACTATTAAAGGGCCAAGGCAGTCTCTTTATTTAACCAATGAAATTAACACAAAACAGAAGACTCTCCCCCATCAGGCCAAGCAGTGTTTTAATTAATACAGTTTCTGTGTGATTACTTCTGGGCTAAGTGGCCAGGAACTAACTAGAAGCCTCCTTACTACACATAGTCTTGTGTTTCCCTGGCCTGCTATGACCTCTCCCTATGGAGGAGGATGGCCTTGAACTTCTAATACTTCTGCCTCTACCTCTCAAGTGCTGAGTTACAAGCATGAGTCATGCCTGGCTTCATGTCAATGGTTCTCAATCTTCCTAATGCTGCATTCTCTTAATACAGTTCCTTGTGTTGTGGTGACCCCAACCATGAAATTATTTTTGTTGCCACTTCATAACTGTTAACTTTGCTCCTGTTATGAATCATAATGCAAATATTTGTATTTTCTAATGGTCTTAGGCAACCCTGTAAAAGGGTCGTTTGACACCCCCACCACCAAAAGGGTCACAACCCACAGGTTAAGAACCACTGTGTTATGTAGTATTGGGGCTATAACAGAGCTTAGTGTGGCTAGGCAAGTGCTTCACCAGCTGAGTCCCAGCTTCCCATTTTGCTGTTTTGTTGAGATGGGGGTCTTACTACATAGCCCAGGACGACCTTGATCTTCTGGCTTCAGCCTCCTGAGTGCTGCAATCAGAGGTCCGTGACTCCACACACATCCGCCATCATGTCCTTAAAATAAAAGTGTCGTGGTTGCAGTGTGCCCCAGGCTTCTCTTTCTCAGTGTGGCTTTTAACAGCTTAGTTAGGAGATGAATGAAATGGAATTGTGCCAGATACAGTGGCTGCACACTGGCTGGCAAAGGGGAATTTTATTTCTGAGATAGAGGCAGGAGCTTATCTCAAATCTTCACGGTGATTTCACCTGCCCCTCCTCTTCTCTTCTCTCTCTCTCTCACCCTCTCTTTCTCTCTCATTTCTGAGAGCACTAAAGCCTCAGGGGAAGATGAATAAAAACAAGGACAAAAACTCTAGGTTCTAACAATCACCTTAAATGTCCTCCCTTCCCCTGATCACTGGTACTGTATTTTTTAGGTTCAGAAGCAGGCTAGAGAGAGGAGGGGGTAGAAATGTAAACCTGTGCTCAGCTCACTTTCTTCTTTGTAGTCTGGAACCCAGCCCATGGGATGGTACCACTCACAGTTAAACTGGGGTTTCTTACCACCTTGACTAGCCTAATCTGGGGAGTCTCTCCCAGGCATGTCCAGAGGCTTGTCTTCTAGGCGATTCTAGAGCCTGTCAATATTAAGCTGTAAATCAATATTATCACCACACCCCACTCCATCTTTGAGTCACTAACATGAAGCTTACATTTACATAGAAGGGAAGAGGTATGCATAATCAAGCAGTCCTAGCTGGGCTGTGACTGTGGCTAGGACACATCTTTAATCCCAGCATTCGGGAGTCAAAGGAAGGCAGATCTCCATGAGTTCGAGGCTAGCCAGGGAGGTCTACAAAGCAAGTTCCAGGACTGCCAAGGCTATCCATAGAAACCCTGTCTTGGAAAAAAAATCAAACAGTCATGGTCAAGGGGTGATCTTGACCATCACTGACCCTTCATTGTGTTGGTTTCAGTCTGTCCTACAAGGTGGCTGACAGACAAAAGTTATTAGAATTGTGTGAAATCTCTGGGTTTAACTTCCCTCCGTTCTCATCTGTAAACCTGTACTTCTTTCTTGAGAATCTCACTGACAAGATTAGGAAGTTCTTTCACAATCAAAACGCACCAACTTCCTTTTGACTTACCTATATGAAGAACTTCCTTGACTCTTTTGATCTGTTTTTGTTGTATCAGCCAGCAATCCTGTCCAGCGCTTCTCAGAAACCACTATATGGTCTCATTTGTGGAAGCTATAACAACAATTCTTTGAACAATGTGACTTTGGAAGTGTTTAAGACCATATACACAGGGTATTGTGAAGACAGTCAAGGCTAGCTCTCTCATGACAGGTCCATACCATTAGTTGTATACTGTGTCTCACTTTTCAAATCTATTCTAAAACATTTTCTCCCTTGCCCCTCTCTCTCTCTCTCTCTCTCTCTCTCTCTCTCTCTCTCTCTCTCTCTCTCTCTCTCTGTTTTTTTTTGTTTTGTTTTGTTTTGTTGAGACAAGGTTTCTCTAACAGCCCTAGCTGTCCTGGAACTTGCTCTGTAGACCAGGCTCGCCTCCAACTCAGAAATCTCCCTGCCTCTGCCGCCTGAGTGCTAGGATTAAAGATGTGCACCACCACCGCCCAGCCTAAAGCCTTTTGTTAGTAAATTCCAGCCATGTTTCATACTGGAAATTCTTTTATAGGGCAAAGCCAATAACCTCATTTTCACCTGAAAGAAGTCGTTGGAGAGCTCCTCGGCTTCTGCATGGGGCTGCATCTTCTGCTTTTGCAGATGGGATTATACGAGTCCCTTGGTCCCTGTCCCTTTCCAATTTAGCTGTAATACCAGAGCTGGAGCTAACTTGTGCTGTGGAAGCACAGAGAGAATTAAATTCACGTCAGATCATAAAAGAAACTCCATTACTTATACAGGGGAGGTGGAGGAGAAAAACCCAGTTGTCTGGAAAAGAAACTGTGACCCGCAAGTCTTGGGTCAAACGTATCTTTGAGGCTGCACACATAAAAGCCAATATCAAGCTTGTCACTTGGGTCTTCAAGTGAACCCAGTATGCCCTCCACCCCACCCCCATCTCACCGTATAGGCCAGTGTAGCCTCCGACAAGGTGGCCTCAAACTCAGAATCTGCAGGGTAATAGACTGAGCATGCCTGGCTCCAAAGAGCTTTCTCTAGGATCCTGTCAGGACGTTTCTTCCTTGACGTGCAGCTCTCCATAGGTGCGACAGAACACCTGAGAAAAAGAACTCAAGCTGGGCAAGGGCTGTGTGGACTCATAGTTCAGAGGTTTCAGTTCATGGCCACTTGGTTCATAACTACATAACTGTGAGACAGAAAAAGATAAAGGCGAGGATATCAGGAAGGCCAGAGCTGCTCACTTCGTGGTGTCTGGAACAAGGGAGGGAGGAAGAGAGAGAAAGAATGAGAACACAGAGAAAAGGAGTGGGGACCATACATATTCCTTAAGGGCAGGCTCCCTGTGGCCTTCCTTCTCCAGTCAGGCCCACATCTCAGAGTCTCTCCCAGTAGTCTGCAGTTAAGCTATGAATCCACCAAAATATTCATACACCATTAGGGCCAGAAACCTAACTATGACAATTACCACAGTGGAGACCATGAGCCTTGGCGGGGGGGGGGGGCACTTCAGATCCTGTCCTAGCTTATTTTCTGTTGCTGTGATAAGCACCGCAACAAAAGCCACTATGGGAGGAAAAGGTTTATCGGGCTTATGGGTTAGTGTCTATCATTGAAAGCCACGGCAGGCGCACAAGCCAGGCAGGAATGGAAACAGAGATGAAGGAGAAACGTTGTTTTCAGGCTTGATCACCAGTTCAAGTTCAGCAACCTTTATTATACAGATTTCCCAGTTCCCCTTGCTCAGGAATGACATGGCCCACAGTGTGCAGACCCTCCTGCATTAACTAGCCATCAAGAAAATGTCCCACAGCCACGCTCATAAGTCAATCCGAGGGAGGCAATGCCTCAGCTGCAATTTTGTCTTCCCAGGTTGACAAAAACTTTGACAGATCCAGACCATAATACCTGACAACAGTTCCACTTTCAGAAAGGAAGGTCTCCAACTAGGACCAGCTGGCCTGGAAGAGGGCAACTAGGAGGAGGGTCCTGGGCACCGGCTCCTCCCTCTCCAACCCTGAGTGAGGACAGTGGTGAGCCTGGTACACTCCTTATCGGCATAACAACACAACCATGTATGTCTCCTGGGTTTCTCTGACCTCAGATTCCTCCTTTGATAACTTGGCCAGAGTCCTTGTGTGATTGACACCCACCAATCACAGTGCCCTTATGCAAATTAGAAAAGGCATCTACTGTACATGACGCTTGACTCCTTGATGAAGGGACAATGGGCTCCCCTTCATCCTCTCCTCCCTTGCAGGCAGTGTACATCCTTTGCCACCATCCAGGGTGACCCTGACTTAGGTTTCAGGAAATGGACTCCAACCAGCTAAAGTTAAAACGAGTTTATCCAGCACTTCCCTGTAGAAACTCATCCACAAAAAAGGAACCAGACCTGTGTGCGGAGATACATGGCCCAGCAAATTTATTTAGGAATGTGGAAACTCGGGAGGCAAGGTAAGTGCTGGAAACGGAGGATGTGGTTTGTGAGTGATTGTACATCATGCTAGCTGCATACCAAACAGGCACTAAGAAGCCTGTAATGTATACAAAGACACTGGAACAAAGACACTCATTATGGTGCTGAGTGAAATAAAAGATCGAGATGAATGCTTGTAGATAGGAAATTGCTTAAGTAAGTTATGGAACATCTCACAATGGGGCACGGAGCCATTAAAAATAATGAGGGCACTGAAATATAGCCATTTAGAATCATGTAATATAAAAATGTACTAAAAATGCAGCCTTTTGTGTGTGTGTATGCCCACTGGGGGAACAGGTGTGTGTGTGTGTGTGCATAAGGGAACAGGTTTATGTGTACTTGTTTATATACACACTCTCCTGGAATGGGCCTTACAGACAGGGTGATCAATGCTGTCTTCAAATAGGCCAACGATGTTTTATAAAGTCAAAACAACAACAACAACAACAACAGTGGAGCCCAGAGGGCTTCTGGGAAGGATAATGGTTAAGAGCACTTACTCTTCTTCCAGAGGACCCAAGTTCAGTTCTCAGCCCTACATCAGGTGCTTACAGCTGCCTATAACTCAGTATTAAGAAATTTGGCCCTCTATTCTAAATACCATAGGAACCCACACAAGGAACATGCACAGATGAACACACGTGCCCATAAATATAGATAAAACCTTATAAAATGCAACTCAGCTGGCAGAGTGTTTTCCAAGCATCGAGGGCACTGAGCCCAATGCTCAGCACAAAGGGTATGTGGTGGTGCATGCCTTTGGAGGCAGAGGCAGGCGGGTCAAGAGTCTAAGGCCAGTCTCAGCTCCATAGCAAGTTGTAAGTAAGCCAGCCTGGTCTATGCGAGAGCCTGTCTCCAACAAAAACAAAACCAAACCAAAAAGGAATCCTTCAGCAAGAGAATGAAGTTTCTTTTTCTCCTTATTGTCCCCATTTCGTACTTCACCCATTTGAGCCTTAGGCCTGCCTCATTTGGGGAAATTAAAGCAATAAATGAAAGTGTAACAATTTGCAGAACCAGATGCTCATGCAAGGTCCTTGGTGAAGCATCTTGGTGGTGGTGTGGGAAGTTACCCACTCTGGGTCCAGATGTTCACACCTCTGTTACACCCAAGCTGGGAATCTGCTTAGGGCCTGCTGTGTTTCTTCTCCAAATCTGTAGTCCTCTCACCTTTAGACTTTTATTTTTTGTTGTTGTTGTTTGTTTATTTTGTTTTTGAGACCAGGTTTCTCTCTGTAGCCCAGGTTGGCTTGGACCTCACTACGTAGCACACACTGGCCTCAAACTCAAAGTAATTCTCCTGCCTTAGGAATACAGGCATGAGCTAGTATCAATACACTATCTTCAGGAAGTTGTAACTGTTGAGAACAATCTGGGTTTCCAGGGTTGCTGGACCAGAGGTGCAGGGTGTAATGGTCTGACCTGTCCCTTTAAGAGACAAGCCATGCCCACTCCCTCCCCAGGCAAGCTGATCTTCAGCTTTCAGCCTGAGTCTCTCTCTCTCTCTCTCTCTCTCTCTCTCTCTCTCTCTCTCTCTCTCCCTCCCTCTCTCTCTCTCCCTCTCTCCCTCCCTCCCTCCTTCCCTCCCTCCCTCTCTGGCAACTTATGTCTCTCCCTTCTTCCCATTCCCCTCTCTCTGTTTCTCTCTCTCCTCTCATCTTTGGGTGTTTTCATTACAGCTTTCAGGGACTCCAATCTCACCGCAGCACACTGCTTTGAGCCTGAGAAGACACCAGTGATCATCACTCCCTCCTGTTTCCATTCTATTCTCATGCCTCTTCCCCTCTTCTAGGGCACAGACCATTGTCTGTGCAGCCTGGAGGGACTTGGCATTTCAGCCTTCCCAAGCAAGGACCCTGAATCCCGAGACAAGGCAGTGAAGCTGCTAACTCATCCCGGAGTATCTCCAATACTTACTAGAATATTCTGCAAGTTTTTTTTTTGCATTCCAATGTGATTGGAGGCATTCATTCCACTCTAAGAGTTCAAAGGCTAGGCAGCACTGTCTGAAGGAACCTATGTCACTCTTTTTTCCTTCTGAGGACAGACATAGGACAGATGCACAGAGTCCTAGGAGTCTTCCAGGATAGATATGAGGCCCAATGGGCCTTGGTGCAGACACTTCATTATCAGATGCAAAGACAGCCTTGCTAGGAGATACCTATCTTTGTACTTCGTTTTCCAACTGTCTTCAGAGTGTCTGTTGGAGAGGTGTATGATGCCACTGCCTCCCTGCACTCTTCCAAGAAAAGAGGAGTGCAGAAAGATGGAAGGAAGGAACAAGGTGCTAGCCCTGGACAGTGCAGGATCTCCTGGCACTAACTCCAGCCCCTGCTCTGTCGCTTTGATAAACTTCCTGATTAAAATCAACTTTACGGAAGGAAAGGGTTTATTTGGCTTATGCTTCCTGGTCATAGGCCATCACTGATTGAAGAAATCCAGGGCACAAACTAAAGGCAGGAACCTGGAGGAACGAAGCGATGCCAGACCCTGGGGCAGTACTGCCTAATGGTTCACTCCAGGCTCAAGTTCTTTCTTATTCTGCCCAGGACCACTTGCCTAGGGATAGTACCTGCCATAATGGGCTGAATCCTCTCACATTCATCAGCTATCAAGAAAATGCCACACAGACATGTCCGCAGGGGATAATTCCTTAGCGGAGGTCCCCTATCAAATTCACAACAGAGATTCCCTTCGGAACAGCCACCTCCTTGCTGACTTTGTTTTTGCCCCTCCCCACTTCTGGAATGCTCCTTCAACACCTCCCTTAGGAGGTACCTTGTCTGGGAACAGAGATGCAGAAGTGAAGATTGCCCTGGTGTGGGGTTGGGGTGGGAGGATGGCAGAGGGGAACTTAGAGGAAGACGGGGTTGAGAATCACCACTTCTGGCCCTGGGGATTCTAGACAACTAAGTGAGCATTTTTCAGAGATCATGGGCTTGCTTCCACATGTGCACGAGGAGATGCTGAAAGCCCTGGGCTGTTTCACCTGAGTCACAAGCACAGCCTCTGGCAGTGGGGACTCCAGCTGTGCAGTAGTGGCTTAGGCTGTGGGCTCCGGATGAGGGGTCCCTGGCTCCGGCTGCAATCAGAGGCTCTGTAGCGGTGCCTGCATTTCTCCCTCAGCCGGGCTTGCAGCCCTTATCACCCCTAATTGACGCCACACTGTTTCCTCTCTGATTTATGTCCAGCAAGGTGGCTGGATGGGGTCATGGGGTTACGACACAATCATGGCTTTACTTCAACACTGGAGTCCAATCATGTTCTGGGGGCGGGAAGGGAAAGTCCTGTGGCTGGACTCGGGCAGGTGGGCCTTGGCCTTTTCATACTGGAGGGTTGGGGAGATGCCTGGGGAGCACCAACCACCATCTCCAGAGCCCCAGGAGTTTCAGACCTCAGAAGGGCACAGGCTCTTCCCAGGCTCTATCTGTCTGCGTGGCTCAGATTCAGTTTTTCCTCCTGAAATGCAGACAGTTGTCATGGATTCGCTATGGCCTCTTAGGAGGGAGTTTGGTGGCCCCCTGCTGGCAACTAAGACCTGTGTGGGCCCTTAGTATTTAACAGGAAGTTGCTGATGGGGCTATCTATGTGCTTGATGATGGTGCTGGTGTTTACTCTGAGGCTGTCTGGGCCTTTGTTCTCCCCACCGGCTTCTATGTCCAGTCACCTTGAGGTCCTAGAGAGTCAGGCCGGCAGGGATAGGAGTCTGAGGTGTGAGCAGTGTGTTCCAAGGGCTAGGGCAGTGTGGTGGAGTGGTGTCCAGGACACATACTTGTCTCCTCTTTCTTCCCTTCCCCCACCTCCTCTTTCTTCACGTGTACATTTTGTGTGGTAGACAGAGGTTAATGTCAGGTATCTTCCCAGTTGCTCTCCATCTTTTGGTTTTGTTTTGATTTTTGAGACAGGGTTTCTCCATATAGCCCTGGCTGTTCTGGAACTCACTCTGTAGACCAGGCTGGCCTTGAACTCAGAGAGATCTGCCTGCCTCTGCCTCCCAAGTGCTGGGATTAAAGGATTGCACTACCACCACCCGCTCTTATGTTTTGAGGCAGGGTCATCATTGAACCTGGAACTCACTTATTTGGCTATACTGTTCAGTGACCTTCAGAGATCTGCCTGTCTCTGCCAACTTAGGGCTGAGATTACAGGACCATGCCAGCTTTTTCCCTACCTCAAACATGGGTACTGGGGATCTGAACATAGGTTCTCATGTTTGTGAGCCTTTACCTATTTGCCTATAATAATATAATATAATATAATATAATATAATATAATATAATATAATATTTTACCTATCTCTCCAGTCCCTCTCCTTTTTAATTTTAGAGTGTCTCACTTTATAACTCAGGTTGGACTTGAACTCATGGCAATCTTCCTGCCTCAGCTCCCATTAACGTGTTTATTTTTTTTTAAATCTGAGTAGCACAACATGCCAGCCCGTCTACTCATGGCTTTCCACTCATCGGTCCCTCTGCCCACCTCCCGAGTGTGCATGCACAGAGGAGGCATTAAGACAGGGCGTCTGTCTTTGTGTGAGCCCCGTCTTTCGGCAGCCCATGGGGACTGGCCTCTTAGTTCCAGTCTGGCCTTGTGTTCAAGATGACTTCATGCTGCACTCCCCAGGGAAAGTGTGTCATTAAACTAACCTCAGCTCAGGCCTTTGCTGGAGCCAGTGTGGAGAGCTGTGGGTGGGTTGCCATGACGCCCACCCCCGTAACTATCCACTTCCAGAGACCTTAAGACAAATGAGAAACCAGCCATTCGTCTGAGGCTCCCCTGGGAAGTGACCCCCTTACTCTAGCCACAGGGAAATGGCTGTGACATACTGTTAGACACCTGAAGGAAGCAGGCTGTAAAGAGGGTTTTCCCAGTACGGGAACAGCATGGACAAAGACCCCAAGGTGGAAGAACTAGCATGTTCTGGGGAGACCTGGGGCTGTTGGTGGAGCAGAAAAGAGGAGTGAACACCAGGACATCAGAAGGCCACAGCACAGGGGATTTTGAAGATCTTGGCCCCTAAACTCTGGAATGGACTATAATCTCAGGAAATCAAAATCACTGAGGTCGGCGGGGCTAGGGAGGGATGGGGTCTTTGGATCATGGAACATTTGTTCTGTGTCCCAACCCTCACACGCCAAGACAACCAGTGCTCTAGCTCAGGCTGGATGAGAGTCTGTGCTCTTACAGGACTGCCTGCTCCACAGACACTGGGCAGGGAGCTATTTCGGTCCAGCTCTAGGTTATATTGGGTCTAGTCATCACAGTGCAGCAGGGAGCCTCCACTGACCCACAGGCTGAATCTCAGCCTCGGCAATCATGGCCTTGATTAGAACTAAGTTCACGCAAGTGGAGTTCTGAAACGCTTGAGGGAAGGGTGGTCTGCCCTGCCCACCACTATCCCTTCAATCACCTGGGACCCAAGGCTCCTGGCAGGAGGTCTAGGTGATGCCCCACACTTTGAGATATCTGAAGGTGCCATGTGCATCTGCAGATGGTGGTTGACAGTGATGGGAAAACCTTTTTATAGAGCTCATGTTAGGATGAGGGACTGTGACCGCCCCAAGTCATTGGCTGAAGCCTCTGTGTCAAGACACCTAAATAACCTTTCTCTCTGTATACACAGTAGCTGAGACACAGTAATCATCTTAAATGTTTGTTACTGGGACGCACAGTAGTATTAACCATGTACACACCGGAGTGTGAGAGATACCTGGGACATGTTCACCCCGCCAACAACCTCTGTCTCCACGGAGCAACCCTTAGCCCTATCCTTGGCAACAACACTTTCTTCACTGTTTCTCCAGGTCAGGTTACTTTAGACACATTGGGTAAGTATAATTGTGTAGTTCCTTCTCCTTTAAGACTGAACACTATTCTGTTGACTGGGCGTACCACATCAGCCCCACACATCCAGGCCTCAGGATATTTGGGCTGCATCGAGGTCTTGGCTCACATGAGTAAAAATCTCCAGATCCTGCCCGCCCTTGGTTCTGAATAAGTGCCCAGCAGTGGGATGTCTGGGTCACAGGCAGGCCTGCTTGTAGGGTTCTGGGGAACCTCCACACTGCTTCTCAGGGCAGCTGCACCAATTTTCATCCCTATCATTCCAAGTCCTGGCAACTTTTGTTACTTTCTGATTTCACTTTTTCATGGCAGCTGCTCCAATAGGGTTAAGCGATGGGGCACTGTGGTTCTGATTTGCACTTTCCCAGTGATTGGTGACCTTGAGTGTCTTTCAGTGTGTCTGCTGGCCATTTATGTAGTGTCAGGGAGGGGTCTAAGTCCTTTACCCATTTCACCGGGGTGGTTTGTTTATTTTTTCCTGTTGACTAGCAGAGGCTGATTACACATTTTGAAATTAACCCAATAACTTACCTGCCAGGCATCATGGGAGTGGCCATCATGGGAGTGGCCATCTCCTCTGATGACCCCTCCCCCCTTCTATAAACAGAGAAGTTTTGCTGTTGCTGTCGGTTTCATCAGCTGCCACTTATGCTGTCTGTAGAGCATCAGGCCCAGGACATCATCACGTAGTCAGGATTGTCCATCATCTTTCTAGACTCTCTTCCATCTTCCCTGAGGAGTTTCACAGCGGGGCCCGAGAGCTCACATCTGCCCCATCTGTGTTCATCTTCCGTGTTGTGTGAGGTGCGGGTCCAGATTTACGTCTGCACAAGGATGTTGAGTTTTCAGGCACCATGGGTGGAAGTATTTGACCTTGACATCTCTTCAAAGTCACCCCACTACTTCTGAGAGGCTTTCTTTCTGTGCTCTCCATTCTGTCTGGTTGGTCTGTCTGTCTGTCTGTTTTCATGTCCACAGCCTCTGACTTGACTCCTGAATCTTGCAGTCTTTCAAGGTCAGGAGTGTGAAGCTTCCTGTATTTTTGTTCCTCAAGACTGTTTTGGCTCTTTGGGGGTCCTTTGATATTCTGTATGGATTTTATTTTCTAGTTATATTCTTCTCCTAAAAAAAGAAACTTATAGGTCCTTTGAGATTCTGCATTGATTTTATTTTATTTTCTAGATCTGCCAAAAAAAAAAAAAAAAGAGGGTTTCGAT